>NC_133664.1:39887539-40235123 GCF_037893015.1 Macrotis lagotis
TGATGAGTCCAAGCAGAGTTAGCATTGATCAAAGAGTTTGATGAGGAAGGCTGGAGAGTCAAGCTCTTCTCTCTTTTGTTTTTTTTAGCTTTTTTTTTTTTTTTTAGCAAGGCAATGGGGTTAAGTGGCTTGCCCAAGGCCACATAACTAGGTAATTATTGAATGTCTGAGGTCGGATTTGAACTCAGGTACTCCTGACTCCAGGGCCAGTGCTCTATCCATTGCACCACCTAGCTGCCCCTAAGCTCTTCTCTTGATACAGACTGTGGTTTGTCTTATAAGGGAACCTCACAGTGAGGCGGGAACATGAAGAGGAATATGCAGAAGGCAGAAGCTATCTTGTCCATTGGACAACCTGGAGAAGATCCTGGGGCACTGACATGTGCCCTGCTGTGCTACTAATGAAGTAGGACTTTATGGATACTAGTTAGCACTTGCATAGGATTAAAGATCCACAAAAAACTTGATGTACATTCACTCCTCCCAACAACCCTATGGGATAGGACTATAAATATTTCCATTTTACATTTGAGGGAACTGAGACTCATAGAGGTTGGGTAACATGCCTGAGATGACACAGTAAGGACTGGAATGGGAATTTGAATATAGGTCATCTGGCTCTGATTCCAATGCGCTTTCCCCTATGTTAGTAATTTCTAATTTCTAATCTACAGATACTCAGAAAGTAGAAGAATTATTGTTGAGGCATCCACAAAGCCATAATGCACCAAGCATAGTCATTTTGTGTTTTACTTATTTTCAATATGATATACTACATAAAAAGTATATACGAAAACCATTTCTATTTCTAATGTTTTATTTGTGCTTCATTGAAACTTTCATAACATAATCTTTTTTTAAATATCTCCGCACAAAAATATCTGCCTGATTTTTGGCTAGAAGTTGGTACCAGGTGCCCAGGATTTTCTGATAAAGGTTATCTGATGATGACTTTCTCCACACTATATGTTTGTGAAAATGTTTTTTTTTTTCTCAAGTCTAAATACAGCTTCAAGTTGGATATGGATCCAGGTCTAAGGTTGATATTTTATCACTTCAAACATACTTCTAATCTCTGAAAGCTATGAAATGGTTCTAGCTGATACCTCATTCAGTGACTCAGTTTCATAAATAAGCAAACATGCCTTCTGTAGATTGAATAAATAGGTTTAAAATATTCATGTATTAGTATTTTTCAAATGCATTTCAGAGGCATGCCAGCAAATATGTAATAGTAAGAACCAGAAATCATTTAAATATCCAAAAATAAGGGAGTAGTTAAATCAACTGCGGTTGACTAATATGTCAGAATATTATAATGCAACCGAGAGTATGTATAGTTGACCTAAAGGAATTGAAAAGATCTATTTGAAATGATGTGAAGTGAGGGGAAAAAAAGAATTAAATGCATAATATAACCACATAGAAGAAAAAGAAAAGGAAAATGAATGAATAAACAACAAATCCTGATAAAAACTAACAGAATAAATGAGAAGATGTTTGATACTTTATACATTAAAAATTCATTAACTCAAATGTTAATAGCTTCTAATGATTTGGGTATTGATAGCAAATGTTAATCTTTAAAAATCTTTTCATCAAATGATTAAACTATATGTAGTCTGACCAATTTTGGAATTTGTTTTTAACCGGGGTTTTGTTTTTCTTGCTTTTTGCAATAGGGGATAGGGAGGGAGGGAGGTATGGAGAAGGGCACAATGTTGATCTAAAAAGAAAATAAAATGGAGTTTAGAAAATAAAAACCAAAATGTATGCTGTGGGAGGCAAGGAGGGGGAGGAAAGAACACACAGTCACAATTTCTACTGATGAGTAAGCTGAGTCTGGTAAATGGTTTGAGTTCTGGAATTTTGAGTTACAATAGTGTAAAATCCAACATGTATATCCCCAATAAATCTGGTACCAATATGGTGAGTCCCTGCGAGTACAGGATCGACAGGCTATGTAAGGTGGAAAAGTTGAAAAACCTGAAGTTGATAAGTTGAGCAGCATTGAGATTGGGCTTATGAATGGCTGCTATACTTCCATATATGATATTTTCCATATCTGATGTATTAATACAATACAAATTCATTTAAAAATTATTACCAAATTAATGAAAGTTTTAATCATCATTTGTTTTCCAATCAATAGAGACTACTTTGATCTTCACAAATTTCTTAAAACTTTCTGTAGGCCAACTTTAGTGCCAGTGTGGTAACTGGAGGCAGAAGAGGCCTGAGTTCAAATTCCACCCTATATATTCTCTCTAGTTCCAAAAACATGGCAAGTCATATCATCTCTGTGAGCCTCAGTTTCACCACTTGTAAAGTAGGGAGGTTGTTCTGCTTCACAGACCAGGGAGGTAATTTATGAAAAGTGGCCCCCAAGTATGTAAATATTAATTATTGTTGTAAATCCAGTTGGATGCCCTAGAGGTAGAGAAGCCAGGCAGATAAGACTCATGCCCTCTCATGTCTTCGAGACCCAGTCTCTCTCAAGTCAGAAACTGAAAGTACAGCTGCCCCAGCATTCAGCATCCTATCCATTTAACCATGCCTTCTTCCTGTATCTTTCCTCACTCATGGCTTACCTACTTCTTTTTTTCCAAGATCCAAGAAAATGAAGCCTCTCTCAGATTATATGTGCTGATTTACTCTTCCTTCTGAGGCACTGAATGGCTCATTTTATCCGAAGAACACATGTCCTTCCAAATACCCAAAACAAAATGGAACTCTCCAGTCATTCTCCTGCTTTCACCCCACCTAGACCACCTATCCCCCAATCCCACCCCCAAAATAAAAAAGACCAGCACTGGGAGACTTTCCTGGCCTTTTGAAAATATGTCCCAGGAATTCTGGGAGACTGCCAGACCACCCACTTCGCTCTTCACAGACTCCTTAGTCCTTTCTCAAATGAGCCTATAACTTTTGCCATCAGCAAGCAATCCTATACCTGTTCTACTGTGGAACACAGTCATAGATGGAACAGAGGTACAATACAGGTGACATGGGGCCTTGAGTTCAAATCATGCCTGAATCCATTTACTGTATGATCCTGGACAAATCACAGCTTCTCTCAACCTCAGTTTCCTCATCTGTGGTTATTGTTAGGAACACATGAGATTTTTGCAATCCTTAAAATGCTAGGCATTTGCTATTATTTCCACCTTTTTTTTCACTAAACTCAAAGTTTTCATATTAATCACCACTTCACTTAATTCTGACTTTTTCTGTTCACTCTCAAAATGACCTTCACTTTTTCTTGATGTGGCTGAGAATTGAAGAGTTGGGTCCCTGACCTAGTCACAACTTCCTGGGAATCTGCTTAGTATTTGGTCATTAAAATCTCTTCCATCAGCACCTTATCCTGCTACTGCCATTGTGAGACTCAGCTCTCACACTAAGTAACTAATACCATATTTCCCCATGTATAAGACACTCCTATGTATAAGATGCATCTTAATCTGAGGGGAAAAAAATGTATTACATAAAGTTTTTGAACTCAAGTTTTATTCATCATGAAATTCAAGAATTTTCTGCTTATAGCGTTCAGGCATCTTGGTGCTTGGACACACCATTCTGTTTCCTGAAACTGAAGCACCAATTGTGCCCTCCTTTGAAATCAATCACTAATTTTTCATCAGCAATTCTTCTGGCCTGCTGCTGAACCATCTTTGTGACACAGGAATCCCAATGGTCCTTTGTTCATCAATTCATCACTTCTATTTCCTCTCTACCTCAGGCCATTTGACTTGCCTCTCATGGCCTTCTGCCAGGGCGTTTTTCTTCTTCCTATAGCCAGTCTTGGATTGTTTTCTCAGTTGGAGGAGGATCAAACTGATGTTCCACAGCACGGTTTCCATTCATTTTATTTTTTTCACCTATATGCACATGTATATTTTTAAGTTATAAAATTCCCTTCCACCCTCCCTTCCCACCCCACTTCTTTTAGTCAGATTAGCATTGTACATACATATCTTGGATAAACATGTTTACAGATTAGTCATTTTCAGCATGAGGAATTAGGATTAAGACATAATTTTTATTAAGTGTTCATCAGATCCTGAAGGATTGTTTTGTTTTGTTTTTATTCCTCTGGATGGGGATAACATTGTCCATAGCCAGTCTAATACAATTGTGTTAGGTCTCTGAGCTGCTGAAAAGAGTTGTGTCCATCAAGGTTGTTTATCTCATAATGTTGTTGATGTGCACATTGTTCTCTTGGTTCTGCTCCCTTTGCTCAGTATCAGATCTTGTAAGTCATTCCATGCTCCTCTAGAGTCCAACCATTTATGATTTCTTTTAGAACAATAATATTCTGTAATATTCATGTACCATAAACTTGTTTAGCCATTTCCCAACAGTTGGGCATCCCCTCAGTTTCCAATTCTTTGCCACCACAAAAAAAAGAGTTGCTATGAATATTTTGGAACGTGTGGGAATTTTCCCATTTTTTTAATGATTTCTTTGGGATATAGGCCTAGAATTGGAATTTCTGGGCCAAAGGGAATGAAGATTATTGTTCTCTGGGCAGAGTTCCATATTGCTCTCCAGAATGCTTGGATCCATTCACAATTCCACCAGCAATGCATCAATGTCCCAAACTTCCCACAATCTCTCCAACATTGATCATTTTTCCTTTTTCTCAACTTGGCCAATCTGGTATGTGGGAGGTGATACATCATTGTTGTTTTGATTTGCATTTCTCTAATCAATGATGATTTCAAGCATTTTTTCATATAATTATATATAGCTTTAATTTCTTCATTTGTAAACTGTCTATTCATAGCCTTTGACCATTTATCAATTGGTGAATGACTTGTAACCTTATAAATTTGATGCAATTCTCTCTATATTTTAAAAATGAGACCTTTATCAGAACTCCTAGTTAGTAAGGTTATTTCTGCTTTCTGCTTTCCTTCTAATTTTGGCAGCATTGGCTTTATTAGTGCAAAAACTTTTTAATTTAATATAGTCAAAATCATTCATTTTGCAGTATATAATATACTCTATTTTTTTGTTGGATCATAAATTTACCCCCTTTCTATTGTTCTGATAGAGTATTTCTTGATCTATTAATTTATCTATGGTGTCACCCTTTCTGTCTAAATCCTGTACCCATTTTGACCTTATTTTGGTATAGAATGTGAGTCTATGCTTAGTTTTTGTCATACTATTTTCCACTTTGTCAAATAGTAAGTTCTTATCTCAGAAGCTGATGTCTTTGGGTTTGTCAAACAGTTGATTGCTGTAGTCATTTACTGTGGTTTCTTTTGAACCTATCCTAATCCACTGGTCCATTGCTCTATTTCTTAACCAGTACCAGGCAGTTTTGATTACTGCCACTTTATAGTATAGTTTTAGATCTGGTAGAGTCAGGCCACCTTCCTTTATATATTTTTTTCATCAGTCTCCTTGCTATTCTTGACCTTTTGTCACTCCAGATGTCACTCCAATTTTGTTACTACTTCTTCTAGCTTAGTAAAAATAGTTGTTTGGTGGTTTAATTGGTATAGTACTGAATAAGTAATTTAATCTGAGTAGAATTGTCATTTTTATTATTTTAGCTTGATCTAACCATGAGCAATTGACATTTTTCCAGTTATTTATATCTGACTTTATTTGGGTAAGAAGAGCTTTATAATTGTGTTTATACAGTTTCTGGGTTTGTCTTGGGAGGTGGATTCCCAAGTCCATTTGAACTTGAATTCAACACTGATCAAAAATCTTTTCTGAACCATTTTTGGGCAGAACATGGAAAAATGTCACCTAATATACCGGTAACAAATGTGAAACAATGAGCACAAAGGAAACAAGCTTGAAAAAGCAGCAAATACAAGTAAAGAAATCTATAACCACTGTGTAAGATGTTCCCAGTTTATAGACCCCAAATTTTTTGGAAAAGGGTGTGTCATATATGGGGAAAGATGTCACCTCTCCTGAAAGTAGTCTCTCAGGGGAAGCTTCCAATGCTCCACAACTGATATTTCCTCTACCATTTCAGAAAAAAAAAAAGGCCAAAGTAAATTAACTAAATGGAGGAAAGATGATGAGGTAATTTTTCCCATAACAAAATGCTATCCTTCCACATAAAGTCTGTGTCGAGTTCTGTGATGTTTTTCTGGATTGGAAGAAAATTATCTTGGCAAAGAAGGTCCTGCTCCCAACTCTCCCAACTCTGAATGAGTTACAGTGAAATAGCCAGTATCTTCTAGAACTGTGGTTAGCCCTGAGAGGGAAAATGAGAGAGTAAGATTGCATGACCTCTCAGGTCCTCTTTATCTCTTTAACAGATGAAGAGGAACACATTATAGCTCAGTGAAGTATATTTTAGTTGGTCATCTGGGAGTTCAGGTCATAGATCTATGATTTCAAGAACTTAATTAAAGCATTATTGTATTATATAGCATATATGTACAATCTATCAACTTTACCCACTTTGTGACATTTTACCCACATTTTTCGGTGTTTGCATGTCTTAGCATATTCACACACAAAGACAGGCATGACAAAGTAGATGGAAGGCTGATTTGAAAGCAGGGAGATGCCTCAGGTCTCCCATCTAAACCCAGAACCCTGGTGTGGGGGAAGAAGAGCTGTCCTTGAATCAAAGCCCTGGGTTCAAGTGTTCCCTCTGACTTAGCAAGTCACTTAAATTTTATTTCTCAGCATTCTGGATAGTTCTGTAAGAAGAGGGAAGGGAAATCACAAGGAGGAAGAACAGGGTTGGAGGCTTAAAGGTTTAACCAAAGATTTTTGAGATGGAGAGAAGGTTCTGACCAGCACTAGTTAAAGGAGTTTCATCTAGGAATTATGTGTAAATATACACCCCACATGAATGTATACATGTGAACATACATTGTGGATTACAAAAACACATCTATACACTTGTGTAACATATATCATTCTATATGCATACATATAAGCATGTGTGTATGCATTGTACAATTTATATGTATGTATATATTAGGCTAATGTAGAATTGGCATGTATATAGTGTTTTGGGCAGCTAGATGGCTAAGCATGCTGGGTCTGGAGTCAGGAAGATTTGCCTTCAAATTTGGCCTCAAACACTAGCTGGGTGATCCTGGGCAAGTCATTTAACCTTGTTTTCCTCAGATTCCTTACCTATAAAAATGAACTGAGGAAGTAAATGGCAAAATCCGATATCTCTGCCAAGAAAATTCCACATGGGTTCATGAAGAATCATACATAACTAAATAACAAAAACTATAGAGTTTTATGATTTGCATAGCATTTTACCCATATTACCTCATTTGAGCCTTATAATAACCCTTTGACAAAACTGAGGTAGAAGAGGTGATTTGCCCAGAGTCCTGCAGAGAGAAGGATCATATATGTGGTCAATAGAGATGTGGCCTTGGTGTCCAGATAGCATGGATTCAAGTTCTAACTCTGATACCAACTGGTTTTGTGACCTTTAACAAGTTATTTCAATGGCGACAAGAAAGGATCAAGTCTTAGGCGCTCTCTGAAAAAACACATAAGCTAAGGACTCTAACTAAACTTTCCAGAGACAGAACCCACAAAGGGACCCAATGAGGTAGTTCTCCTACTCAAGGTAACCTGGAAAAGAGCAGAAAGGCTCTGCTCCCTGGGGTCAGAGGGGCGCCAGCCAGAGGAGTGGCCCACCAGAGCCAAAGAACTTCAGCCTCCTGGAGGCAGCCCCAGGGCGCTGAGAGCTGCAGCTCACAGCAGAGGGGGCAGTTTCCTGACTTACACCCCGGGGAGCACGGGGCACAAAGTGGGGGAACAGAGGGGGACCTCTGAGCAAGTACTTGGAGCCCAGCCCTCAGGGCACACAGCCAGCAATTGGTCTTTCAGCAGCCCAGATCCAGGAAACAGAAGCAGGTGGAGCTGGGAAGCAGGAGCCCCCAGGGCATAAGCCCATTGAGCTGAGGGAGGGGAGTGAAGAGAGACTGCAGAGCTCTGTCCTCTGCCCCTGGAACAGGACTCTGGGGCTCTGACCACATTCAGATCCTGATAGCAGTCTAGCCCCCCCCCATAGAACAGCAGCCCCCCACCTCAGCCCCATGACAGAGGGGGGTGCATATGGTCATTCACAAACCAAGAGGGAGGAAAGAGCCTCACACACTGAGACCCTTGTGGGAGTGTACCAAAAGCTCAGGAAGCCCCCAAAGCCCCCAAAACAGGCACAGGCTGGGAAAAATGAGCAAGCAGAGAAAAAAGAGGAACACAATTAAGAAATATTTTGCAAATGAGCACAAGAAGGATCAAAATACTCAGTCTGAAGATGAGGAAGCACAAGCTCCTACATCTAAAGACTCCAAGAAAAACAGAATTGGGCTCAGGCTATGACAGAGATCAAAAAAGACTTTGAAAATCAAATGAGGGAGTTAGAAGAAAAACTGGGGAAAAGAAAGGAGAGAGAGTCAGGAAAAACATGAAAATGAAGTCAGCAGCCTAGTCAAGGAAATCCAAGAAAATGCTGAAGAAAATAGCATGCTAAAAACCAGCTTAGGTCAAATGGATAAAACAGTTCAAAAAGTTATGGAGGAGAAGAATGCTTTAAAAAGCAGAATGGGCCAGATGGAAAAAGAGATAAGAAAACTCTCTGAGGAGAACAAATCCTTCAGACAAAGAATAGAATTCAGGGAGATTGATGAATTTGCCAGAAATCAGGAATCAATACTTCAAAACCAAAAAAAATGAAAAATTAGAAGAAAATGTGAAATATCTCATTGAAAAAACAACTGATATGGAAAACAGATTTAGGAAAAATAATTTAAAAATCATTGGAATACCTGAAAGTCATGATCAGGAAAAGAGCCTTGACATCATTTTCTAAGAATTACTACAGGAAAATTGCCCTGATATTCTAGAAGCAGAGGGCAAAATAGAAATGGAGAGAATCCACCAATCCCCCGAGAAAGAGATCCCAAAAAACCAACCCCCTAGGAATATCAGAGCCAAGTTCCAGAACTCCCAAGTCAAAGAGAAAATATTACTAGCAGCCAGAAGGACACAGTTCAAATATTATGGAGCTGCAGTCAGGATCACACAGGACTTAGCAGCAACTACATTAGAAGCTCATAGGGCTTGAAATATAATATACCGGAAGGCAAAAGAGCTTAGAATGCAAGCGAGAATCAACTACCCAGCAAGGCTGAATGTCCTCTTTCAGGGAAAAAGATGGACTTTCAATGAATCAGGGGAATTTCAAGTGTTCCTTTTGGAATGGCCAGAGCTGAACAGAAGGTTTGATCTTCAGATACAGGACTCAGGTGAAGCATAGAGATTGGAGGAGAAGGGGAAAATATGAGGGACTTAATGATGATGAACTGCATGTATTCCTGTACAGAAAAATGACACTGATAATACTCATATGAACCTTCTCAGCTAATAGAGCAGGTAGAGGGAGCTTTTATAGTTGAAGCACAAGAGAAAGCTGAATTCGAAGATAAAATATGGTGTAAACATGGAGTCAATACAAAAAAAGGGAAATGTAATGGGAAAAAGAAAAAGGAGAGGGGGAATAGGCCAAGATATTTCATATAATAAGATTTTTCTTTATTATAATGAGCTATTGCAATGATATGGAAGGGGGAGGCAAGGGGGAAATGAGGGGAAACTTCGCTCTCATCAGAGGTGGTTAGGAGAGGAAACAGCATATATATTCAATGGGGTATAGGCATTTGGAGTAAGAAGGAGAGGGGCCAACAGGGGGAAGGGGGGGGGGATGTGAGTGATGGAGGAGAGGATGGACCATGGGGGGAGAGTGGTCAGATATAACACATTTTCCTTTTTACTTATTGCAAGGGGCTGGGATTGGACGGCCTGTTCGGGACCATAGGTCCAGGTGGATGCTGGGCCTAAGGGGTGGTATGTGGGCTCAGGGCCTCTTGGGCACAGGACCAGGGATCTGTCTGCTGCGCCACTCAGCTACTCTACAGCAGAGTCAGAGTGAAAGGAGAGAGAATATATAGTACATGGTAGTGGAGAAATACCAAAGGAGGGAGTTGCGATCAGCAACGGTGGAAAAATATGGAAGTAACCTTTGTGATGGACTTATCATAAAGAATGAGATCCACCCACGACAGAGTTGTTGGTGTTGGAACAAAGACTCAAGCACATTTTTTATTATTACTATTTGGGGGGGGGGTGCAGGGCAAATGGGGCTGGGTGGTCTGCCTAGAGCCGCATAGCAGGGTGATCCTTGGGTGTCTGAGGCCAGTCTTGGACCTGGGTGCTCCTGGCTCAAGGGCCAATGCTCTGTCCACCATCCAGCCACCCCTACTATTATTACTATTTTATTTTATTTTGGGTCTTTTTTTTTCTTTTTTTTTCCTTTTTTGGTTTTTGCAGGGCAGTGGGGTTCAGGTGGCTTGCATATCACATGGCTGGGTGATTGTTGGGTGTACGGGGCCAGATGTGGGCTCAGGTGCTCGTGGCTCCAGGGCTGGTGCTCCGTCCATTGCGCCACCTGGCCATACCTACAATTATTACTTTTTTTTAATTTTAATTTTTTCTCTCCCCTTTACTTTATTGCTGAAGCAAGTCTATATTTATGGGGGGAGGGGTATCTTGTTTACTCTTAAACAAGAATATTTTACTAATGTAAAAATAACATTAATTGTACAAAATGAGAATAAATATTAAATAAAAATAAATAAAATGCTAAAAAAAACCAAGTTATTTCACCTTCAGACAAATTTCTAAGATTATAAATTAGAGAAAAGATGTTGATTTGCACTGAAAAAAGACTCCTCACTGGAGTTCCCTATGTCAGTGAAATCCCAAATATAGTTCAATCCACCTACATAGTATAATACACCTGTAATTATACTCCTTATCTTTGTAATGGGAAGCTCCCTGCTCAAGGTTCACTATCTTATGAAGAAATTATGATCACTTATGAAATCAGTTATCTGTAAGACCACTCCTACCCTACCTCCACTAACACAACACACTATATGTGATGATTTCAAGGCTTATCATGATGTGGGTCAGTCCCTTTTTACATAGTAGAGGAAAGAACACTGGCTGTACAATCAGAGGATCTGGGGTTCAACTCACTTCAGCTTCTTACTAGCTGTGTGATCCTGGGCAAGTCACATAACCTGGGTCTCAAATTCTTCACCTATAAAATAAGGGGGCTGAACTCAATGCTTCTGAGAACTCTTCCAACTCTAAACCTATGATCCCTGACTAGTCCCTAAGGTGAAAAGCAAGTCAAGAATGAACACAGTCTCCAAAGTACTATTTTAAACACTATTAAAATATGGCTTTCTTCATAGGGTTCTAGAGTACTGAATGTAAACATAAATTAATATTTCCAGGAATGATTTGGATAACTAATTTACCTTAACTGAACATGAAAGCCATGAGAAGCAATTAGTTGAAACTGTTTATAAAGCTATATTAGAACAAAAAACACTCCCCAAAACCATCATTGAAGATTGAATGCAAGAATAGTGGGGAAAAGTCAAGAATCCACCCCTATATGGACCAGAGCACAGAGTCACAAATGGAGATCCTAACTTTGAGCCATCATGGAACTGCCAAGTCACCTGCTGAAAGCCACAGGTCTCTGTGGGACTGTTTTTACATCTATAACATGTAACACTGAGCAAGCCAATGTATTATAAAGAAGAACAAGTCTATGATTATGTACTACTTTGAAACCAATTAGGTAGAATCAGAATGTATTACTAGTCAGAAAATTCCTATAAATGTTTAGAGGATTCTACACATACATCCCGCCCATATTCAATTCCTACACAATATAATTAATTGGGCTAGGGATTCACTTCTCAGTGTTATCAATGTTGTGGGGGGAGGGGAAAGAGATCTCAAGTAACCATGGTTACCATTCCAGAATTTCTTTAAGATTTAAGGGTCAAAATTTAAATTGGAACAGCTGTCTAGATTCTCACTAACTATAATTAGGGGTTTCCTTAATGTTTCCATAGCTACTATCATCACAATAATGCACCATCTTGATTCCAGCCAACAACATCATTATCAGCATCATAGAATCATTAGAAATGAGCATAGAAGGACCTAAGAGGCCATCATGTCAAAGCTCCTTATTTTATAGTTGAAGAAACTGAGAAAAACTGTGGTTTGTGACTTGCTCAGGTTCAAAAAGCAAGTAAGAATCTGAGATGGGATTTCAATCTGGGTCCCGTGATTTCATAGTCAGTGCTTCATATCCCTTAGTGTTAGCAAACTGTTGGCTCTTACTCATAAAGGAAATTTTAACTTTCCCTTTGGGTTTTTCCATAGGACCTTGTCCTTTTTCCTCCATTCTTTGTTGTAGAATCTGTGTGGTTCTGTCATTTTAGTCACATCTGTCTCTTTGTGAGCTTATTTGGAGTTTTCTTGGCAATACCTAGCACCCTTCAAAGCACATATCCAACAGGAAGCTTTCCCTGACTCTCTCAGTTATTAATGCTCTGTGCTCCAACCCTTGAAGCTATTTTGTATTTCTTATTTATACATTTTATTTACTTATCTGTATTACTGTTATATTCGCTTCTTATTAGAATGTAAATAAAATCTTAAAGAAGAGAATATTTTATTTTTGCTTATCCCTAGTGCCTAGCAAGGTGAATGATTAAGCATTTCCTTGTTGGATTGAATTGATTCTGTTCAGTCATCACTTTCTTATTCTCTGCTTTAATCTCCTGGTTACTGGGGATTTGGTTTATTTTGTTTTTGTTTTTTGATTTTTTTTTAGGTTTTTGCAAGGCAAATGGGGTTAAGTGGCTTGCCCAAGGCCACACAGCTAGGTAATTATTAAGTGTCTGAGACTGTATTTGAACTCAGATACTCCTGACTCCAGGGCCGGTACTCTATCCACTGTGCCACCTAGCTGCCCCCAGGTTTTTTTTAATTTAAATTAATTTTAATTCTCTCCCTGAATTCTAGTGATCTCAAGGATTAACTTCGTATGGGATACTTCACCCTGATTTGATCCCATCACCTTCTGGGACTCAACTCATCTCTACCTCAGCTTTCTCTGGCTTGATTTTAATCAGTACAAACTACATATTCCACAAATGATTTCTCAAAGAGATATTGATCTCAGGAGCAAAACACCTTCTCATCTTCTCCCTTGAACAGAAAAAAGCCTGGAACCTTGAGAGGTCATCTCCTCTTCCTCCTCCTCCTCCTCCCCCCTCTCCCTTTCCTCCTTTCTTCTTCTTCTTCTTCTTCTTCTTCTTCTTCTTCTTCTTCTTCTTCTTCTTCTTCTTCTTCTTCTTCTTCTTCTTCCTTCTCTCTCTCTCTCTCTCTCTCTCTCTCTCTCTCTCTCTCTCTCTCTCTGTCTTTTCCCTTTTAAGAACAAAGGAAAAAGAAACTCAATAACTCTGAAAAATATCTATCCACACACATTTCTGAACTTACAGCCTCTATGATTCATTCACCTTTGCATGCTAAGATACTTGGGATACATTAGGAAATTCCACTCTAACTTAGGGCTCTTCTTTTCTAATTTCTTCCATCTTTTGATATTCATAGACCCATAGCTTTCTCCGGGACACCTCAAACCTTGTCACCATCTCAAATGCTGAGATAGTTCCTCTCTTGCCACCCCCAATAAATAGAACAAAAATAAGGACTGAACATATCCACCAAATCATACAACTTCAGAGTCAGAAAAAATTTCAGAGATTATATAATCTAAAATATAACCAAATAAGAATCCTGTCTACAACAAATCTGACAAGTGATCTTACAGCCATTGGATAAAGGAGGAAAGTAATATCTTTCATCACAGCCCATTCCATTTTTAGATAATTCTAATTATTCATTTTTTCTGGCATCAAACCTATTTTATCCCTTTGTTAATGTTTAGTATTGCTCTCATTTCTTCCTTCCAAACAAAACAAATCTATTTCCTCTTCCATGTGATGTCTATCTAAATACTTGAAGTCAATTATCATATCTCCCCCAAGTCTTATATTTTCCAGTTAATACCACACACACACACACACACACACACACACACACACACACACACACACACATGCATTCCTTTAAGTACTCCTTTTATGGAATGAACTCCAAGCCCCTTCAGCACAAATCTAAGACTTTACATTCATTCCCATTTAAGTTTCATCAAAATAAATTCTCCATTATGTTGCTTTTGTTGTCAGGGTGCTCTGAAGATTGCAATTTTACTCATGTCGTGGTCTTCAAAAATCTTTCATTCTAAAAGGAGGTCCTCATCCAAAGGAGAGATAGAGGCAACTGTTACCTCTTTTCACTGAGCTGAAAAACACCTCAAAATGATCAAATGCTACAAATTGAGGTTTAATTCATTGGTTTGTTGATTACCTTGACTTAAGAAATGGATGGAGAAAATATTAATGGTACAGATTAAACATAAAAATGGATACCTTATACATTTTTCTCAGAAAGCAAGTTAAACATTTATGAGCACATTTCTGTCTTCATTCTATGAAATCTTGTGAACTACAGTAGTAGGAAGGACTAAGAAATAGGAGACATGTATTCTAGTTTTCCTTGTTCTCACACAATCTGACCTTCAGCAAGATGCTTCCTTTCTCTGGACCTCAGTTTCATCTATAAAATGAGAGGGCTAAACTAGGTGATCTGCCCTAAAGATTAGATTTCTCCCAACTGTGGCTTAATGTGATACCATAATTAGGACAAAAGAACAGTTGTTCTGAGGAATAGGAAGTGGGAAAGGCAGAATGGAGACACACAAAAGAAAATGGAAACCTACTGGAAAGAGTATTACATTTGGAATCAAAAAATTGGGGTTTAAACCCTAGCAAATACTACCTGTCACTTTCCTCTTTGAACTTCAATTTCCTCATAAATGAAATGAGGATATTAGGCTAATTAGATGATCTCCAAGGTCCCTTTTCCTCTCTGTGGGTCCTAGACCAGCTCAAGAGAGCAAATGGTTAAATTTTCAGCAAGGGAAATGATAACTCAGAAATTGGCAAATATTACAAATCAGGGTCTGATTTATTGGGTTTTTTGGTTATCTGGATTTAAAGTGACAGAGAAAATGTTTAATAATACAGATTAAACTTAAAAGTATATAATATATACTTTTTCTGTAGAACTTCTATTAAACATTTACCAGCACATCACTTAATATACATATACATATTCGTACATATATATCGATATTCATATATATATATAGTATGCATTTATATATTTCATTTATTTAGCTCTCTAATTAGTTATTTTTATTTATTTATTTATCTTGCGTTTTTGTTTCCAGGGATTGTTGTTTCTACCTTTATAACAACTCTAACATATGCCCCTTAGTTGACTTATTCAATAACAATAGCAGAGCAACCTGGCCTTTTGGTTTCTGGTCTGACTGGCTAGCTTTCTCTTAGTGACCTATTGTGAAAACCCTAGGAGAAGTTGTAATTACATAACAAGTATTGTCTTGGGAACAATGAATTTTTAAAGGCCAGGAAATGATGACTCTATCACAAGTTTGGTGACAGCAGCATTCTTGATGGATGCCCTTTCCTATTCTATTGTGCATGATTTTGCCAGAGGTCATGATAGTTCTTGCTGTCAGAGGTTGTGGGATTCTGACTTTATAATTTTGAATAGGGTCTTATGGTTTAAATAGAACTCAGAAGGGTTCCAGTTCAAATGTGCCTGTATTTCTCAATAATCATACCTCACCATTCCATTCTGCATAGTTTATGCTACACAGAAACCTAGTCTCATATTGTGATGTTTGTAGTGCATGTCTGGGTGCAACCACATTTAGAAAGAGAAAATATCAAGAACTCCAGAGCCCAGTTCTACAAAGAGTAGTTAACTAAAAACATATCTGCTGTGGTGAAACATTACCTCCCAGGGTTGACTCAGATAGAAGAATCCCACTAGGTTCTTATCATCTTCTATCTTGAGTCCCCCATTAATCCTGGAGATCTGGGATAGGAATGAGGTGACAGGTCTTCGCTATATCTGTCTAATGAAAGCTCAGCTCCAGTTATCATGAATACTAAAATGGCAAGACTTTTTCTCCCATCAGCTCTACCTTTTCTGTTTTACTCCAGCTTCTAACTGTTGTGCTTGAAAAGAGGTTCAAAAACCCCCTTCAAAGTAAATTACATTTGCTAATCACCTGAATAAAATCAACCTTTAAGGGGGGGGGAGAATCACTTATTATTCCTCACTTAAAAAGTGAAGTGCTTAATTATGCAGTCTGTAATTAATTTGTAATTCTCACAAAAGGCAGATGAGGAATGTTAATTGGGGTCTGGGTAAGGTATGGATCAGGGAAAGCATGTTTGATATTCCAGTACTGTCTCTTCTTAGGGGTTCACTAACAGTGCACATCAGAATAGTTAACTGGCTTTGTTCACCCGACAAAGTCATATTAAAGACAGCCTTCCCATGAGCCGACTGTCAATCCCCAAGGAAAACAAGTTATTTTACATTTTAAAAGATGTCAGTATCTCCAGCAACAAAGTCTCAATGACTTCTTGGCCTCCAAAAGTTGGAATTGAATGGTCATCAGTGGCGTTCATGGAAAGCTCATGGATTATGTTGAAAGGTCACTAGGTCTGGTCCATCCTCAAAGCTTATGAAACATGATTGGCAGAGGGAAATTTGTTTGTTTCTTTCAGGTCTTTCATTTCCTCCTAGAATTCTGCCTTCCATTATGCTCTGAGAGGCTTTATGGCTCTTTGACTTTTGAACATCAAAGGCATCTATATGCATGTTTCAAAATAAGTAGGATGCAATATGGTTTTAAAACTAAAATAAGAAATTTGGGGACTTCTTCAGAGTTTGACCATGGATTCATTCACATGCCAAGATCCTGCGGTGTAAAATAGGAACAATACTGTTTATGCCTTCATTAGTACATGTGTTTACACACACACACACACACACACACACACACACACATACACACACACATATGGAGGAGGGGGAAGGAAGGAAGGAAGGAAGGAAGGAAGGAAGGAAGGAAGGAAGGAAGGAAGGAAGGAAGGGAGGGAAGAAGGGAGGGAAGAAAGAAAGAAAAGGGGAGGGAGAAGAGGGGAAGAAATAGATTAAGGAAAAGAATGATTGCCTTGCTTCAGTGACAGGCCCAATTGACATTATATAATATACATATACAGAGGATACAATTAACACCATTATGTGTTATTCTTCAGCTCCATTCAGCAGCACATGAATAGGATGGAAGGATGTAAATGGTGAGAATCATGTCATAAATGTCTGGGATTTGGCAAGGCAAGATCATCAGTAAGACAAAGGAACAACAAATTTTAAAGCAGAGGACAAAGTAGAATTGTTTCAAGAGAAGGAAGGAAGGAAAATGCAGCCAACATGGAGCTGATGGCCTGAATAAGGACTGAGGGGGTAGGGAATGAATGGAGGTGCTCATGAGGATGATGAACAGTTAAGGGTTATAAGGCAGAAGGAAAAATGGAATGCAAAGATTATAATCACATAAAGAAATTTTAGTTCTCAAATTCTACTGAGGGGATATAACATTTAGATGAATAAGTCTATACATAATTATATTTTAGTAGAGAAAGAATACAAATACCCAGAGGGATAAATAAAGTCTTCCTGGGAGAAGGAGTGGATTCTAGGAGTAATTCAGAGAAACTGGGGTTTCTCATAATGTCCATCCATCTAAAATTCTGTGTTCCACATCATGTAACTGGGCTGGGGCATTGGAGAAAAAGTCTTCCTAGCCTTGATAGGTGACCAGCTATTGCAGTGAAATAAGAATTCACAGTTCAAAGTGATGCTACCAAGGGATGAAGGCCTCATTCCCCCTCATGAAGTTATGAGTCAGAATATCAAGGGAAAGCCTTTTAAGTATTGTTTTTTCATTAAACAATAAGATGAGCATGCATCTCATTAAATTAAAATGGTTGTTATAGAAACTCTCTATTTCAAGTGAATTATGAAGAAGTATCATAAATTCAGTCTAAATGAACTCATCTTTGCCTAGATTTAGAGAGGTTTCTTTTGTCTTAAAATCCAAGGGTAGAATGACTGCCTCTATTCTTTTTTTTTTTTTAGGTTTTTGCAAGGCAAATGGGGTTAAGTGGCTTGCCCAAGGCCACACAGCTAGGTAATTATTAAGTGTCTGAGACCGGATTTGAACCCAGGTACTCCTGACTCCAGGGCGGGTGCTTTATCCACTGTGCCACCTACCACCCTGCCTCTATTATTTTTAAACTTGTTTGTCTCTCACCATGGAGATTTGGGGGCAATATCTAGTCTGGAACTGTTCCTTTGATTCTATCTGATTTGCACAGTGCAGTGGTAAGAGGTGCTAGGGAGTCAGGAAGGCCTCTAAAGCTTCTCTTTTGTTAAGATGTCATTTTATTTAAAAAAAAAATCAACTAGATAATTCCATGTTATTCCAAAATCACTTACAGAGAAAACTGACCAAACAACAGCCACACTATAGTATGAGATTTTGTTAAAATAGATAATAATAACTTGGTAACCGTGTTGAGCTAGATGCTCCATCATTTCAGTGGGATTCCCAGAGGCTATGTACTTTTATACAAATGAGTTGGGATCAATTTTCTTTTGAGAATCCCAGCCAAAAACCTAAAATCAAAACCAAATTAATTCTGCTAGAAGCTCCCTCAGTTCCAATAACCATTTGGATTTGACTCTGCCATAGAGTCCAGCTTCTGGGATAAGAACTCTCTCCCATAAAAACTGTTGGGAAAATTGAAAGTTAGTATGGCAGAAACTTGGATTAGACCAACATCTCACACCTTATACCACGATAAGATCAAAATGGGTACAGGATTTAAACATAAAAAACAATATTATAAGCAAACCAGGAGATAAAGGAATGGCTTACTTGTCAGATCTATGGAAAGGGAAGCAGTTTATGACCAAGGAAGAGATGGAGAACATCATTAAAAAACAATACATTAAATTGAAAAGCTTTTGCACAAACAAAACCATTGTAACCAAGATCGAAGAAATGTAGTAAATTGGGAAACAATTTTTACAACTAGTATTTCTGACAAAGGACTCATTTCTAAAATATATACAAGGGGCAGCTAGGTGGCGTAGTGGATAAAGCACCGGCCCTGGAGTCAGGAGTACCTGGGTTCAAATTCGGTCTCAGACACTTAATAATGACCTAGCTGTGTGGCCTTGGACAAGCCACTTAACCCCATTTGCCTTGCAAAAACCTAAAATTAAATAATAAAATAAAATAAAATATATACAGAACAGAGTCAAATCTATAAAAAACAAAAACAAAACAAGCCATTCCTCAATTGACAAGTGGTCAAAGGATATGCAGAGGCAATTTACAGATGAGGAAATCAAAGCAATCCATAGTCATATGAAAAACTGCTCTAAATCATTACTGAATAGAGAAATGCAAATTAAAATAGCTCTGAGGTATCATCTCACACCTTTCAGATTGGCCAATATGACCAGAAACAAGTGTTCAATGTTGGAAAGGATGTGGGAAATCTGAGACACTAATACATTATTGGTGAAGCTGTAAATCCATCCAACCTTTCTGAAGAGCAATCTGGAATTATGCCCAAAAGGTAATAAAAATGTGCATCCCCTTTGATCCACCAATACCACTACTGAGGCTATACCCTGAAGAGATCATGCGAAAGGGTAAAAAATCACTTGTACAAAAATATTCATAGCAGCTCTGTTTGTGGTAGCAAAGAATTGGAAATTGAGTTAATGTCCATCAGTTGGGGAATGGCTGAACAAACTGTGATATATGTATGTTATGGGACACTATTGTTCGATTAGAAACCAAGAGGGATGGGAATTCAAAAAAGCCTGAAAAGACTCACATGAACTAATGATGAGAGTGATGAGCAGAACAAGATGAACTTTGTAACCCTAATGACAACATGGGGGTGATGATCAATCTTACTGGACTTGCTCATTCTATCAATGCAATAATCAGGGACAATTTTAGAGCACCTGTGACAGAGAATACTATCTATACCCAGAGAAAGATCTGTGGAGTTTAAACAAAGACCAAAGTCTATTACCTTCCTTTTTTAATTAAAAAAAAAAAGTATTTTCTGTACTACATAATTTTGCTATCCCTAATATTTTATTTTCTCCCAACACATTCAATTTTGATCAATGTATAACATGGAAACAATGTAAAGATTACCAGACTGACTGCCTTCTGTGGATGAATGGGGGAGGGATGAGAGGGTGGAGTAAAAAAATTGTAAAATTCAAAACCTCACAGAAAATGATGGGTAGAAACTACTATTGTATATAATTAGAAAACAAATAAAATATCAATTTTTTAAAAGTAAATAATAATTATATAAAAAGAGACATGGTAAAATACAGAATCTCATTGGTTGATAGGCCTTGCTCTTAAAGACCAAAAATGCCATAATGGGGCGGGGGGTGTTATGCATCGGGTATAGCATGGGAATTGACTAAGTCATCATAGGATGGTAATAAAATGTTTACCTACTCCTACTGGACAGGACAATATAATCTAGAGGTACAAAAATATAAACTGAGGAACTTTCCAAAGCATCATGGCATCCTCTGCATGCTGGATTTGGATATGGAATTTAAATAAAACAGAATTAAGCTAGCTTTATCAGCACTCTTGTGATTGTTCAAGTGAGCCTCATAACTTGGGAAACAAGTAGTAAACATTACATTTAAGTATGAAACGCATTAAAAGAAGCTTTCTATCCCATTTGATTTATGCAGAAGATCACACTGAGTGGAATAGGGTAGGAGTCCAAATGAATCATTTCTCACAAACAGTTTAGGAGATTTTTCAGGTTTTGATTGTTTTTACTTAGCAAAAATAATTATCTACCCATGTTTTATATTTCCTCTGGGTTCTAGAGTAACTTCATTTTAAGGTTAGGGGATTAATGATCTCTGAGAACATTTTTACCTTTCTAAGAATTAGATTGGATCCAAAAGTAGAAAGATTTGGCCACTTCCAATCCCAACCCTTGCCTCTCCCTTCATTCCTTGAAAGGAATTTCAAGCTTATGAATTACTGCAGTACGGGTCATCTGATGGATGTTCTGACATTGCCACCAATTTAGTTTATCATGAATAGCAAGAAATACTTCTCATGCATTTCTTTTTCAGTTTAATCAAATACTCTTTGTGCACTTCTTCCATATAAAAACCTAGCATATAGCAAAGACATAGAAGATTCCATAAAAGAGATGAAATGTAGACCACATATTACTAATGTTTCAAATGGACTATAGGGAAATGTGGCTAGAAAAGCAAAATGAACCTCATGCACTACCATCTCTTCTATTAGTTCTAATTACTTTTGTGCCTCAATTTACTATCACATGTTCAGTCATTTCAAACATGTTCAACTCTATGTGACCCCATTTGGGGTTTTCTTGCCAGAGATCCTAAAATGGTTTGTCATTTCCTTTTCCAGTTCATTTTACAGATGAGGAAACTGAGGCAAACAAGTTAAGTGACTTGCCCAGGGTCACAATATGCTAGATATGATCTGTACTTTTCCCCTTTTGTAGCACATAGGGTGAGGGGAATCAACTCACACACACGAATACCCCAGACAACCTAGTTGTCTACCTAGTTTCAAGGTGATCTGTGGCTCTGTAATCACTCAGAATGATAATTCATTAGAGCCCCATCAATGTTTTAATTTTACTGTTCAGTCAGCCAGAGGACACAATTAATTCAAAGCAAAGTATTTAGTGAAATAGAAAAGTAGCAATAAAATATTTTCCCGCTATATCTGGTACATTCTATTCCAAAAATACATTATTAGTGGAGAAAATAGTTGTACATATTACAGGTAATATGTGGAGGAGCACATGCAAGTGTGACTAGAGGGTACATGTCTAGAAGCACACTCATATGTGAACCAGTATACACATGTGGAAGGGTTCATAATGCCTCCAATATCTCCATGTGATGTCAGCTTGTTCCTGGTGGACTTGATCCCTGTGGGTCTCAAGGAGAGTACATCAGTGTAAGCATAGGACATGTGGATGTGACAGGTAGTCATTGCCTGTCTCCTTGCTGTGTGTGTGGTCAGCAATAGTGTGCCCCAAGCTGCATAGCTAATGTATGCTGCTCTTTGATAATCAACTCACAGTAGTGATTTATCCTATTCTCAGTAAATGCCAGTTATAATGCCTCTCAAATCACTTCACCCTGTTTGTCTCAGTTTCCTCATCTGTAAAATAAGCTGGATAAGGAAATGACAAACTATTCCAATATTTTTGCCAGAACACCTCAAATGGGGTCATGAAGAGTCAGACACACTGAACTGAATTGTAGCACTCACCTAGATCACTAAAACAGTCCCTTAATAAATAATCTCCCCACTCCCAGTCCCTTCTTCCTCAAATCTATCCTTTTCTCACAGCCAAATGACCCTTATGTATTTACTTGAGGTTGTTACCCTACTTAAAATAGTTCAAGTCCTCCCTCCCCCAATCCTATTCACTACTAAATGAAGTCTAAACTCTGCTTGATATTTCTTTTGAAATTGTTCAAGTTCCTTTTCAAACATCTCCTCATCTATGAAGTCAACCTGTATCCCTTCCATCCAACTCCATTTGGAACAAGCATCTCTGTTTGTCTGTCTGTCTGTCTGTCTGTCTGTCTGTCTCTCTCTCTCTCTCATCTCTTTGTCTGTCTCTGTCTCTCCTATTCTGCACTATCCTTATTCTATATGTTATTATACTGTCCATCAGTGTACATGTCTAATTCCTCCTTCTAGAATGTAAGCTTTATGTGGGCAGGAAACATGTCTTTATTATTTTGTCATCTTTTCCCAGTGCTTTGGATATCTTTTTAACACTATGTTTCTGATTTCATCAATATAAAGAATTCCAGAGGAACTCCCTCTGCCAATATAGCTCTCTGCATACACTAGTTAGAGTTACTTAGCACAACTCTTTAGAGGTTAAATGACTTATTCAGGATCATGTAATCAGTGTATGTCTGAGACAGAACACAACCCAGAAATTCCAGACTTTGAGGCCAGCACTCTATCCAATAAGCTGCTATGAAGTCACTCTGCTCTATGTATAATAGGAACATGGCAAGTGGTTCTGGATAAATAAATCAAGGACCCAGGCTTCATTTATGGTGGTTAACTTGACTACTGAGTTTTTCAATTTTCTTTCATGTTTGGAAAAGTCAAAACCATGTTCAGGACTTGAGTAAAACAGAAACAAACAAGTTGGGTGTCATGAGTGAACCGTTAGAATTGATTGTAACCTTATTCATTTATCTACATAATATAAAACAAAATTTTGTTTTGAGGGATAGTCTATTAAAATCTCTGGCCTAGGGAAAGGAAGAAGATGATAAGGGAAGCTCCTTGTTTATACCTTCACCTATAGACCATGCACGAAGAACAAATGGAAGTCACATGATATATAACCATTATAGGGCTATAAAATGCATCAAAATTGTTGAACAAGTTTTGTAAGGGCATTTTTTTGTTTTTGGTTTTTTTCCCATTTAATTCACTCTACCTTCCCTAGGTACATGATTAGGGTCTCCTCTCCAGGCTTCACCCCTAACTCTTGACTTTCTCTACCATGACACAGAAGTCTCCTCAATCTGGAATCTTACTACAACCCTAGGAAGGCCAGTGTCCTGCAACACTTGCTTCTAATTGGCTCCCAAAACTCCCATTTTAATGAAAACAGCCCAAGCCAGTCACGTCCTCATTCCTCATCAGGTTCTACTTCTAACTCGTCTTTTCTCTACTATATCCCTGCTGTATCTGTCTAAACCCTACCATCCTGTTCACCTCCTTTTTATGTGTTCTTTTCCCATTAGAATATAAACTCCTTGAGGTCAGGGCCTATCTTTATTTCTGCTTATATTTGTATTCCCAGCCTTTCGCATGGTGCCTAGAAAAGAATAACAACTTTAAAATGATGGATGACTATTAACTAATCAGCAGCAGCAGTGTTTAAACTTCCTTTCCTTGTGGATTAAGTAACAGGGATATTCTGTGCAAGGACTTTTCATTCATTTCTTTTGTTCTTTAAAGTCACTGACATTTTTCTGCTTCATTCACCTTAATTTCCAAATAGATCTCTTTCCCCTCCCCTACTCAGAGAGTTATCCTTAATGAAGATGGAATAAAACATTTTACTTATTTTTCAAAGTTACTTCAATAGCAATACCCACATTTTTACCTCAGAAGCTGAAACAGGCTGCACCAAAGAAGAAAATTAAGTACCAGTGTGGAGAGTCTTCCACCAGAACAAATCACAAACCTAGATGTCGATCAAGAAGTACCCAGAGTTTATGTGATTTACCCAAGGATTCAAATCAGTGTTGAAGGTGGGATTTGAACTAAGGTCTCCCTTACTCCAAGGACTATATCCACTAAACTAATCTGACTTGGACCTCACTGAGGCATACAAAAGAAGAGGAAATTCTAAGTAGTCACAATTCTGACTAAATTGTTTATTTGTGTCCATAAAAACCTATCTCCCCAGATTTTTTTATGTTAACAATACCTATTCAACCCACAGACCTTTGCAGCATGATCACAACTCTGATACTAATTTGTGTCTTTGAGCAATTTGTATCATATAAGGACAACTATTTAGAGAAGCATTAAGGTCCTGTGTCCACTCTATACAAGGACATCTTTTTATAATATCCATAACAAGTGGCCATACAACCTACTCCCAATAGTTACTCAAAACCTTCAGAGGCACACCATTGTCAGCTTTTCTGATTTGAATTTTGGGGATTAGTTTTTTTGGTCATGATTTGTGATTTCAATAGCAGCTAGGTTGTGCAGTGAAGTTGGAGTCAGGAGGATGGGAGTTTGAGTCCAGCCTTAGACACTTAACACTTACTAGCTGTATGACCTTGGGCAAGTCGCTTAATCCTGACTGCCTCATGTCCAGGGCCATCTCTACTCAACCTGATTCATATCTGGCCACTGGAGAAGAAAGTGAGGTTGGGGACTTAGAAAACCCTGCTCACTCAAATCAAATTCATGGACTTGTCACAGCATCACCTCCCTGATGTTATGGTCTTCTTCAATCCATCTAAAATCTCATCTAAAGAATTTCTGAGGAAATCCTCTCTTTCAGTACTGAGCATAAAACCATAAAATTAGTCTTAGAAGTAATTTAATTTTACATATGAAACTCTCTGAGATCCAGAGGTGAAGTGATGAGCTTGCATGGTTAGAAGCTGACAGAGTTGGGATTCAATTCTAGAATCTAACTCAAAATTCAGGATTTGATTCTAGAATCTGACTCAAAATCCAGGATTTGATTCTAGAATCTGATTCAAAATCCAGTATCTGCCTCTTCAGCAAATTTTCTGCCACTTAGTCTTAGAACTCTGTGAAAGCGACCTCAGACACTCAGAGGGCAGGTGACTTGTCCAAAATCACACAACCACCATTATGCTTTTGAATAACTCCAATTATTCAGATGTTCCCTTGAATTCAGTTGAAATCTGTCTCCCCTTTCACCTATTGCTCTTAACTTTCACCAAGCCAGACAAGTCTAATCCATCATTGTGACAAGAAAAACAATGAGAGTTTTTGCTCCATAACACGACTTCATCTAGGGTGACCCAGAGTTCTCAAATTTAACTTTAACTCCAACAACTCATAAAGTTACCCATGATCTCTATGCTAGAGTTTCAGAATCTATCCAGCTAGCTCTGCCTTCTTTTGACCTCAAAAGACCTTCCACATTCGGTTTTTCAAAGAAGATCAAACAAACTAGACCTTTTTTACTCTTTGTTTACAGACAGCCAGAGCCAGGAAGAGGGCAAATAGAGGTGTTCCTTGCTGTATCTTAAACCAACAACCTAGGTTTTGAAAAAACTCAGTTTGAAAACAAGTAAAGGAAAGAAACTGGCTTCACTGAATCAATTAGTTATGCAATGACTTCACTTGAAGTGGGCCATGCCCCAGCTGATGATGCTAAGGAGAGATTTTTAATTTATAAATCTCTCTGCCACAATCCATCAGTTCAGTCCTACAGAGTACACAGAGGAGGAACAACTAAGCAGGCAAATATTTTTGGCTTCAGAATGACAAATAACTGCAGCTTGGAACAGGCTGTGGTGACCTTCCTTATACCTAGACACATCATCCCAGAGAGTCTTAAAATATTATTGTTATTTGTTCATTGAAGTAGCCTTGTTCTGTGGATAGCGCATTAAACTTGAAACCAGGAGAAATCTGGGTCCAAATCCTGCCTCCACCATTTGATAAAGGATAGATAAGAAATGTACTCTAGAACTCAGCAAGACACGTACACTACGAGATTTAACTAATCAGAAATTAAGGAATTGATTCTTTTCTGTGAACAGGATACTGATCTAGACCTAGTTCACATAATGACAAAATTTGAGAATTAAAGAGAACCTCAGTGTGCATTTAGTTCAATGGTTCCCATTTAAGTTGTCTGCTAAACATTCTTTAATGGGGCCTAAGCAATCATAATTTATTGCTGTTGTTATTAACAGGTATTCAAACAAACAAAAAATAGTTGGAAACCACTAATCTAGTCCAATTCATAAACAAAGGAAGCCCCACTGTCACATACTCAGCAAGTATGGCTTGAAGACCTCCAGGGAGGAGCAATGGAGGAATCCATGACTCTTGGGGAAGCCTACAACACTTTTGGACAATTCTACTTTTTCCTGACTCTTTTTCCTGCCATCATACTTAAATTTGATCTCTTTGCAACTTTGATTCGTTGCTCACCATTCAGCCCTCTGTAACTAAAGAGATTTTACACCTGGCCACTGGACACTGAGAAGGCATCCAACACTGCTCTGGGCTAGGACTGACTGGCTAGTTTAGATTCAATACTGAAATAAAATGAGCTATCTGTGAGTCATTCAACAGTTTAAAAAGGAGATTTAGTTGCAGCAAGAAAAAAAGCTATTCAACAAGGATAGGACTTAAGAACCCCTTGAGATGATTCAAATGAGCAAAGCTCCCATCATGTCCGCCAGCCAAACGTTTAAGTACTCCCTCCATTCCAAATACGTGTAGATGCTTTGTACTTAGACAACAAGGAAGTAAAATTAAGAATATTGGTCTTTGCTCCCCTGAGTCAACCAAGTCTCATGGGAATATTTCAATAGCTTTTAAGGAAGATCTAGCCTAACCTGCTTGGGAGAAGAATTAAGATATTGCTGCTCTGACAAGCATCTAGTAAATTGCCTGTTGAACAGCAGACCACCAATAAATGCTGCTTTATCAATTGATTAACTCATCTCCCTCCATCCTTATTCCCATAGCTTCTTCACTATTCAATTTGTTGTAATCAATTGCATCAATGAATTCCCTTTTCTACTTTTCCCTCTTATAGGTCAATTGCTCTGCCTGTGTGGATCTTGGCCTCTCACAGTTCCATCTCATTAAGAAGCAAAAGGTAATGCAATCACAGGGCTCTGACATATGTCAAAGGATGGTCTATTTTGACCCTCATATAGTCTCATGCTTTAATTGATCATTTGTTGTTATTAATTCAAATTTTGGACCTCCATTCCTTTATAAAGGAGCTTTTTGTTTCCTAGCTTTTTTTCCTTTGCCACATTGATAATGAGCCATTCTTCCCATACAAAACCATCTGCTTTGCACAAGCAATCATATAATTGTATTTCCTTCTAATAAAGGGACCAACCCAAATTCTGACCAACCAAGATACAAAATTAAAAAAGTCTATTACCACATAAGGGTTGACATTTCACAGCATGATTATATTCTTTAAGATGATCACAATCTCCAAACAGAAAGTTGAAAAAAATAAGAAAATCCATGAGAGTAAAGAAAGAGGAGGGCATCTAGCCCAGACCCCACTGTCTCTCATCCAGAAGTATAGCTATTTTCAGTTTGATCATTTGCACTCTGGAAAGGGAACAGAGATAATTACTCATTATTTGAAATAACAGACAAGTTACATTTAGCAGAAGAATTGAAAAAGAAAGGTAAGCGGACTGATGAAATTAATACACAGTACTCTTTCTCCAGTGCTTTCTAAAAACAAAGAATTTCCCAAGTATTTTAATTAGTCCTCAGTCCCATAGGATGTGGGTGCTTAGATTATTATTGTCACTTTATAGAAAAAAAAGAAACAAGTCTATGGGTGAGAAGAAGTGAATGTCTTCCTAACATCAGAGTTTATGGTGTTTTGACTATTGACTCTACTTCATATCAAAGTTCTGATTGCTTAATGATAGAGCCTTTAAAATTTGATTCAAACATTGAATCCCTCAGAAAACTCTTCTCAATCTGCAGTGACCTTCCTCAGCTCTCACCTAGACCACGGCAATGACCTTCTCATTGGTGTCTCTACCTCAGGTCTCTTTCCTCCCTACAACAGCCTCCATTTAGTTATTAATATAATCTTACTTGTTTTATTCTCCTGGATCAAAAATATTTAATGACTTCCTATTAACAAGAAAATGAAAAACAAATCCATGGCTTTTAGGACCCCCTGTGACTTTTGTCATTTTTATCTCCCATTCCTTTTATCTCCCATTCCCTACCTTTCAGCAGCTCAAGAACTAGCCATTCTCTGAACTCTCTATTTCATTTTACCTTTGTAGACTTCCCCTTACCTACTTGTATCTATCTCCCAGGGTCCCCAGATCCCTTAAAGATTAGGCCTCTAACTGGAATCCGTCCCCATCCCCTTCATCATCAGTGGTGGTCTCTGACTGACTGTTTGCTTTGCCATTGGGTGGCAGGTAAGGGGTACATTGATAAAGCACTGGACTTAGAGCTAAGAAAATGAGTCCAAATTCTATCTCAGACCCTTTCTAAGTCATTTGCCACTGGGGAAAAGTGCTTAAGCAGTGTCTGCCTCAGTTTTATCATCTGTAAATCAAGGAAAATAATAGTACCTACTTCCCAGGATAGTTTTAAGGATCAAATGAGAAAATATACAAACCTTAAAGAACAATAGAAATGCTAGGTCTTCTTATTCTTGACCCCAATTAGAACTCTTGAGTATGGCCCTTAGTCTAGCATGGATCCATATTTGAACCCTAATGTTTGACTTCCTGTAAGCACAGTATGATATGGTAGAATAAGCAATCAAAGAACAAGTCTTCACTAAGCACCTACTATGTACCAGTCCCTAGGGAATACAAAGAAAAATTGTAATATGGGATACTATTCTGCTATAAGAGATAATGAACAGGATATGCTCAGAAAAGAAGGGAAGACTTATGTGAGCTGATGCAAAGTAAAATGTACTGTATGCAAAGTAATAGCAAAACAACAAAAAAAAACTTACTTATTTATGCTCAGCAACACCATGATCCAAGACATCACTGAAGGACTTATGATGAATAATATTGTTCATTCCCAGAGAAAGAACTAATGGTATCTGAATATAGATTGAAGCATACTCTTTTTTTACTTTATTTTTCTTGATATTTCTTTGGGGGGGGGAGGGAAGCAGTTTATATTCTCTTTCATAATATGACTATTGTGGACATATTTTGCCCAACTACACATTTATAACCTATATGAAGTTGTTAGCTTTCTCAATGAGGGGGATGTGGGGCAAGAGGAAGGGAGAGAGAGAGAGTTTGAAACTCAAAGTTTTGCTTTTGTTTGTTTTTAAGTTTTTTGCAAGGAAATGGGGTTAAGTGACTTGCCCAAGGTCACACAGCTAGGTAATTACTAAGTATCTGAGGTCAAATTTGAACTCAGGTATTCCTGACTCCAGGGCCGGTGCTCTATCCATTGTGCCACCTAACTGCCCCTAAACTCAAAGTTTTAAAAATGAATGTTAAAAACTGTTTATACATGTATCCAGGGAAAAATAAAATACAAAATAAATATTTTAAAAGATAATATATAGAAATAAAAAATAAAATAAATGCTTGTCCCCTTCCTCCAATTCCTCTCTCATCTGTCCGTGTCAGTCCAGAATACTGAAGTTTCCTGTGGTCACCTGGGCTGAATTGATGTGACCTCTCTTAGCTCTTACCCCTAATGAAGAAGACTCAAAAGAAGAACTGAAAGGCAATCAATTGGCATAGAGCATGTTCAATTAGCTTGATTTTTGCAAATTAAACAAAAAAGATAATTCTGCTATTCTTTTGTAGAGGGTGCATTGGCAAGGACAAGGTCCATTGTGAGCCCAACTCATACTTTTTTAAACCTGATTTCCTATGGAAATGTAGCCCTCAAATTGATTTTAAACTGGGCCTCTTTGCAGTAACCACAGAATGAGCTTCATTTCCTCTGCTCAGTTTGCTCAGACAGATTACATTCTGGCCTGGGCACACAGTTTTAAAATGTACTCACTTTTCACTGGTCAGTGTTGGATGGTCTTCTCAAAGGGAACCTGAACATTTCACAGCATCTCAGAGGATGAGGAAACCTCAGCGTCCAGACAGTACCTGACTGAAATCCCCCTTTACATGATCCTTGGGGGCTCATCTGGTGCTTCTCTGAAAACCTCTAGGGAAGGAACACCCACCCTATCACTTGGCTGACTTATTTAACTTCTAGAGAGTTCTAATTGTTAGGACATAAGGAAAAGAAGTATAGACTGGAGGGTCTTCTCCTGGAAACTGATAAATGTCTATCCCTGTTCTTGCTCCCCAGGAGGGAAGAATAGAAGTAAAGCCCCTTGAGCTCTCTAAGGTCCCTGGCTGGTAACAAGGAATGCTATGTCAAAGTTCTTTGTTGTCATTGTTGTTCCCTGTCATTGTCATTGCTGTTGTCTCAGACTTATAGTGAGTATGAGTAGAAGGAACACTTGTTTTGGAGACAGATTTTTTTCCAGAATACAAATTCATTCTAACTTGACTGAAAGATTGGCACAATTTGCGAATAAAGTGAATTTCCTTTTCTTATTCAATATTTCCTCCTTGAGAAACAACAAGAAGGTCAAAGAATGATCCACTACACAAATCTCACAAGCTGCAGCACTTTCCAATGCCCACATCTACAAATAAACTTTAGGTCTTTGTAAAGGTAAAGTTCCACATGTATTATGTATCTTCTGGAGCAGTAGGATCTGTGAGGAGGGGAAGGTTGGTCAACCCAACCCTCACTTCTTCCACCTCTGCCCCAAGGCCCAGAATTGACATGGGCTGCTCAACTGCCTTGGGACTTTGTCATCCAGAGTTTACAATCACTGTACATTACAATATTTATGAATTTTTTAAATATTTAATAAGTAAAAACTCTTCTATCCTTTTGATTAGATTCCTATTTTTATGTCACTGACAATGGTTTTTACTGTTGCTCCCCTACCCCGTTTTTCCCATAAGTCTTATGGTTTTATTGAACAATTTTACATAGTGCTATGCTTCTTGTAGCTACATAAGTCACATTAGAGCAGAACCAACTAAACTACCTCTTAATCACAGAACTCAATGGATACTATGGGAAGCTAGGTATAGTAGATAAAGTACCAGTCCTAGAGTCAGGAAGATGGGAGTTTAAATCTGACCTCAGACACTTGATATTTACTAGCTGTGTGACCTTGGATAATAAGTCATTTAATCCTGATTGTCTCACATCCAAGGCCATCTCTTGTCATCTTGATTCATCTTTGGCCACTGGACCAGATAGCTCCAGAAAAGATAGGGAGGCTGGTGACTTAGCACAGAATTTCCTCATTCAAATTCATTCTACTTGCTTGTCATGGAAGTACTTCCCTGATATCATGGTCTTCTTCAAGAATAAAGTACAAGGGGTGGCTAGGTGGTGCAATGGATAGAGCACCAGCCCTGGAGTCAGGAGTACCTGAGTTCATATGAGGCCTCAGACATTTAATAATCACCTAGCTGTGTGTCCTTGGGCAAGCCACTTAATCCCATGTGCTTTGCAAAAACCTAAAAAAAAAAAAAGAATAAAGTACAAACATCACTACACATACCTGTGATGAAGAGGTAAATGTCTATTGAAGCAAACACAATCGCATATGTTGTGGCAACCAGAGATTTCTCCTAGGACACCAAAATAAAAAGGAAACAAACTTTGAATAGACCTTCCTTCATCAGCTAAAAACTTACTACAGTATTAATTCCATTACCATCCCAGGTACAAATCAAGTGAACAAATATTGATTGATTGGTCAAGTGCTAAGAGATATCCAAAGAAAGGCAAACCAATCCTTGACCTCAAGAAGCTCAAATTTTACAGGAGAAGATAATATAAATAAATAGGAATGTACAAAATAGAGTAGCTGGAAATCATCTCCAGGCAACTGGAGACACCAGGAAAAGTCTCCTGCAAAATGGTAGCTTTTGAGCTGAATCCTGAAGGTGGTCAGGGAAACTCAGATGAAAGAGTAAGGAGAGAGAAGACTCAAGACATAGGACATAGCCAGTTTGAATCACTGAGGCTAGAGATGCAGCATCATATATGAGGAACAGCAAATAGGGCAATTAAGCTGGAGTTAGGAAGATTCATCATCCTGTGTTCAAATCTGGCCTCAGACAGTTACTAGCTATGTGACCCTGGACAAATTATTTAACCCTGTTTGCCTCAGATTCCTCATCTGTCAAGGAGCTGAAGAAGGAAATGGCAAACCACTTCTGTATCTTTGCCAAGAAAACCCAAAAAGGATCACAAAGACTTGGACATGACTAAAAAATAATAGCAAATGAGTGTGTGGAGGGGGGAAAAAGGTGTAAGAAGACTGGAAAGTTGGAAAGGGACCAAGTTGTGAAGATCTTTATAGGCCATACATAGGATTTTTATTTTATCTTAGAAGTAATAAGGAGGGGACAGCTAGGTGGCACAGTGGAGAACACCAGCCCTGGAGTCAGGAGTACCTGGGTTCAAATCCAGTCTCAGACACTTAATAATTACCTAGCTGTGTGACTTTGGTCAAATCGAACCAGTGAATTTTATTGAGCAGGGAAGTGATGTGATCAGACTTGTACTTTAGGGGAAAAAAAATCACAATGGCAGCTAAGTAAAGGGTGGATTAGAGTATGGAAAGATTTGAACATCTTCCTAAGAGTTCTTAACCAAATTGCCATCTAGTTGCTAATAAGATTGATATATCAATTCACATTTCTATTGTCACTGTATGACTACGAAGCCTTTTCAATCCTTAAAAGTGGAATATCTGCAGCTGCTTTTCTTCAATTCACTTCAATAAATATTTAGTAAACACCTATTAATTGTCAGATATTGTGTTTAAGTTCTGGGGATTTAAAAAAAAAAAAAGAGGGGATTGTGTCTGGCCCAAGGGTTTTTATCAAGCCTGTAGGAAACCATGCTGATAATAAGGAGGATCTTCCTTCAGGAAGTCCTAGAATGTTCTTGTATGCCAAAGGCAGAGATAGGAACTAAAGGACCTTGGTCCTCTGCTCTTGTATAGTCTGCCCCTCAAAATCTATCTCCAAGAGTCATCCAATGAACCCAAAGAGGTTCACTCTAAACCAAAAGGTATGGGGGAAGTGGAGAGAATAAGAAAAGGAAGAAGGGAGGAATGGTCATAAAATAATCCTGGGATTACTTCCTCTTCTTCCCACACAGTTCATCCAATCCTTGCTTCCTTCAAAATACAGCTCAGTTATCTCATAAAACCTCACCTGATCCCAGTCTTACTCTTCACATAACCCTCTCCTTTTTGAAACAACTTTTTACCTAACTTTGCATTTATTTCCATGTGTACTCTGTCCTTTCCCACCCCCTCAACCCTCCCACCCCACCTAGTAGAATATAAATCCCTTGAAGGCAGGGGCTCTTCCTGTTTTATCTTTGTAACCTCAGCACCTAGCATTGTTTGGTAGTACACAACAAGTTAAATAATTGTTAATAAACCATTATTATCTTGACTAGAAAAATCTCTTCCCTTAGCAGATTGTAATTGAAGTCAAGTGAACCTGAGTTCAAATTCTGCTTCAGATACTTCTCTGTAAAGGGGCAAGTTATTAAGCTCACTTTGCTTCAGTTTCCTTACCCATATTTGGTTGTTGTTGACCTTATCCCTAAATAGTGTTGGACACCATGGTTTCTAAATAAAGTCTCTTCCAATTCTTAATCTATGACTGTGAAGAGTTCTTATGTTATGTGGTTATGCTAATAATGGTCATTTATTGGTTCTATATTCCTCATTTCCAATAAATATACCATACAATACAATTTACTCAGTATTCTTAAAATCTAATTCATTGGTTCCTATGTATTCTTTTGAAAATTTCCCAATTACACCAATTGCACATAATAAGCTCTTAGTCAATGATTTTTAATTCATTCATTCACCTATCTTATTTTAACTCAATCAAAATAGAAAGTTGTTTGCACTTTTTTGCTTGGAAATCTAAATACCAAACTAGCAAGTACAAAACCAGATTGAAGGTTGAAACTTTCATCACTTCAATCCCTAAAATTTGCAAAAATAGCATCAACTACCATCTCATTCACTGACTCAGTCTAATTAATAAGCAAAAATACCTGCTGTAGATAGAATGTTTCCCACATTTATTTTATTAATAATAAAATTCAAATTCATGGTAACTTTGTCATCATATGCTTCTTAATGAATAAATATTAGGAGTATAATTTCTATTATGGCAGATAGAGAACTGGGCCTGGAATCAGAAAGACCTGAATCCAAATCTAGCCTCAGATACTTAATAGCTGTGTGACCTTGGACAAGTCATTCAACTTTGCCTCAGTTTCCTCATCTGTAAAATGAGCTGGAGGAGATGGCAAATCATTCCAATATCTTTGCCAAGAAAATTCATAAAGAGGTCACAAAAAGTTGAACACAATTGAAAAAATGAATAAACAAAAAATGACTATCAGGTGAGAGTACATGAAAAAGTACTTTGCAAAGGTTGCATATTGTAAAAAGTAGACAGTTTGTCTTTAAACACTCTTCTGTCTTCTTTTTGTACCTTCTCTTCAAAGTCCCAGAAGAATAAAGAATGAGAAAAAGTACAAGGTAGAGAGAGGAGAAGAGGAAAAGGAAAAAAAGCTAATTTTTAAGATTTTCCAAGTGCTTCACATATTTGTTCCTGGCATTTTCTAAAAAACAAAAAACAAAAACACATCATATATGGTAATTAGATTTTATAGGCCTATTAACAGTATTCACTATCAAGTTGGATCAGCTTTCACATATTAGCTTTAAAAATCTATAACATTTCTTTAGGAAGATATGTTCCAAGTAGAAAACATACAGTCTTTTAAAATACAATCCCGAGTTGGAGGGAGAGGAGGGAGGTGACTGTCAAAGCCACCTGATTTGATCCACTATATAATGAAGTCCAAGGCATAGAAAAAGACCAAAGTGAGTCCTAACTGCAGTTTTATGTATGTATGTATGTGTGTGTGTGTGTGTGTGTGTGTGTGTGTGTGTGTGTGTGTGAGAGAGAGAGAGAGAGAGAGAGAGAGAGAAAAGACAGAAAGAGAGAAATGAGAGTCAGAGACACAGAGAGATAGAAAGAGATAAGAGAGGAGGAGAAGGCAGGGAGGGAGGAGAGAAGAAAGCTTATTTGATGAATCCTTAGAAGCTGTATCATTCCCTTTGAATGTTAGATGGGTCTTTGATTATCCCCTAAGGACCCCAGCCAAAGAAGCTTTCAGAAGAACATCAAATAGATTTGTGAAAATATACATATGAATTTATTTCTTTTTTTTACCATATGCACAAACCAGCCATCTTTGTTCTTCCATCCTTTCTTCAGGCAACTCAAATGTAACTGCGACTAGGGGACAGAAAATCATCTCATTCTATTCAAGGCCATTAAAGATTCATGACAGAAATGACAATACAAGGGGATTTGGAAGAGTAGGGAGGTGGGAGTGTATAAACTACCTCCCTTGAACCATCATCATTTAAACCAGTTTCCTAGAAATAGTAGCAATGATCACTAGAGGGCAACCTACCTTTAGGAACAGTTCATTTTCTGCTATCTAGATTCAATGTATTTCATTTACTCAAGATTAAAGTTGCACCCATCCCTTAAGCACCTACCATTAGGTGAAAACATAAGAATACAAAAAGAGATTCATACAGACTCTGCTCTCAAGGATCTTACAATCTAACTAGAGGGAAAAGATTTCACTATTCCTAAGAATTTGTAATCTCATCAAGGTGGATGCCAAATGAGATACATGTTTTTGGATGTGGTCCCTGGGGAAATTTGCTTTGTTTATATAACAAATAAACTCTGACTGAGCTCCCCTAAGAGCACTGAGGCTAAGTCCAAAGAAAGCTGATGAGACATTTTGAATACCTATACAGCAACCTCTACAATCTGCTACAGAATTTTTATGTGTGATCCCAAATCTCTCTCTCTCTCCAAGGCACTTGCCTGATAGGTCATGATTATCTCAGAAGCAGTTCCCTAGCATATTCCACCTGGAAAAGTAATCTCTCAGTGGTTAAGGACAAGCCTATACCCCCCATTGCATTTGACTATATTTATTTGCTTCAAAGATTTTATTTTTCTTCTTTTTTTTTTCAATTTGGGGAGGGAGAGGTAGAAGGAAGAGAAAATATATAATCATTAATTTTTTTAAATTGAGTTAATATGAAAGCTTCTTCCTGAACAGAGATCTGATGGTTTGTCTTGTCATTTCTTTTTCTTTTGTTACATTTTGAATTCTGCATTCTCACCCTGTCTCCCTCCCAATCCTGCAACAGAGGTCAACATATAACATAGATACATGAATATATATATATATACATATACATATGTATGAAACTATACACTACATACTTCCATATATCAGGGTTTTTTTCTCTAGCAGTGGATAGTATCTCCTTCAAAGATTCTTTATAGTTGATTTGAATATTCATTTAACTCAGAATAGCTTAGTCATTCACATTTATTCTTCAAACAATGCTATTAATGTATACAATGTTCTTTTAGGTCTGCTCATTTCATTTAGCATTATTTCATTTAGGTCTTTTTATTGTTTTTTTCCTAAAATCAAATATTTTATTGATAAAAACATTTAGAGATATAGATTTTTCTCTGATTACTGCTTTTGCTGCATCTCATAAGTTTTCACATCTCATTATTATCATCATTCTCTTTAATAAAATTATTTTTTCTGACTTCTTTAATCTACTCATTTTTTAAGATTAGGTTATTTAGCCTCCAATTAATTTTTTAAATTAAAGATTTTATTTATTTTGAATTTTACAATTTTTTCCCCTAATCTTACTTCCCTCCCCCCCCACCCCCCCCCAGAAGGCAATTTGTCAGTCTTCACATTGTTTCCATGTTGTACGTTGATCCGAATTGAGTGTGATGAGAGAGAAATCATATCCTTAAGGAAGAAACATAAAGTATAAGAGACAGCAAGATCAGACAATAAGATGTCAGGTGGGTTTTTTTTCTAAATTTAAGGTAATAGTCCTTGGTCTTTGTTCAAGCTCCACAGTTCTTTCTCAGGATACAGATGGTATTCTCCATCACAGACAGCACCAAATTGTCCCTGATTGTTGCACTGATGGAATGAGTAAGTCCATCAAGGTTAATCATCACCCCCATGTTGCTGTTAGGGTGTACAGTGTTTTTCTAGTTCTGCTCATCTCACTCAGCATCAGTTCATGCAAATCCCTCCAGGCTTCCCTGAATTCCCGTCCCTCCTGGTTTCTAATAGAACAATACTGTTCCATGACATATATATACCACAGTTTACTAAGGCATTCCCCTATTGAAGGACATTTACTTGATTTCCAATTCTTTACCACCACAAACAGGGCTGCTATGAATATTTTTGTACAAGTGATGTTTTTACCCTTTTTCATTATCTCTTCAGGGTATACACCCAATAGTGGTATTGCTGGATCAAAGGGTATGCACATTTTTGTTGCCCTTTGGGTATAGTTCCAACTCCAATTAATTTTTAATTTGTATTCCTATAGACCTTTTGAAAGTTTTATTGCATTATGATCTGAAAAGAATGCATTTAATATTTCTGCTTTTCTGCATTTAACTAAAAACTTTTTAGGCCCTAATATATGGTCAGTTTTTGTAAATGTGTGATGTACTACCCAGAAAAAGGTATATTCCTTTTCTATTTCTATTTAATTCTCCCCAGATATCTATCTATCATATGAAGCTTATCTGAGATTCTCTTTAAAAACTCCTTGACTTTTCTCTTATTTGCATTTTGGTTAGATTTATCTAGCTCTGAGAAAGGAATTTTGAAATGTAGATGTTATAGCATTTGGTAGATATATGCTTTGTACTGATATTATTTCATTATCTATGGTACCTTTTAAAATAATATAATTTCCCTGTTTACCTCTTTTAATTAAATCTATTTTAGCTTTAACTTTTGAGATCATAATTACTACCCCGTTTTTTGTTCGTATCAGCTAAAAATATAATAAATTCTACTCTAGGCCTTTATTTTTACTCTGTGTGTATCTCTCATTTTTCAATATGTTTCTTGTAAACAACATATCGTCAGCTTCTGGCTTTTTTATTCATTGTCATCCATTTTTATGTGTTAGTTTATCCCATTCACAAAGTTACAATTACTAGTTGCATATTTCCCTCCATTCTCTCTCTCTCTCTCTCTCTCTCTCTCTCTCTCTTGTCTCTGTGTCTGTCTGTTCCTGTCTCCTGGCCCTGCCTTTGTCTGTCTCTGTCTCTCTCTCGCTCGCTTTCCTTGCATGCTTCTGTCTCTCTGTGTCCATCTCTCCCCAACCCTTCCTACTCAGAAATATAATTTACTTCTGATCACCTGTTCCCTATTCCGCAAACCTTTCTAAAAGACCTTCTCTTAGCCTATTCCCTTGCCTTCCTGTTTCTATTTAAAAAAGACTTTTATACCCTACTGTATGTATATATTATTCCTTCTTTAACCCAGTTTTAATGAGATTAAGGTTCCCACACTACCTGCCCTGTATGCTCTTCTTTCCCCCACTATGAATTCTTCCATCATGCCTCTTTAATATAATTTGCTCCATTTTACTTCTCTCTATCCAATTTTCTTTTTTTCAGAATCATCCCATCATATTCAACTCAATCTCAAGACCTCTTTCAAACTACTCTAGAAATGATAAATTTTAAGTTATAAATAACATTTTCCCATGTAAAAAAAATAATTTAACTTTATTAAATTATTTATAATTAATTTTTCATGTTTCTCTTCTTATACTCTTCTGATTCTTGTTCTGGTCTTTTCCTCAAGAATATCCTAATGTCCTTTAATTCATTAAATATCAATTTTTTTCCCTTGGAGGATTACACTCAGTTTTGTTGAGTAAGTCATTTAGTTTCAAGTCCAGCTTTGCACATCAGAAAATCACATTCCAGGGGCGGCTAGGTGGTGCAGTGGATAAAGCACTGGCCCTGGAGTCAGGAGTACCTGGGTTCAAATCCGGTCTCAGACACTTAATAATTACCTAGCTGTGAGGCCTTGGGCAAGCCACTTAACCCCATTTGCCTTGCAAAAACTTAAAAAAAAATCATATTCCATGCCCTTCAGTTTTTTAATGTAGAAGCTGCTAAATTTTTTGTTATCCTGATGTGTAATTCCACATTATTTGAATTATTTATTTCAAGTTGCTTGTCATACTTTCTCCTTGATTTGGGAGCTTTAAAACTTTCATATAATGTTTTTGTGAGCTTTCATTTTGATATCTCTTTCAGACAGTGATTGGTGAAATTTTTTTCAATTTCTATTTTACCCTATGGTTCTAAAACTTCAGGCAAGTCTCCATAATAATTTCTTGAAGTATAGTATGTAGATTCCTTTTTAATCATAACTTTCAGGTGATCCAACAATTATTATATTCTTTCTTTGATCTATTTTTCCGGTCAGTTGTTTTCTTAATGGAAACATTCTCTTTCTATTTCACATTCTCTTCTATCTTGTCATTCTTTTTATTTCATTTCATTATTTCTTGATATCTTAAGAAGTCATTAGCTTCCCCTCGCCCAATTTTAAATTTTAAGGTAGTTATTTGCTTCTGTAAATTTTGGATCTCTTTTCCTAGATGACTTTCTTTTCATAATTTTCCTTGATTTTCTTGCATTACTCTCATTTTTTCCTAATTTTTCCTCAATCTTCTTATTTTTTGAAGTCTTATTTAAGTGCCTCCAAGAATTCTTTTTAGACTTGTGATCATTTTACATTTTTCTTGAAACTTAAAAGTAGCTATTTTAACTTTATTTTCGTCTTCTGAGTTTGAACCCTGATTTTTTTCACCATAGTTAAATATCTATGGTCAAGTTCATTCTCTGTTGTTTTTTCATCTTCTTTTTCTTGACTGTTAACTTTAAACTAGGTTTGGACTCTGCTCCCAGGGTGTGGGGGACAATGCCTCAGACTTCAAGTTTTCTGTGTAATTGCTTTTTGAGCTTTATCTGAAGGTCTTTGTTTTTTGGTTCTTCCAATATTCTTTATTTCAAGACCAGGTATGGTCACTGTTTCTCCAGTTCACATCTTGGTCTATAAGTGACCTCAAGTACCCCTCTCCACCCTGAGCCAGGGCCCAGAGCACTGTGGTCTCCACAAATACTCTTGTTCCCTCTGGTTCCTTCAGGGGCCCCAAGTATCAGTTCACTCTCTCTGCCCTGAAACCAATACCAGGGATTCTGTTCTCCTGTGAGTATCTAAAACAAATAGAAAACCTCTACTATTACCTCTTTCCTCACCTATAGTCATAGTCAGGGACCATGTTTGATCAGCACACCTGGGTCTCACATACAGCTCCAGTGGAAAAGACCTGCAGTCATCCCCTGAGCAGCCTCTTGATTCCCATATCATCTCTGCAGTAAAAAGTCCCAAAGCAGAGGCTGACACCTGTATAACCACCTTCCAGTCTTGCTATTTGGTGACCCCCACATATCTGCCCAAAGATATCTGTACTTTATTCAGTAGAATACAATTCCAGGAGGTCTAGTATTTCCCTAGGTCTTTACAAGTTGTCTTAGGCTGGACTATTGCTTTATCCTGACTTTTAATTATTTTCACTAGTCAAAAATTCATTTTGAGACATTAAGTTATTGAGGAGAAGGAATTTGCAGGTCATTTTCTGCTTTATTCCACCATCTTTCTACAATTCCCTTGTGACTTGTGGACTTCTAACTCAGGTTCTAGTTAGAAGGAACTGGTGGCATTAATGGATGGAAAGCTGGACCTGGATTCAGGAAGACCTAGGTATAAACACAATCTTAGATCACACTAGCTGTGTGATTCTTAAGTAAGTCCCTTAAGCTCTGTTTATCTGTTTCCTCAACTGTCAAATGAGGTAATGCTAGTACCTACCTCTCAAGGTTGTTGTAAGTTTAAAATGAGTAATATTTGTTAAAATACTTAGCACATTGTCTGGCTTCCTAAATCCTGCCTTTCTCCCATGCCCAAGATCATGTGGCAGAGGAAGAAGTAGAAATTTAAACTGAACTAGCATATGATCTGTGCTTTCCTACTTTCCAAAAATTCCAAATATTTTTCCCTGCTTTTTCAAGCATCTCCCAATGACAGGAAACAGTTTCATCATGCTTTCTTCAGTCTTCCCATCCCCCAGTAATTATTAAATTGTACAGTTTAATCAAGTCAAGCATCAAGTCCTTGATACTCCCTTGGAGGGCATAGAAAAGCAGCAACATGGAATCTCTTGTGCAAAAGGGGATTCTAGTGTTCAACTCAGGGACCTGACCTGGAAGGCATTTGGGTGAGTGGTGGCTCACTGGCTGGTTATGAGTCTGGGTTGCACTGAGAAAACTGATAGATGGAGGTGGCACTATGTGTAGAAGAACATTCAGCTGTCCAGCTCCTTCCCTAGCCCCTAGACTTTCATTTCAGAGTATTCCAGAATACCCATCCATGCCCTATGCACCTCCTCCCTTTCCTAATCCTACCTTTACCCCCAGGTAAATTTAATACTAGAGCCGAATTTGATGTATCTACCTTCTTTGATGTACAACCCAGTGCTGCTAAGCCTCACATTCTATTTCTTTTCTATGTCCTTCCAAAAATTCTCAATAGAAGATTTATCCAAAATGCTATAAGTCTTCCTCTTTTCTTTTCATATTTTGGAAGTAGCTAACATACTACTGAAAGGTTAGGATTCCATGATACAGGTGTACCAAAAACAAAAATAGAAATTACCAAGTTTAAGAGGAAAGAAGAAAACTGGCAAACAATTTTTGCAACCAATGTTTCTAATAAAAGATCTCATTTCTAAGAAAACTATTGAGCTAACAAATAAAACCCAGAGTTGGTTTTATGAAAAAAATAAAATAAAATTGATAAAACTCTGGTTAATTTAAAAAAGAAAGAAGAAAATCAAATTGCTAGTGTCATAAATGGGAAAAGGTGAATTTGGGGCAGCTAGGTGGCACAGTGGAAAGAGTATTGGCCCTGGAATCGGGAGGACTTGAGTTCAAATGTGACCTCAGACACTTAATAATTACTTAGCTGTGTGACCTTGGGCAAGTCACTTAACTCTACTACCTTGCCAAAAACAACAACAGCAAAGGAAAAAGGTGAACTCACCACCAATGAGGAGGAAATTAAAGTAATAATTTGGAATAATTTTGCCCAACTGTATGTCAATAAATTTGATAATCTAAGTGAAATGGATGAATATTTACAAAAATATAAGTTGCCCAGGTTAAATGAAGAGGAAATTAAATATCTAAATAACCCTATTTCAGAAAAAAGAAATTCAACAAGCGATTGAACTCCCTAAGAAAAATCTCCAGGGCCAGATGGATTCACAAGTGAATCCTATAAAACATTTAAGGAACAATTGGTTCCAATTCTATATAAACTTTTTGGAAAAATAGGGGAAGACAGAACTCTGCCTAACTCTTTCTATGACACCAATATGGTGCTGACACCTAAACCAGGAAGATTTAAAACAGAGAAAGAAAATTATAGACCTATCTCCCTGATGAATATAGATGAAAAATCTTAAACAAAATCTTAGCAAAACAATTAGAGCAAGTTATCCCTAGGATAATAAACTATGACTAAGTAGGATTTATCCCAGGAATTGCAGGGTTGGTTCAATATTAGAAAAACTGTTAGTATAAATTAACCATATCAATAACAAACCTATAAGAAATCATATGATTATCTCAATGGATGCTGAAAAAGCCCTTGACAAAATACAGCACCTGTTCCTATTAAAAATACTAGAGAACATAGGAATAAATGGATTGTTCCTTAGAATGATTAGCAGTATCTATCTGAAACCATCCACAAGCAATGGGGATAAGCTAGAGGCATTCCCAATAAGATCAGGGGTGAAACAAGGATGCCTGTTATCACTACTACTATTCAATATCGTGTTAGAAATGTTAACTTCAGTAATAAGAGAAGAAAAAGAAATTGAAGGAATTAGAATTGGGGAGGAAGAAACAAAAATCTCATTTTTTGCAGATGACATGATAGTATTCCTAGAGAATCCTAAAAAATCAGCTAAAAACTACTAAAAACAACTAACAACTTCAGTAAAGTCACAAGATATAAAATAAACCCTCATAAATCCTCAGCATTTCTATATATTACTAGCAAAATAGCAGCAAGAACTTGAAAGAGAAATCCCATTCAAAGTAACTTCAGACAATATGAAATACTTGGAGTCTCCTTGCCAAGGCAGACTCAGAAACCCTATGAAAACAACTACAAAACACTTCTCACACAAATAAAATCAGATTTAAATAATTGGGCAAATATCAACTGCTCACGGATAGGCCAAGCTAATATAATAAAAATGACAAGTCTATCTAAATTAAACTACTTATTTAGTGCTATACTAATCAAAATTCCAAAAAAATACTTTAATGAGCTAGAAAAAATTGTAAATAAATTACTATGGAGAAATAAAAAGTCAAGAATTTCCAGGGATTCAATGAAAATAGCACAAAAGAAGGTGGCTTAGCCCTGCCAGATCTAAAATTACACTATAAAGCATCAGTATCAAACTGTCTGGTATTGGCTAAGAAATACAGTGGTGGATCAGTGGAATAGATAATGCACAAAAAAGATAGCAAAAAATGATTATAGTAATCTGCTATTTGATAAACCCAAAGAATTCAACTTCTGGGATAAAAACTCTCTGATAAAAAACTGCTGGGAAAATTGGAAGTTAGGATGGCAGAAACTTGGATTAGATCAGCATCTCACACCTTATACCAAGATAAGATCAAAATGGGTACAGGATCTAGACATAAAAGACAATATTATAAGCAAACTAGGAGATCAAGGAATAGTTTACCTGTCAGATTTATGGAAAGGGAAGCAGTTTATGACCATGAAAGAGATAGAGAACGTCATTAAAAGCAAACTAGATAATTTTGATTACTTTAAATTAAAAAGCTTTTGTGCAAACAAAACCACTGTAGCCAAGATCAAAAGAAATGTAATAAATTGGGAAACAATTTTTACAGCTAGTATTTCTGACAAAGGACTCATTTCTAAAATATATAGAGAACCAAGTCAAATTTATAAAAAATAATAATAATAAACCATTCCCAAACTGACAAATTGTCAAAGAATATGCAGAGGCAATTTACAGATGAGGAAATCAAAGCAATCCACAGTCATATGAAAAATTGCTCTAAATCATTAAATTTATTATAGAAATGCAAATTAAAGCATCTCTGACGTACCACCTCACACCTCTCAGACTGGACAAAATGACCAGAAAGCACAAGGATCAATGTTGGAAGGGATGTGGGAAATCTGGGGCACTAATGCATTGTTGGTGGAACTGAGAACTCATCCAAACCTTCGGTAGAGCAATTTGGAATTACGTCCAAAGGGCAACAAAAATGTGTATGCCCTTTGATCCAACAATACCACTACTGGATCTATACCCTGAAGAGATCATGAAAAAGGGTACAAATATCACTTGTACAAAAATATTATAGTAGCTCTGTTTGTGGTGGCAAAGAATTAGAAACTGAGTGAATGTCCAACAGTTGGGAAATGGCTGAACAAATTGTGGTATATGTACATTATGGAACACTATTGTTCTATTAGAACCCAGGAGGGATTCAGAGAAACCTGGAAGGACTTGCATGAACTGATAACTGAGTGAGATGAGCAGAACCAGAAGAACATTGTACACCCTAGCAGCAACATGGGATGGATGCTCAACCTTAATGAACTTGCTCACTTCATTAGTGCAACAATCAGGAACAATTTTGGGGCATCTGTGATGGAGAATACTATATGTATCCAAAGAAAGAATTGTGGAGTTTACATAAAGAACAAGGGGCGGCTAGGTGGTGCAGTAGATAAAGCACTGACCCTGGAGTCAGGAGTAACTGAGTTCAAATCCAACCTCAGACACTTAATAATTGCCTAGCTATGTGGCCTTGGGCAAGCCACTTAACCCCAATGCCCTGCAAAAAAAAAAAAAAAACTTAAAAATAACAATAATAATAATAATAATAATAATAATTGCACATGATAATTGATCCAGCACCACTACTAAGTCTGTATCCCAAAAAGATCATAAAAAATGGGAAGAGGACCCACATGTACAAAAACATTTAAAGCAACTCTTTTTGTGGTGGCAAAGAATTATAAATTGATGGAATGTTCATCAATTGCGAAATGGCTGACCAAGTTATGGTATATGAATATAATGGAATACTATTGCTCTATAAGAAATGATGAGCAGGTAAATTTCAGAAAAACTTGGAAAGATTTATATGAACTGAGGCTGAGTGAAGTGAACAGAACCAGGAGAACATTGTATCCAGCATCAGCAAAATTGTATGCTGATCAACAATGATAGAATTACTCTTCTCAGCAATACAGTGATCAAAGATAATTCTAATAGACTTGTAATGGAAAATGTCATCCACATCCAGAGGATGGAACTGGAACCGGAATCCAGAGAAAATTATGGAATCCAAATGCAGATCAAAACATACTATTTTCACTTTTTAAATTTGCTTTTTGTTTTTTTCTTTCTTGTAAACTTTTCCCTTATGCTCTGATTTTTCTTTCACAACATGACTAATATGTAAATATGTTTAACTTGATTGTGCACATATAACCTATATCAGATTGCTCATTGTCTTGAGGAAGGGGAGAGAAGGAAGGACAGGGGAAAAGTTTATAAAAACAAAAGTTGAAAACTATCTCTACAAGTAATCAAAAAAAATAAAATACTATTAAGAAAAGATATTAAAACAAAATGGATGGCATTCACCTTGGGGCACTTAAGGAACTGGTAGATATCAAAATGGAAATTTGATGCCCATTTATTATGCAGTTGCTGAAGAAAAAAATTGTGATCTATTCTAGAAAGAGAAAAATGATCTTTGCCTTGACAATATTAAAATACAAATATAAATATTTATATTTTAATATATATTAAATGTATATCATAAAATAAATAGAAGTGGAAGCTAAGAAAGAATTATCAATGAAGATATTGCTGATCTCATGATTCAGCATTAAAATTACTCATCCCATAAATATATGGACTAAAACAGTGCCTAAAACATCCTTCTGTTACCTTAGCATATGACATAGTACATGAGTCCCAAGAAAATATATGACAGGAAAACATAAATATAGATATACAGAGAGAACAACCAAGGTAGAGAGTCATGTCAGTCAGTAGTGAGTACTTGACCTGGAGTATGCACAACCTAAGTTTGAATACTTCCATGGGATACTCACTGTGACCATATCACTGGCCAGTAAAAATAACTTGATTTCCATTTGCCTAAATTTCTATCTGAAAATCTCTAACATTTACTGGTCTCAAATCTTCTGAAGACAGAATTACAAAAATCTTAACTATTCACCATCTTACTGAGATCTAGCTAATGCAGTGGGGAAAATAGATAGATGGAAGCCGAGGGGCTAGCCTATATACTAATCAATTCTCATGTAGTCCTGACTGAATATTGGAGCTATAGTCTGAGCTAGGACTTAGATTATAGTTAGCAATAAATCCTGAAAAGAAGGTAATTTCAAGTCACATGATATCCACAAGGCAGATAATAGATTTCCAGTAATATTCAACTAGCAATATATGGGGGAAATATAATTAAAACTTTTTTTTGGAAAAAAAAATCAATCTGTTTCTAGGGGGCACCTGGATTTGAACCAGGGACCTCTTGATCTGCAGTCAAATGCTCTACCCCTGAGCTATACCCCCATGCCTACAAGGAAATGATACTTTTTTTTTTACTTCCAGATTCAGTCTTAGCGTCATCAATCTGAAACATTCATGAGTCAGAGAAGCTGCATAAAGCTTCCCTAAGTGTATTAGGATGCTACAAATCATAAAAGAGAGTTTAATATCAGAGAAGCTCAAGGTAAAGCCCATCCATTTCACCTTTCTCCAGACCTGTCATTAGCTCTTCCCCCATCATAACTCAACTAAATCACACCTAGTATGATATATGGAAAATAACCAGATCACAGAGAAGGGAGATATGAGCTCAGTTACTCAGATGGTGTTACTAATACTTCCTTGATGACAGGAAGACCCTTGCAACAAACAACATCTAAGGAAAAAATAAAACATGTCCAAAACAACCATCTGTATTTGCTAGGATTATCCCAGGCCAGATCGAGCCAACTACTTTTAATCATATTAGAACAGGTCAACAGTGAACTAAGCCTGTCGATTTAGCTGCAGCATTCCCTTGGGATATTGCCAACTCTGTGAGGTCATCACTGGGAAGACGCTAGGTTCAAAGCATGAGTCCCTAGTCTAGATCAACAGAGAAATAAATGATCTCTTCCCTGAACCACCTCAAAGACTTTTCTATGTAGCCCCTTTCAGTTCACAGCCAAGAGGGTTTTGTATGCCCAAGCACCTACTTTCAGTTCATCTGGTCCAGTTCCCTGGTGGATATACTCCTTGGGACTCCAAAAGGAAGATCTTGACTTGAAATTTCTACATTCTAGTCAGAAAGAGGTGAGGTGGGAAAAGAAAACATTGAAATTTTTTATTCCTCCCATCTTAAGGTCTGACTGTGTCCAGTATATATTCTTTAGCAGAGATAGGAATGGGTACTAGCATTTGTATCACACTTTAAGGTTTGCAAAGCCCTTTTATTTGTGTTATCTCATTTGATATTACATTTCACATTGAGGAAACTGAAACATAAATTAAGTTACTTGCCCAGTAAGTGTCTGAGGCTAGACTGGAACTCAAGTCTTCCTGACCAGACCTAATTCTATATACAATATGGTGCCACCTAGCTGTCTCTATATGTGGGAAAGAATATTAAATGTGCTGTAAATATGATGATCCATCAGATGTACTTGCCATGAAATTTAGGAAGTCCCAAGGACCAGCACTCCAAAGATCAGAATCAGAACAAAAAATAATTCAGGCAGCAGTAGTTAAGCAAGAATTTTTGTAATAGCTCAAAATTAAAGCCAGGATTTGGCAAACTTCTCTTAGGATCCTAGATGTTGAGATGCAAAATCATTCAATATGATTCTCCCATCAGATCTGTGATCTCATTGATATGAATTCTCCTTCTAATAACATAGGTCACAGTCATTCCATGTCTGTCCATGGTGGGTGACACTTGTCCTGGTCCTCCCCTACAGTCACCACAGGGGGTCACTTCAACATTCCAGGGCCTTTAGTATTTTTGACTGAAATCAGGAACACATCAGTAGAGCAATTGAGCTGTCTGTCCTGCTATATAATCCCTTGTCATATGTTCTTGAGAGTGTGATTGATAAACCCAAGGTCATCAAAATAGCAATCAAGCAGAGCCATGATCTGAATTAAGGTTCTTAAATGCCAAATTAGGTCAACTCTGTAGTAAAATGTATGTTCAGTCATTTCACTATATCTGATTTTTCATGATCCATTTGGGATCTTCTTGGCAAAGATCCTGGAGTGCTTTGTCATTTTCTTTATTTTACAGATAAGGAAACTAAGGCAAACAGAGTTAAATGACTTGCCTAGGGTCACACAGCTAAGTGCCTGAGGCCAAATTTGGAACCTAGGAAGATGAGTCTTCATGACTCCAGACTTGGTAGTCTATCTACTATGCTACCCAGCTACCCTAGTGAAGTGGATCAAGATAGGCTTTAGAAGAATTGGGAGTCTTCTTTAAGGATCTTTAAAGCTCTTTTCACAAAAGCATCTATTACAACCTTCTGCCCTATTCAATCCCTAATCATCTGATGTCCTGGATGCTCACTGTAAAGAAGCAGCTATTCTTAACTATTAACTGAGTTTTAGGTTGGTTTAAATAGAAAGCTCCAAATACCCTTATTCCCCTGGGTCAAGAGGTAGGGAGGGACAGCTCATTAAGCAGTTAACTTTCTAGTATCTTGATGACAGTGCCTTTTTGCCACTTGCCCAGTCCAATTTGTAGTATTTGCTTCAAGTGTAGAAATCTTAATTATAGCTTTATTTCTTAAAAATATCCAAATTGTGACATTAGAAAATTAGCTACCATGATTTGACTAGTGAATCAAGTTGTTTCATCTAACCTAACAAACACTTTTTTGCAAAATGGTAGACCATTTTCCCACTCATTCATTGAAGCAGAAGAGTTACTAGAATGGTCACCAATATTTGGATATTAAATTAAGTCATTTCAGCCTAAGATTTAAATGCCCTCTCACAAAATGGGAGGCCATTTTTCTGTTCATCCATTTGAATGTAGGAGTTACCAGGAATTTTAATGGACAAATGTCATCTGATGCAAAGGATAAGGCATTTTATTCTTTTATATCATCACAGAACTAAATGTTTCCCCCAGACCCCAAAGGGACCTCTCACCACCTGGTAATTCTTCAGTTGCTAGATCACAAGGTTCCGTTTATTTTTCCTATTTTATCTCTGAAAAATAATACAGCTAGGGGTTGGAGCCAAAGTGGCAGCAGGAGAACAGCTTCTCTTAGGTGCTCTCTCCAAAATATTTCAAAAACCTTAAAGTTATGACTCTAACTAAATTATCAAGAGACAGAACCCACAGAAAGAGTCAGTGAGGCAATCTCCAGTCCAAGGTAACATGGAAAACAGTGAGAAGACTATCTTCCACAGGGTCGGAGGGGCAACACCAAGACAGAGTGAAGGAACTTCAGCCTCCCCAGAACAGCCCCAAGGCACCTGGCAGCAGAAACAATTTCCTGACCTGCACCCCAGGGAGCACCAAGCACAACCTGTAAGATCAGCAGACAGACCTCTGCCAGAGCAAGCCCGAAGCCCAGGTCCTCAGTGTGACCACAGCCCTCAGCGCAGCCCAGGACATGGAAGCAGGCCCATGGAGTCGCCCAGCAGGAGCCTCCAGGCAGCTGTGCCCTGAGTGCTTAGCCCACAGAAGGTAAGGGAGTGGAAGGAGACTGTCGAGGTCCGTCCTCTGTCCCTGGAACAGGACTCTGGGCTTTTGACCACATCCAGACCCTGGTTGCAATCTAGGACACCCCCCCACACCTCACAGCCCCATGGCCGAGGGGTGCGCTTGTGGTCATTCACAGACCAAGAGAGCAGTCAAAGCCTCACACACTGAGGTCCTTGGGGGGAGGTGTCCCAATAATACTTAGAAGCTCAGGAAGCACCCCAAAACCAGGCACAGGCTGGGGAAATGAGTAAACAGAAAAAAAAAAAGAACCTGACCATAGACAATTACTTCAGTCCCATGGAAGACCAAACCACATAATCAGAAGATGAGAAAGTCCAAGCTTCTGCATCTAAAGACTCCAAAAAATATGTTGGGCTCAAAATGCGACAGAGCTCAAAAAAAGATTTTAAAAATCAATAAGGGAAGGGGGCAGCTAAGTGGTGCAGTGGATAGAGCACTGGCCTTGGAGTCAGGAGTACCTGGGTTCAAATCCAGCTTCAGACACTTAATAATTGCCTAGCTGTATGGCCTTGGGCAATCCACTTAACCCCACTGCCTTGCCAAAAAAAAAACTAAAAAGAAAATCAATAAGGGAGATAGAAGAAAAATTGGGAAAAGAAATCAGATAGATGCAGGAAAAACATGAAAATGAAATCAGCAGCTTAGTCAAGGAGATCCAAAAAAAAAAAAATGCTGAAGAAAATAAGTTAAAAACCAGCTTAGGTCAAATGGTTAAAACAGTTCAAAAAGTTATTGAGGAGAAGAATGCTTTAAAAAGCAGAATTGACCAGATGGAAAAGGAGATAAGAAAGCTCTCTGAGGGAAACAAATCCTTCAGATGTAGAATGGAGCTAAAGGAAACAAAGGGCTTTGAATGCAACTGAGAATCAACTACCCAGCAAAATTGAACATCCTCTTCCAAGGGAAAAGATGGACTTTCAATGAGACAGGGGAATTCATGTTGAAACAACCAAAGCTGAACAGAAAATTTGATCTTCAAATAAAGGACTCAGGTGAAGCATAGAGAGAGTGGACCAGAAGGGTAAATTATGAGGGACTTGATGATGAACTGTGCTTTTGTCTCTAATCTCTGGACCTCTGACCCCTGGTTTCCCTAGCTCCTCCAGGTTCCACTCTAATTTCACCTCCAGAATGAGCCCTTTCCCCTCCCTCTGAGTCCTCACCTCTCTAAATTGTGAATGTGTTCTATGACCATAGCTGTTTTCATGCTATTTCACTCATCAGGGCAAGGATCGGTTTGTTGGTTTGGTTTGGTTTTTGGTTTTTTTGCAAGGCAGTGAGGTTAAGTGACTTGCCCAAGGCCACACAGCTAGGTAATTATTAAGTGTCTGAGGCCGGATTTGAACTCAGGTTCTCCTGACTCCAGGGCCGGTGCCCTATCTGCTGCACCACCTAGCCACCCCAGTTTGGTTTGGGTTTTTTTGCCTTTCTTTGTATCCTCAAAGTTTTGCACACAGCAAGCACTCCACAAATGCTTGTTGATGATTATTACTGCATTTTTCAAAGTTTACAAGCTCCTTTTGTCTATCTCCATGAAAATGAACATAGCCCCTCATAGCGAGCAGTGACCCATTGGGAACCAGTCGATTGTCTGGATAGAGTAGGCAGATGGCAGAGTGTACTTTCATTTCCCAGCTCCAAACCAAAGCTAGGACCCAGAAAGTCAGGGAGGGACATGGTTTTTCATATCCTTTTTGTATGACTGTGCATCCACTAGTATGCCGAAAGCTACAAATAAACCTATAATTAGATTGATTGAATGAGAGGCTTTCTCTGTTCCTTGGAATTCCTGACTCGGGCAGTGCTTCTGAGCACCTCAAACCTGGAGAGTTTTCAGAGGATAATGAGAAGAGTTTTAATTCCTCTCATTGGAAGCAAATTATTTTGCCTTTCTAAGCCCTGGTCTGGGTCTACAATGAGGGCAGAAATGCTCTCTCAAGTCCCTAGGAGAGCCTTATAAGCACTTTAAAAGACCCTGGGGGAGTTCTTTTATGAAAGGAGCCAGCAGTGAATCCCTTTAAAAGCAAATGATGGGCCCCTGATGGTTATACTGTGCAAGATCAGACTTTTGCATGATGGAACCCACACCTGGGCTAACAAAGTCTGAGTTTGCCTCATTTCCATCAAGGTCCTGGAACTCGATGTTCTTGAGGGGCCACTGAAGCAGTTACTGGATGAACAGGATGTCCTTTAAAAGCAGACATAATATACCTGGCTGGAGTAATTTAGGTTCAGAGAGAAATTGGTTGAGTCACAGGTCTCACTGAATGTCCCAAGGTCACAAGGCCTTCCTCCTAATTTATGGGGTGTTTATACTGAAGAGGAAAAATAGCAGCAGGAAGCCAGAGGAAAGATATAGGGTGGAGCCAAGATGGGGGGGAGTAAAGGTAGGGACTTGTTTAGCACTCCCCCAAACTCTTCCTAATGCCTTTACACAGTGAATCTAAACCAGAATTGAAATCTAAACTAGAATTAGAATGGCAGAACCCATGAAAAGACTGAGTAAAACAATTTTCCAATCCAAGCAACTTGGAAGATCTGAGGGAAAGCCACAGGGGTGAGAGGGGAGTATAGTCCAGCACAGACCTCAGCAATGCAGACCAGGAGCCACTGAATTAGAGGCAGCAGCAGCTGCAACCAGAGCTCTTGGCCCACAGATGGTAAGGGGATCAGAAGACAGTTACAGGGTCTTTTAGTTATCCCTGAGGCAGAACTCTATGCTTTGGTCAAATTTTAATCTGGGTCATAGTCCTGGGTCCTAGTCCCAGGAAAAGGAAAAGCAATCGCACAAAAGACCTTGCTGCCTCAGGGGAATAGGGGACCCTCCCCATAGTCCCAGGACAGAAAGGAGTGCTTGTGATCACCAGACCACAGGTCAGGAAAGTGTCAAAACCTCTCCTTAGATTATTCTTCCATAGAATAACTGAAAACTCGCAGATACCTAGCTGCAAAAAAGTCCAAAATCTTAGGATAGTGCACTCTCTACCTTAGAAGCCGAGCACCACCTTAACATAGAGTTCAAATCAAATCATAGACTGGGGAAATACAAAAACAGAAGAAAATAAAATCAGATCATAGACAGTTATTACAGGAATAAGGAAGATCAAAATACAGACTCAGAAAAAGATAACAAAGTCAAAGTTTCCAAAAGCTCCAAGAAAAACATGAATTGGTCTCAAGCCAGGGAAGAGCTCCAAAAGGATTTTGAAAATCAAGTAAGGGAGATAGAGGGAAAATTGGAGAGAGAAATGAGAGTAGCAGGGAAAAATCATGAAAACCAAGTCAGCAATTTAATAAAGAATATACCAAAAATACATAGAGAATAACGTCTTAAAAACCAGAATGGGCCAAATGGAAAAAGAGATCTAAAAAGTCAAAGAGGAGAAAAATACCTCAAAAAGCAGAATTAGCCAAATTGAAAAGGAAATGCAAAAGTTCACTGAAGAAAATAATTCCTTAGAGGCAGCTAGGTAGCACAGTGCATAGAGCACCAGCTCTGGAGTCAGGAGTACCTGAGTTCAAATCCAACCTCAGACACTTAATACTTACCTAACTGTGTGGCCTTGGGCAAGTCACTTAACCCCATTTGCCTTGCAAAAACCTTAAAAAAATTCCTTAAAATATAGAACTGAGCAAAGGAAAGCTAATAACTTTGGGAACTAAAGAAGCAATAAAACAAAACCCAAAGAATGAAAACTAGAAGAAAATCTGAAATATCTCATTGGAAAAACAACTGACCTGGAAAATAGATTCATAAGAAATAATTTTAAAACTACTGAACTACCTGAAAGCCATGGCCAAATAAAAGAGCCTAGACATCATCTTTCTAGAAGTTATCAAGGAAACTGCTCTGATATTCTAGAAGCAGAGGGCAAAATAAAAATTGAAGAAATTCACCAATCACTTCCTCAAAGAGATTCTAAAATGAAAACTGTCAGGAATATAATAGTGAAATTTCAGATCTCCCTGGTCAAGGAGAAAATATTGCAAGCAGTCAGAAAGAAACAATTCAATTATTGTGGAGTTACAGTCAGGATAACTCAAGATTTAGTAACTTCTACATTAAGGGATCATAGGATTTAGAATATGATATTCTAGAAGGCAAAAGAGCTTGGATTATCACCAAAAATCAACTATCCAGCAAAACTGAACATACTCTTTCAGAGGAAAAGAAGGACATTCACTGAAATGGGGAATTTTCCATGTAAACATAAGGGACTTAATGATGCTGAACAGCTTATATTCCTGCATGGTAAGATGATACTGACAACTCATATGAACTATGTCATTTATTTGGGCAGTTAGAAGGAGCATATATAGACAAGGCACAGGAGGGAGTTGAATATAAAGGGGTAATATATTAAAAAGTTGGAGTTAATGGGAAAGAGAAGAATGAACTAAAAGAAAGGGTAAGAATAATAGAATGGGTTAAGTTATTTCACATAAAAGAGCAAAGAAAAAGCTATTGCAGTGGAGTGGGAGTGGGGGAGTTGAAGGGAACCAAGTGAGTCTTATTCTCATCAGAACTGATTCAGAGAAGGAATAGCATACATATTCAATTGGGTATATAAATCTTTGTTATCCTATAGGAAAGCAGAAGGAAAAGGGGATGGGAGAAAGAATGGGAAGGTAATAGAAGGACGCAAGATTTTGGAAGTGGGGTAGTCAGATTTAAAACACATTTTGCATGACTACAAGATAAAAGGAGATAAAGAATAGAATAAATAGGGGTAGGGGAGTAGGATGAAGGGAAATACAATTAGCAACAGTAATTGGGGAAAAACATTTAAACAAGTTTCTCTGATAAAGACTTCATCTCTCAAACATAGAGAATTGAGTCAAATTTATTTTTTAAAAGTATACATTCTTCTATTTATGAATGATCAATGGATATAAACAGCTTTCAGATGAGATTATCAATTCTATATATAGCAATATTTTTAAATGACAACTTACTATTAATTGGAAAAATACAAATTAGAACAATTCTAAGGTGTACTTTATACCTATTGGATTGACTAACAGGTCAGAAAGAGAAAAATAACAAATACTGGAGGGGATAAAGGAAAAACGAGACATTAATGCACTGTTGGAGAAGGTAGGAAATGATTCAACAAGTCTGTAGAGCTATTTAGAACAATGTCCAAAGGGCTATAAAACCATGCCTGCCCTTTGACCTTGCCATGCCACTGCCACGTCTATATTCCAGAAGAGATGAAAACGGAAAGGAAAAAAGATATATATATGTGTGTGTGTGTGTGTGTGTGTGTGTGTGTGTGTGTGTGTGTGTGTATAAATATATATATGTGTGTGTGCATGTATAAATATATATGTGTGTATGTGTAAGAATATATATGCATATTTATAATAGCTCTTTTTAAACAGCAAGAAATATCAAACTGAGAGGAAACCTATTGGTTGGGGAATGACTGAACAAAATGTGGTATGTAATTATGATGGAATTCTATTCGGTTATACGAAATGATGAACAGGATGCTCTCTTCCCAGTAAAACTTGGGAAGACTTACATGAGCAGAGGCAATGGGAAATGTACTATGTACATGGTGGCAGCAATATTATAAGATGATTGACTGTGAACTGCTTTTGCCTTTTTTTTCAGCAATGCTGTGACCCAGAACAATTCTAAAAGATTTATGATAAAGAATCCTATCTATCCCCAAAGGCAGAGTTGATGGTGCCTGAATACAAATAGATGCATACATTTTTTTTTTACTTTATTTTTCTTGAGGTTTCACTTTTGGGGGGATGAGGGTGATTATTTACTTTCACAACATAACTATTGTGGTAATGTTTTGCATGACTGTACATTTTTAACTTATATCAAATAACTTTCTTTCCCAATGAGGGGGAGTGGGGTGGGGAAAAGGGAGAGAATTCAAAACTCAAAGTTTTAAAAATTAATGTTAAAATTTGTTTTTACATGTAACATGTTTTTAACTGGGTAAAAACAAAATAAAATAAATTATATAAAAATATTAATCAATGATCCTCTCTTTCACATGGATTTTCTGGCCTGAAGCTTCAGAGGAAAGCTAAAAGATATTTCATTTCAACTTAGGCAGCTGGGTATTGCAGTGGAAAGGGCACTGGAGTTTGGAATCACAAAGACTTGTGTTCAAATCTGGACTACCTGTGTGACCCTGAACAAGTCAATTAATCTCTATCTCAATTTCTTCATCTGTAAAATGGGAATAATAACAAGATCTACCTTGTAGGGCTATTCTGAGGGTAAAATGAGATAATAATTGTAAAGTACAGTAACTGACCCTTAGTATGTACTTTATATAAATGTTATCTATCCTTATTATCATTATCAAACCTACTCACCACCATACTGCCTAGTTTGATCCTAATGAGATTAAAGTGTTTTTGAGATGCAGGGTGTTTGGTACCAAATCTTCACTGACCCCCAAATAGATCCCCTGAGCTCATTTTCCTAAAGATTGGTGATTACATCACCAAGGCAGCTGGCAACTAGAAAAGAGAAAGTTTCCCAGTGAAACACTATTCATAACACATAGGATCAGGTCAAGGATGTATCTTTCACCTCAGCCTTGATTATCAAAGCCCTCAAAGAACCTCCCTGGAACAAAAAGGAGAAAAAATTAAATACAATCAAATACATTAAATGCATTAGTCTCGATATTATTAGCGTGACTCTGTGGATGAGGCACCAGCCCTTGGCAAGAGAAGACTCCTCTAATTTAGAACAATGGAAGAGAGATCCTTGGGACAATACAGGATATTGATATGATATCAGTGCCAGAGAAGACAGTCATTGAATGTCACTAAAAGCATCTACAGGGAAGAGCCACAATGACCTCTATGGCAATCAATGAGCAGGTGAGAAGCAATCAGGACTATCTATCTCTTTAAACAAAGAGTTACTAGTGGGCCTTAAGGAAAGAATTGTGGAATTTTGCAATTTAATCTCTTTAGTTATTTGGTGCCTTATGGGAAGGGATATCATCACTGTGATTGGAAAATAAATAAAGAAGGGAAAGCCAAATAATCTATTAGTGGATATTTGGCAGAATAGTCTAGTGGGCTGAGCCTGAGACCTCTGGCTTTTTCTTCTTGTTTTGCGTCACTTTAAAACCTCAATTCCACATATCATCCTACACACTGCTGCCAGATTAATCTTCCTAATGCAAAGGTCAGATCACATCTTTTCATTGTTCAAAAATCTTGAATCTTTCCACATTGCCTAGAGAATCAAGTCCAAACTCCTCAGTAATTCCACAATCTGTTACCAGCTCTACTATCACCCCTTCCCCCCACACTCAAATACCTTATATTTACTTTAAGTATCTTTTGCATTTATTCATATATGTACAAAATAGCTGGTCAGCATTTTTATAAGGTTTAAGATTTGTAAAACACATTGCAAATATTATCTCATTATCAATAACCCTGATAATCATAAAGTTGATTATCCCCATTTTACAGATGAGGAAACTGAGGCAGAGCAAGATGAAGCACTCAGAATCACACAGCTAGCTAATAAATGTCAAAGGCTTGATTTGAACTCAGATCATACCTATTCCAGGCCTACAGAGCTTTAACCATTGCACCAACCAGCTTATGTATTACCCATCCCCAATAAAATGTAAACTCTTTAAGGGTGGAATCTGTTCCATTTTTATCTTTCCAATTCTGGGACCAGCACAGGTCACAGAACATAATCTTCATTCAGTAAAGGTTATTGAATAATTAATTGAACTAGGCACCAACTTATTGTCACAGATTTTTTTTACATCACTGACCCTTAAATATACTTTGCTCCAGTCAAATTAATCAGATTAGAGAATCTCAGAATTTGGAAGTTGGACCCCAGCAGCCATTTAGTCCATGACATACATTTATAACATATCCAATAAGGATTTAACCATCCTCTGCTCAAAGACCTCCAAGAAGGAAGAGTACAACACTTTCTGAGGTAACTACATTCCACTTTGGGATAGCTCTCATAGTTGGGGTACCCTAAATTGATCTCTTGTAGCTTCCACTCATTGCTCCTGGTTCTGTCCTGTGGGGCCAAAAAGAACACTTACCTAACACATATCATGTCCCAAGTCTTGTTTTTCAGACTAAATATGACCAATCCCCTCAAACAATTCTCATCTAGCCTGGACATGAGACCCTTCCCCCACCTCTCCCACCTCATCTCTACTTCCTTCAAGTCCCAGCTAAAAGCTAATCTTGTATGAGAAGCCTTTTCTAATCCTCTCTATGCAAATACCTTCCCTGGGCCATTGAGCCCTAATTTACCCTGTTTGGCTCCTGTCCATAATTGTTTGCATGCTTTCTCTTCCATTTGATTTTGATTTCAAAAGGAATAAGTGCTTTTGCCTTTAACCGTCTCCTGCTTGGCACAGGGTAACACCATGTCATTGTCCTTCCTTCTTGAAGAGGACAAAGATGACATCACCACGTACATTATGTCCATGGTTGGCTGATTAGACCAGTATGAGCATGGAAGACTCTATCATAGGTTGAGCACAAATAGACCATTTGAACATTTGAAGGGGAGATGTCTACAAATTTGTAAATCTCATGTTTCTTTTGAGCCACTGCACCTTCCTTGATATGGACACATCTGTGTCTCTCATGTCTCACAATGGATTCCAAAGTTCTTCAGAGAGACCTTGAGAGTGTCCTTGTATAGCTTCTTCTGACCTCCATGTAAGGCCTTCTTGTATATATTCTCTGTGAAATAGGTTTCTAGGCAAATATATATTTTGGCATTTGAACAATCTGGCCAACCCTCTGCAGTAGAGTTTTAATGCTTTAGCAGCTCAGTTCAAGAAAGGATCTCAGATTCTGGTATCTTATCCTGCCAGATGATCTTCAGAATCTTCCTTAGACAATTGAAATGGAAGTGATTCACTTTCCTGGCCTGGCACTGGTAGGCTGTTCTGGTTTTACAGATAAACACCAATGAATTCAATACAAAGACTCTGTAGACCTTCAGTTTGTTATGGAATCTGATACCTCTTCTCTCCTCTTCAGAGTCTCCTAATCACTGAACTAGCTCTGTCAATGCTAATGTCAACCTCACCATCTAGTAAGCAATTTAATAAATGTTTGTTGACAGATGATAGACCATCCTGACTGCCTTCCCGACTGATTAGTTACCATCTCCTAAGCAAAACTAACATATTCATCATATCTCTTTGTATTTGCTGTTCCCTCTCCTTTATCTCCATTTGTTGGTATCCTAACACTATATCCTCCAAGGTCAAACTCAATTGACACCTTTTTCCATGAAGATTGGCATATAGGAGGCACTTAAACTCTTGCTCAGTTGGGTTAAGGAGAAGACACACCTGTCCTCTCCATATGGAAGTGATGACTTCTCCATCTGATTTCACAGCACCTCAAACTGCCTGCTAATTTGTACTCCATTTGTCTGGTTTCTCAGCTATAAAATAGGGCTGAAAACAGAACCTTCCTCACAGGGTTGTTGTGAGGATAAATTGAGATCATATATGTAAAGCCTTTAGCACAGTGTCTGATATATAGTAAATTTGTTTCCCTATTTCTTGAGATAACACTCTATTCACAGTAAGGACTTAATAAGGACTTCTGTTGTTCCATCACGGGACTCCCAACAAGCAGATCAAGATCTTCTGATCCTTAGGGAAGGCATGGGGTTCCTTGTCAACAGATCAGGATTTTCTGGAATATTCTAACGTGTTATTGCTTTGCTCTGAAAGCTAGCTTCTGCTGCCATGTGGTCATCTCTAGCATTTGTCATTATCCTCAGTAGACAGGGAAGTTCCATAGCAGAAATGGCCCTACTTTACCTGGTTCAAGAACTTCAACTATGATAACCCAAACCCTTAGGCCCCAGGAATATAAAGAATTTGGAGAAATGAACAGCAATTCCTTCTCACAAAGTGGTTGAAGATTCCTAATATCTGAAATATAGGTTATTTCTCATAGCATTCTCTCATTTAATGTCACTTATACCAAGACCAAAGTGGAGGAAGGGAAAGAAGAACAATGCACATCAGAAAATTCTTCAAAACCAATGACATTGCTATCTATCACCACAAGAGGACAGTTGTCAAGGCTGAGATGAGACAACCACTAAATCTGGGGCTGACAGTGCGTGGGACAGCAATGCATTTTCCCTGGCTTAAGAGAGTGGGTGTTGCATCTTGGAATCAGGTGACAAGACATCTGTAGAGGGCAAGTGTGGCAACCCAGAGGGTGGGTGGTGAAATTAGAAAGAAAAAAATGGAAATCAGCAGATGGTGGGTAATGCAGCTGAGAATGTTTTCTTCACTTTGACACAGTAGGCATGCAAATTAAAATTGGAACATGGAAAAGGTCAGATTATTTTGCCATAGACCAATCCCTTGGATTCCCAAAGACATTTTATATTTTTTCCTTCTAGTGGCTTTATTTTAAACTTTTCATCTAACTTCTCAAAAGACAAAGAAAAAGAAAGGAATAGTATTTTAAGCCCTAAATCTAAACTTCAAAATCCAAAAGTTGACTGATTCATTTCCAGTTATATAAACTATGTCCCACTTTGGGCCAGCTTTGCAAATAGTTTTCAGAAATCATTAGAAATTCCATTTGGATGGAAAATTTTCCATTATCTTCATCTGCATTTGCCAGCACTGACCCTTCTAAATCTAGTTCTTCCTCACTATAAATGCTGCAATGAAAGGAGCGTGGAACTCACAGAAAGAAGATGAACTCAAGTTGTAGTTCTGATATTTACTGACCATGTGACCTGTGAAAAGTTATGACATGGCTCTAAGTCCCCATTGCCTCAAATGTAAAATACAGGGTGTTCCAAAAGTCATAATGCAGTTTTAAGCTTTAATAGCTAAAATTAAGCTTTTATAACTTTTATAACTTAAAATGCATTAAGAGTTTTGTGACATTTGCATTTGCAGTACCTATCATATTAGGTTGTTGTGATAAAAGTAATTTACAAACTTCAAATGCCATATAGATAAAAGTTATTTTTTGAGACTGAGCATTCCTCAGTCATAGGCACCAGCAAAAGCTTAGATTTCACAACAGGTTTGAGGTCACAGCTGATGAGCCCATTAAGAATTCTTTTATCAAAGGAAATAAAAAACTACTACTTCAAAGCAAAAGACATTTAATTAAGCAACATAGGAAAATAAATGACCAAGAAACTTTCCCATGCAGAGAAGATAAACTCTTTTGAAGATTTCCACAGAAACTACCTATGCTCTTCCTTGTCATGAGTCCCTTCTCTTTGCCTCTTCGTGATACAGGACTCACAAAGCTTACAAGGAATCATCCCAAATAGCCCTTCCGTCTTCCCCAACATCCTGAGTCATAGATGAGAAATGGTAGGATGGAAACCTCACTATGGTTCTTGGCATCCACCAAAATTCAGTACCAGAAGAAAATAGCCCTCATGCCAGCTGGATGGTTTCATCAGACAGTAACCCAAAGGAAGATGAAAACCTCCATTTGCTGCATTTACCATGGAAATCCTACCCTGGTATGGTCTGGGCAGAGCTCAGAAGAAAACCACCTGGAGGAATGACCCAACACTGCCTCTCACTGCCCATATACTGCTACTGCTGCTACCATCAGTCCTAGTCCTGAAGAGGATTACCCACAGCATCCATCTTCCATCAGTCTTCTCTTTCCCAGCTTCTTTTTAAAATTCCCTACCCTTAGAGAGAGAGACTCCCCTTCCTTGCAAGCCCCAAGCATTATCCTCTCTTAAAGATTTCAAAGCCTCTCTCTCTCTCTCAATTGGTTCTAGGTTCCTAAAGCTCTGTGGGAGACTGTCTTTTGTTATAAATACCCACCTTACAAAAGAAAGGAGCTCATATTTCATTAGAATAACTCTAAATAATATATGACCCTATACATAGGTCACAAGAGAATAGGATCACAAGATTGGGAGCTAGAAAAAAATTTAAAGGCCGCTTAGGTCAAGTCCTTCATTCTGCAGATGAACAAGGTGAGTTCTAAAAAGGTTTCCTATGTGATGAGGCTGTAATGGCACTGCATTTCCCTAATACTGGCCCTGGAGTCCTTATCATTATTAATATTCCCCGGATTAGATAACAAAAGTTTCCTGAAACTTTTCCCCAAAACACTGTTAAAATGTGAGACACTTTCCCCAGGGAAATGGCTAAACAACTGAGTAGTGGTGCAGTATGGGACTATTGTCAGCTGCACATCCACATGTGTGCTAGCCTACTCCTTGACCATCAGTCACTTGGTATAACTTTCTCTCCAGCCATTCCCTCAATTCCTGCCCTAAAGAGAAATGGTTTTCCTTTCAACTAGAAAGGAGACAATAGGAAGAAAAATGGAAATGAAAGCCTCACTTCTCAAACCAATTCCAGCTTAGTGACAACATCCCCCAGGCAAACTGCTTATTCATGGTCTAGAAGCCAGAGAGATGCTTGAATAAGTATCCCATACACAGACCCAATCCCCCACCAAAACAGTCCTCTGATAAAGTACCATACTTTTAAATCTCACTCTCTCTCTCTTCCCTCCCAGGCTATTCCCTCAAGGCCCTTCTCAGCTACATTTTACTAATCAAACACATGGATCAGCAAGGCAATGATTACTACATTTACATTAAAACTGGCTTAATCAACTAAGATACTAATCAAGATAATTAAGAGCTTTAGCAGAGTTAGAGGCTAAACCCACAAAAAAATAAAGAACATCTCTACATTAAAAACAAAATACCAGAGACAATAATAGAGAAAGAGAAATCCCATTCCAAATAACTACAAAATAAATTCGATACTTAACAAAACTTAAGGATCAGTCTACCAAGGAACTCAAAGTACTTGTATGGATTCAGTCACTAAATACTCTTTAAAGAAATAAAGAGGGGCGCTAGATGGCGCAGTGGATAAAGCACCAGCTCTGTAGTCAGGAGCACCTGGGTTCAAATCTGCTCTCAGACACTTGATAATTACCTAGCTGTGTGGCCTTGGGCAAGCCACTTAACCCTATTTGCCTTGGAAAAAAAAAAACCTTAAAGAAATAAAAGAACAAGGAAAGGGATGGAGGAATGTTCAGTGTTTGTGGTTGGGCCATGCCAATGTGATAAAAAAGATAATACTACAAAAGATAAATTTAATATTTTCCAATCAAAGAGATAATTAACTGAACTGGATACAATAATAACAATTCATTTGGTTAAACAAAACATCTAGAATAGGAAAGTATATAATGAAAAACACAGGGATAAAGGAGGAATAGTTCCACCAGAACTTTGAAAATAACATGTTATATTTATTATATTCCTTAAAAGAAAAGTAAGCTATTTGTTATACTACTGAATCACAAATTCACTAAGAATTTTCTTTTCATATTTTCTTTTGTATGTGGAAATTTTCACCCTAATTAGTGTTAACTAAGATCAAAGTAAAGAAAAAAGAAAAAGGCAACACCAAGGGTAAAAATATCCCTCAAGCAACCCTATTAGCCATTGTTAATCCATGAAAAAAAGGCTGCTCCTAAAAAGTATAAAGCAAAAGATGGGTAAAGAGGAAACCCTGGCAAAATATCATTTGTTGGTCTATAGTAACAATATTCTGGAGATTGTGCCACATTAATGTCATAACTACTTATAGGGAAGCTACCCAGGAGAATCAAAAATAGAAAGTATAGGAGACAATGCTAAGATGGCAGCATAGGAAGAAGCAAAACAACCCAGCTCTCCTCCCCACCACCACCCCCCTCAGCAACTTCTTTCTCCATGACTTAAGAGTACTAGACTGAATAATGATCAGAAATCAAAGGAGAAACTACAGTGGGACATCTTCCAGTATAAAAGGACAAATCTGACCTATAGTCAAGTGACCAGAGTAAAAATCAAGAGTAGGCCAGGATCACAGAATCAATACCCAGAACTTTGAACTAGACCAACAGTGTAAGGATGACCAGAACTGATCAGAGACTCAGCCTGGGTGCCAATCCAACACCATGAGACTTCCCAGAGGAGCTAAGCCAGAAGTACAAAGATGGCCAGAGTTGATGTTGAACTCAACCCCAGGCCCAGGTCAGCAGGGCTGGGGGGAAGGCTGGTTGGAAAGAGAAGCAAGTCTTTGCCTCCAGAATTTCAAGTTTGACCAGCAATACTGACTTGTCCAGATCAAATTATTGAATCAGTGAGTAAAGAAACAAATCAAAAAACACCTTATTATGATTCCAGTTCTGCTCTGGATCCAAACAAAGGAGAGAATAATTACAAGCAAAACCTTACAGAAAAATACAATTTGCTTACAAGATCAATTAAAATTCCTAGAAAAAAAATGATGGCTAAGTGTCAAACTGAATAGAGTTTTGGACTTGGAGTCAGAAAGATCCGTGTTCAAATCCTACTAATGTTGTGGATAAGATTTAACAAAAAGGCAAACTGAGGCAATTCTCTGATAAAGACAACATTTATTAACAGAAACATGTATTGCCTTCATTTATGCCAAAGATCTTGAGTAGGCAGACAGCTCCCCTTTTACAGATTTTGGGGAGTATAGAACAAAGAACAGAACAGAATAGATAACATCATGGGATTGGAGACAACATGACTGATTACAAAACTGAGGCACAGGGAACAACCTGATTGGTTGGAAGTTTGGTAATAGGGGCTAACAACAATTACCTTTCTCTCATGAGACTAAGAAGTATTTAGATTTAGAGATAATGAACCAGACCTTTCAGACAGTAAACAAGACATTCTTGAAAGATAGATTGGTGGTGAAAAGATATTAGACATGACTCCCTTCTGATCAGGCATCCCCTAAACATCAGTTAAATTCCTTGAGGCAAGAGAACTAAACTCATTACAGTTGAATTTCTGAACTAAGTTCAGACAAAGAACCATGAATTAAGCAACTATAGACAAAAGCAATTCTTTGTAAATAGGATCAATGAGAAAATGATACAGGATCAATTTGATCTTCTTACCTGCCTTATAACTCTGAGCAAATCACTTAATCTCTGTTTGACTCAGTTTCCTCATCTGTAAAATGATTTTATTATATTATTTATTATACTGATACCTCCCAGGATAGTTTCAAGAGAGAAAATGAGATGCTATTTGTGTAAAAATATATAAATGCTAATTTTTAAGAGTGTAAATGATATTATAAATGAGATGAAAGCACCTGAGGAAAGAAATGAGAGCTATGAATAAGAGCCTTACCTAAAAATTAGAATAGACCAACAAGAAGTTAGTAACTCCACTAAATGACAGGAAATATCAAAACAAAATTAAAAGACTGGACAAATAGAAGACTATGCAAGATATTTCATTTAAAAAGTACACACAAATTTGACCCAGAAAGCAAATAGATTGAAGAGAAATCATTTTAAAATTACTGGACAATTAAAAAAAAATAGAACCCAGACTCACCACCTAAGCATCATCTTCAACTCCTCAATTTCTTTCCCTCTCTGCCTTGTTCCCTCTATTCAATCTTTTGCCACCTTTTGTCTGTTTTATCTTTGTAATATCTCTCCCATTTGTCCCTTCTCTCTGCCAGCAGTCTAATACAGGTGGGTCCTCATCACTTCATGGGTAGTCATAATAACCTGCAGGTGACTCTGCCTGCTATAAGTCTCTCACTGCTTCAGTCTATCCTGCACTCAAGTCCCAAAATGAACTTCCAGAAGTCCAAAATGAACCATGTCACCCCCTACTGTAGCATTTCCATACTACCTCCATCATCTCTGGTTATCCCAAGCCTTCCATAACCTGCCTCTCCCTCCACCTTTGCAGTCTTCACACACCTTACGCTCCTATGTACTCTGCAATCCAATGACACTATTCTCTTTGCTGCCCCTCAAAGAAGACATCTCTCCTGATTAGGCATTTTCTCTGACTGTCTCCTATGCCTGGACTTTTCTTCCCCATTCCTTCCTGGCTTCCCTTGGCTTCCTTCAAGTTTTAACTAAAATCTCACCTTTTACAAGAAGTTTTACCTAAAATCTCACCTTTTACAAAGAGCCCTTCCCAAACTCTCTTCATTACAGTATCCTCCTTCTTTTGATTATTTACGATATACTCTGTATATAGACTATTTGGACATAACTATTTGTATGTTGTCTCCCCATTAAACTGTCATTTAAGCTCCTTGAAGGCAAGAACAGTTTTTGCCTTTCATGGTAACCCCAGCACTAAGCTCAGTGATTGATATATAATAGGAATTTAACAAATGTTTATTGATTGACTGAGAGGGTAAGAGGAAGAGAGGGAAAAAGTAAAAGAGAAAAGGATGGTGAGAAGTACAAAATTTTTTTTTTTAGTTTTTGCACAATTAAACTAAATGTAGTTAAGATTAGAAGGGAGACCGTTAACTTGGGAGAAAATCTGGGGCAGATTTCTTTGATAAAAATGTTCTATTCCTGAAATTGAGGGGATGCCTATCAATTGGGGAATAGCAACAAGTCGAGGTATATGAATATAATGGAATATCATTGTTCTATAAGAAATGATGAGCAGACAGATTTCAGAAAAACCTAGAAAGATTTACAAAAATTGATGCTGAGTGAAGTAAGGAGAACATTGTACACAGTAACAGCAACACTGTATATGGATCATCTATGATAGATTTAGCTCTTCTCAGCAATACAGTGATCAAAGATGATTCTAAAAGAATCGTGATGGAAAATGCCATCCACATCCAGAATTCTGGATGTGGATGGCATTTTCCATCACAGAGAAAAAATTCTGGAGTCTGAATGCAGATCAAATCATACTGTTTTCATTTTTTCCTAGCTTGTTCTTTGCTTTTTCTTTTTCAATGTTTTTCTCTGTTGTTCTGATTCTTTTTTCCCAGTATGACTAATACGGAAACTATGTAGCATGACTGTGCATGTACAATCAGTACTTGCTCTCTTAGATCAAGGGGAGGAAAGGGTGGAAGGGAGAAAACTTTACCAAATGAATGTTGAAAACTATCTCTACGTATCTGCTTAAAATAATTTTCAAAAATAAAAATTTAAAAAATGTTCAATTCCAAGATATATAAGAAACTGATTCAATTTTTTTAAAATAAAAAGCTCTCACGGCAGCTAGGTAGCACCAGTGAATAGACTACTAGCCCAGGAGTCATGAGGACCCAAGTTCAAATTTGACCTCAGACATTTAATAAATGCCTAGCTGTGTGACCTTAGGCAAGTCACTTAACCCCATACTGCCTTGCAAAAAAAACAAAAAAAACAAAACAACAAAAAGAATAAAAGCTCTCTATGAGATGATTTCACCCCACATCCATTAATTTAGCAAAAACATTGAAAAGGCTTCAAGGAAAGAAGTACCTTGATGTACTGTTGGAGGAGATTGGAGTAATTCAGTTGTTCTAGAAAGAAATTTTAAAATATTTTCCCCAAGTTACTAAACCCTTTGACATGAGGTCTATTACTTGGCTTTTAACTCAAGAAAATCCAAGAAAGAGAAAAATGTCTTATATGCAATATATGTGTGTGTCCATGTAGTACTTTTTTCACATTAAAAGAAGAATGGGAAAGTAAGAGTATGTCTATCAATTGAGGAATGGCTAAACAAATTAAGGTGTATGAATGTAATAAAATAAAATTGTGTACTAGGTAATAAAGAGATAGTTTCAGAGAAATCTGAGAATTGTGTGAAGTCTAATGTAGAATGAAATGGGCAGAACAGCAACAATGTAAAATTTCATAATTTTGAAAAATTAAAGAACTCTGATGAACATAATAATTGATCATGATTCCAAGGGACCAAAATTAGAGAATGTTACCCACTTCCTGCCAGACAAAGGTGATTGACTAAATATACATAAGATATTCATTTTTGGAAGTAGACAATTAGGAAATTTGTTTTACTTGACTATTTTTATTACAAGGATTTTGTTTTTCCTTTCTTTTTTTAAAAAAAACTTAATGAGGAGTGGAAACCAGAGGGGACAAAATAAATGCTTAATGACAAAGTGGAATAGAGCATTTATCTTGCAGTCAGGAAGACTTGAGTTCAAATCCCACTTTAGACATTTACTAGCTGTGTAATCCCTGGCCAAGTCACTTCACCCTGTTTGCCTCAGTTTTTCTCATTTATAAAATGAGTTGGAGAAGGGAATGGTAAGTCACTCTAGTATCTTTGTAGAAAAAACTCCAAACAGGCACATAAAGAGTTGGACATGAGTGAAATGGTTAAAAATAAAATTTAACCAAAAAAAGTATAAAATGGCGCCATGATGTATTTTAATTAGTTAAGAGTTTTTGGAACAAAAAAGGCAGCAAGGACACAACATGCTGACTCTCGTTGTTGTTGTTTTCATCATTATCATGTTTCCGTGGTATGAGATTTTTTCCTCCAGGGAATCAAGTGGTTCGTTCTTTAGAGCACTGGCTGTTGTGGGAGGACGTGAGTCAGCATCTTTCCTGCCCAAGAGCAGGTAGCTCCCAGCCAACAACCTCCTACTCCCAACCAGTGGCACCTCCTGCCCCTCTCCATCACTGCTGCCTTCCAACTGCCAATAGAAAATATAGATCCTGAAGAAAGGAAGACCACCAATGGCAGGTGACAGGCCAAAGGGCACCTTGAAAATACCAGCTCATAATAAAACTAGGTGGGGTTAAAAAAAAAAAGAAAAGAAAATACTAACTCATCCATACCCTGCATTCAGACATTACAGTACCTATATTCCTAAATGCCTCCTGGCTGCCTTTCTTCTCTCTTCTTATCCTATCTCTTTTCCTTTCTTTTTTTTTTTTCTTCTTCTTCCTTTTTTTCCCCTTTTCTCTTTTCCTTTTCCTTCCCTCTCTCTTTTTTCTTCCTTTTCTTTCTTGATGCCTCCATTAGCTAGTATTCTCCAAGAAATAATTGGAGGCAGATAGCTGGTATAGGGGAGGGATCATTGGAACTGGAATCAGGAAAACCTGAGTTCTAATTCTGCTTCAGACATTTACTAGCTGTATCACCATGAGCAAATCTTTCGACTTCTCCAGCTTCAGTTTCCTCACCCAAGAAATGAAGAAAATAATAGTCCCTACCTCTTGGAATTGCTGAGAGGCTCAAATGAGAAAAAATATGTAAAGCACTCTTCAAAACCTTAAAAACTATTTCAATGCCAGCTATTATTATATTTATACACATAGACAAGCAAAATGTCCAAAAGAGAGGATAATATTGCAACAAAAATTAGATCTTCCCAAGCACACATACAAAGCTCAATAAAAGAATTAAAAGAAAAATTGGGGAACCAGACTTGAGATTTCATTGGTATAAAGAACTCCCACAATGAGGTAATTCTCCATATCAATGCAAGTTAACACCTTATGCTCTTAGAAAGTTGCCTCTGCCATCAAAAGGTTGAGTGACTTGCTCAGAGTCAGACTATTTGAATAAGTCAGATATGGGTTTTGAATTCAGGTCTTCATGGCTCCAGTGCATCTCTCTAACCCATGCTGCCTATCCCAAAGGAAAAAACAAAAGGTGAACATGAAAGCTCTCAATATTTCCAATAACAATTCAAAAAAAGCAAACAAGAGAATTGACTGGTTAGGAAAAAAATGGGAAATCCAGTTAGAGCAGTAGACATTCTGAAAAAGATCCAGAACTCAAAAATTGAGAACTGAATAGTTCTCAAAATCAAGTTAAAATCAAGTTAAAAATAGAACTCCTGAGAGTTCAACAAAAGAAAGTAATTGACCCAATAGAAAGAACACAAAACAATTTGAGAATCATTGGTTTCTCAAAGTGAAGCAGAAATGCCCACAAAAGAAAACTGACTAGAAATATTAGAAACAGAACATAAACTGATAAAATTATGAGTATCCCTAAAGGGTGGGAGTGAGAAGAATCATAGGGTCAACTGACACAAAGGTATTATCACTAAAACCAGAGATTCAACATTAAAAAAAAAAAATCTTACAAGCATCCTGGTGGAGGTCTTTCGTATATCAAGAGAAAAACAGTTTAAATAATGTAAGTATTCAACTACCAGAAGAAATGAAAGAAAAGTCTGAGATATGATAGTTTGTAAAGTGAGATTTGAAAAAAAGATTGTAGAAATCAATTTGCACCCAAAAAAATCCTATGTTCTGCAAGAATAAGCTTAATTATCAATGGAATTTTAAAAGATGAATTTTCAGCAGGAAGAAAGAATTTGAATCATTATAGTTGCAAAAATATATAAATTTGTATAAATTTATAAATTTATAAATTTATATACATAACATATATATAAATTTTATATAAATATTATATAAATTTATATACATAAAAAATGTACAAATTTTTCAAATAAAAGAAACTGAAAGTCAAACTAGTTCATATATACTATGAAAAGACCAAAAATGAAAATCTATGGTTACATACTTTCAGAAGCAAGATTGATAAATTTTAGGAGTCTCACTTTGACTGAAAGCCACTGAGAAAACAAAGAAAAAATATTGAGATACTATTGATAAAGGTCACTCTAAAACCATACACTCAGCTGGGTAAAGAATAAGACTTTTAGAATTTATAATTTTTAATATTAGTTATTTTAGAATTCTTAGATTATATAAAGATCTTTTTCAAAAAATTTATTTAAGGCAACGGGGTTAAGTGACTTGCCCAAGGTCACACAGCTAAGCAATTATTAAGTGCCTGAGGTTGGATTTGAACTCAGGTCCTCCTGCCTCTAGGGCAGGTGCTTTATTCACTGTGCCATATAGCTGCCTCTAATATAAAAAAGGACAAACACTACAAAAGGGATCAGATGCTACAACATGTTAGAGGGATGAAAATATGTCTATTATTCATTAGGAACTATACTAAGTATTTATACTGCATAAAAAATTCCTTTGTTTTAAGCAGTTTACATTCATTTGAGGGAAAGCAATATTTAGAAAATACAAAGTGATTTCTGAGATCACTCAAAGATAGAGTTGGGGTGATGTATATGGTAGGAGAGAGAAATTTTTGAGTCATACTCTTATTTGGGATAGGCAAAAGAAGTTTTAAAAATTTTAAAACAGAACAAATATTTTTGGACATGATCAATACAGGAATTATTTTGCTTAATTATATTTTTTATTATAGATTTGTTTTCTTTTCTTTTTTTCCCTGGTAGGGGAGGAGAAAAAAATAAAGACTTAAAATGAAAAATTAAGGTCTCTCAACCAAAAATAGGTTGAATGAATGGATGAGGTGAGGGAATATGGGCTTGAGCCAGACAATAGAGGATGAGTTTTTTATTGGAAGATACTTATAACAGTTTGTTTCACAAAAAGCAAACCTAAGTGAAGCAGTTTTGATTTAATTTATATAATACTAGCGTAGAATAGGATGAAAGAGAAAAAAACCTAACATTTATAACATTGAATGTCACTGGATTAAACTTGACCATAAAATGGAAAAAAAATAAAATAAAGAACTCAACAATTTTCTGCAAACAGGAAACTTATTTGAAACCTAAAGACAAATACCATAATACTTCTTCAATGAGATATCATAATATTTCTCAAGCTATTCTCATTGATACATATGAGTACTCCCCCCAAAGATACAAATTACAATCAAATCAAGCCTCTAATTTTGTATGATTCATATTCTTCTTCTTCCCATAAATTCTCCTTAGTGACTCTAATCAACTGGGGCTTAAGGGGTTTCCTATACATCTCTTCACATTGCATAAATATCAGTGGAGTATATGACCTGTCAATTAGTTTTCCCCCATTCTCACCTCATAACTGCTCATATTCTTTTCCATTCATATCCTTCTCTGTTTAATGTGATTCTTGCTTGTTGTGCAATTCTAAGTTTATAACATTTTGCAGTCTAAAGATCCCTGTGTCTTTTGGATGACCCTTAATTTTAATTATTTGAAGATTACAATATTCCCTGACTTATGACGATAGAGTTCCATTAGAAGGGGAAAAAATCAATGCATCCAGAATAAGAAAATTTTGGAGAAGAAAAAATTTAATTGAACATCTCAAACAAAAGTCTAATAGTTAAAATCCATAGAGAATTAATACAAATCTTTAAAACTAAAAACTATTCCTCAATAGATAAATGGTCAAAGGATTTTAGCAAACATTTCAATGAAGAAATACTAACACTCAATAAACATATGATAAAATTCAAGATCATTAAAATGCAATTAAAGTATTCCATGTTCATGAAATTGACAAAAAAGTTAAATGAAAAAATTAAAAAGTTAAATGCTTAAGAGAATGTAGAGAAAAAATAACATTAATTCATTGCAGAGGAAGTGTGAAAACTATTTAAATTATATAATAAAAAAATTACTGGACCTTTGATCTATCAATCCCTTTACTGCATTCATATACTAAGGTTGGTATGTGACACAAAGGAAAGTCCCTTGTGCTCCAACTCTTTGTAATAATAATAATAATAAACAAAAAAGTAAATAAAACAAGTATTCAAAGATATGGGATTGAACAAATTATGAAATTATTCATGTAAAGAGATTTATTTTATGAATGCAAATAATTCTTAGACCACTGAAAGACTTGTATGTACAGATAAAAAGGCAAGAGAGATGAACTATAAAATTATAAATAAAGTCAACATCAAAGGTAACAAAATTCAGGTCAGATAAATGGATAATGTTGGTACCAAATCACAAAATTTCTGTTAACAAATAACAAAAATAGAAAAGTACACATACTATAAGGCCCAATTATTAAACTTAGTAGTTTTTCTTAACTTCTTAATGTTGATTTTCTGGCCTGCTTGTAGGGTGTGTTTGTGTGTGTGTGTGTGTGTGTGTCTGTGTGTGTGTGTAAAGGTACTATAAAGGGGTTGTTTGTAGGGAATGACTGTTGAGGTAAAAACAATTAATTTCAGATACTACAACTTTTTAAGCAACTTTTAGAGCAACAAACCTTTGTGCTAGCCTTACAAATATGATCAAATGTTTTCTAATGACCAGATTTCAATATAAATTATCTCAAAACACAAACAACTGTTGTTCTGTCACTTTCAGTCACCATTTAGGGGATGGGGAAGTAATTGGAATTGATTTGCCCATCTAAAAAGGTTGAATTTGAACTCACACCCTCTTGCCCCAAGGACCAGTCCTCTATGCACTGCACCACCTAGTTGCCCCTCAGCCAATATTTTTAATAAACAGAGGGCATCCCTGGGTAAAGAACACTATATCTGTGCAATTATGCTCCTACAGAGTATATTAAAAAAACAAACCTCCATTTTAGTCCAACTGAAAATATTAAGAAATATTATTCTCTCTAGTCTAAAAACCCCTTTCAATCTTTTTCCTTTTTAAAAAACTGCATAGAAGGCAAGAACCCTTCTTCTTTGGGAAATAGGGTCATAATAAGAACTTAACTCTCATCTAGATAAGATCGCTGCCTCCCCACCTCACATAAAGTGGTTGATCTCAGGACCCATAGAGAAATTGTCTTCTATTCCATTCAAAGGGAATTGTTTGACTGTTTGGCTTTTTTTTTTTCAGTCATGTCTGACTCTTTGTGCCCCCATTTTAGAGCTTTCTCTGAAGTTTGCCATTTCCTTCTCTGGTTCATTTAACAGATGAAGAAACTAAGGTAAACAGGACATAGCTATCAAGAGTCTGAGGTCAGATTTGAACTCAGGAAGATGAGTCTTCCTGACTCCAATGCCTGCATTACACACACTATGGTCCCAATTAGCTGCCTCATTCAAAGGGAAGCCTTCTATTGGAGAAATAGTCAATATTCATCTCTGAGTTCCCTTTTATTCTTGTTCAGAGTAATCTGGGAAAGAATTGGACAATGACTGTTGTAATTTCACTGTTCTGTATGGTTAAGGAAAGTCTGCATTTTTAACATCACCTTTGCCTTCTTCAAAATGTTACTTCAGGAGCAGCTAGGTGGTGCAGTGGATAAAGCACCGACCCTGGAGTCAGGAGGACCTGGGTTCAAATCCAGTCTCAGACACTTAATAATTCCCTAGCTGTGTGGCCTTGGGCAAGCCACTTAACCCCATTTGCCTTGCAAAAAAAAAAAAACTAAAAAAAAATGTTACTTCATCTTGTCTTCGGGTAATCAGTCATCATGCATTTATTAAGCACCTACTGTGTACTAGTGCATCTAGGTGGCACAGTAGGTAGAGTACCAGGCTTGAAAGCAGGAATATTTATTTTCTTGGCTTCAAATCTCACCTCAGTCACTAACTGTGTCACCCTAGGCAAGTTACTCAACCCCGTTTGCCTCAGTTTCCTCATCTGTCAAACGAATTAGAGAAGGAAATGGCAAACTAGTTCAGCATCTGCCCCCAAAAAAAAAACCCAACTACAATTCATGAAGAGTCAGACACAAAATCATTGAACAACAACAATAACTATACCAGACCCTGTGCTAAGCACTGGGGATGCAAAAAAAAGGCAAAAGACAGTCTCTGCCCTCAAGAAGCTCACATTGAAGGAATGGCAAACTCCGCCATATTAGATCCATCTCTCTCTCTCTCTCTCTCTCTCTCTCTCTCTCTCTCTCTCTCTCTCTTTCTGTCTCTCCAACCTAGAAATAACTTGAATATCAGAATAAGTTTAAATTAATTCTGAAGTGGCGGCTAGGTGGAACGGGGCAGCTAGGTGGTGCAGTGGCTAGAGCACCGGTCCTGGAGTCAGGAGGACCTGAGTTCAAATTTGGCCTCAAACACTTAATAATTACCTAGCCGTGTGACCTTGGGTAAGCCACTTAACCCCATTTGTCTTGCAAAAACCTAAAAAAATAAAAAAAATAAATTAATTCTGGAAATTATTTCTAAGGGCAGATAGGTGGCACAGTGGATAGAATACCAATCCTGGAGTGAGGAAGACTTAAATTTGACCTCAGACACTTAATACTTACTTGGTTATGTGACTTTGGGCAATTCATTTAACCCTATTGTATTGCAAAAATAAAAAATAAAATTGTTTCTGGCAGACTTGAACCTAAAATCTAGAGTACAGTATTAGTAGTTTTTTCTTCCCTTTCTACCCTTTACTTTAGAAGAAAATTATATTTCATGTCAAAGCAACAAATATTTGAATGTCTGCTGTTTAAAAAATACAGCATTTCCCTTCTTTTAAAAAGAAGCTACTAGAAAGTTAAATTCTAGCCTGAGTTGAACTAGTTCTCCATTATTCCATTGTTCCAACCATTCCAATAAATAGTAGTTTTAATTGCTAAGTGTTTTGCAGGATCTAAGGTCCCTGTGAATTCAGATAATTATCTGGCAGGGATCCCACCTTTGGGGTCCAATTATTTTAGTAGGTCAGGTGTATAGGACACATTCAATGATGACAAATGACTTGGCTTTATTATAGAAAAAAATGGAACAGTTTCTAAAGCCTGTGTGTTTCCCCACTAAGCTTTGCCTATTTAATTACTTTTCTCCTCCTGCTCTCTCAGTATAAGAAGACATCTGGGGCTCATTTAACAGCATTTTACTGTTTCAAACTGAGTTGATATCTGTGTCAGACATTTTCTCATTGTTAGCTAATTTATGACTTATCTAAATAGACTGTGCGGAATACCCAGATTTTGAGGGACTGAATCAAAGCTAAGGTTTGGAAACCAGGGTCCTTCAATCACTTTAGGGAGGGCAATGTTTGAGGTGAAATGCCACTCATCTGTTTCACCATCTTCCCATGTACAATAACCTAAAGTAGACTTATACCTGTGAGTATGGCACTTTCCATTTTTTTTAAATTTTTCTAACTAAATAACTTTATTTTCTGCCACAGTGTGATAGAGTGAAAAGCATCCTGGATGTTAGAGTCAAAAGAAGGAAGGAAACAAGTACTGTGTTATGTGCTAAAGCACAAATAGTTTATCTCATGCAATTATCACCACAATTCTTGGAGAAAGATGCAATGATTATCATCATCGTTCCCATTTTATAGATATGAGGTAGGGGTGAAATAACTTGCCCAGGATAATGTTTTTAAGAAGCAGCTGGATTTGAGTTCAGCTCTGTCTTGACTCCCAACCCTGCACTCTTATTCACCACCAAGTTCACTCTGGAGAGCTCTCTCTCTCTCAGGTCCCAACTCTGCTCCTTAGTGTCTTATATGAATGATCCACTTAATCACTAGACATCAGTTTCCCCACAAAATGGGGATAAAAATATTTGGAGGAACTCAAAGATTATAATGCTAGCAAATAAGAGCAAAGCACTTTGCAAGCAGGAAGCCCTGTTTTTCCCAGGTAGTCACCAGACAACCGAAAGAAGTCTGGTTTTCATTATTTCTTTATTAATCACTTTATCAGAGGTGAAAGTGAGTGGAGAGACAGTCTCAGGATCAGAAAACCAGAGCTTAAATTCCTCCTTTGATGTCTACTAAATATATATCTGATCATAATCAAATGACCAGAAGCAAATTCTTTAACAATTCCCAAAGACAGGAGGTCCTCACAGGTGATGAGAGTCTAAATCCAGATCTAAAAAATGGCAGATTTATTTCAAAATCCGAATTATATATAAAGTTATAAATTTTAGTAAAGGGCTATCACATGCATTTTGTGCATAATGATAAAATCTGAAGAGAATTCTCCCTCCTCAGGCAAGGAAAGGGAGGTGGTAAGCTCAGATCAACAGAAGAAGATGAACAGTCAACTAAGGATCAGAAGATCTGGCTTTCTGGCTCATTATCTAGGATCTTTTGCCAAATTACTTCTAATCTCCCCAGTTTTCAGTTTCTTCTTCTGCAAAAGGAGAAGATTGGAAGGGGTTTTGAGGTTAGTTCTAGGTCAGAAATATTAAGACAGAGAACGGATGGGGGGGGTGTTCCCACAGATTAATTCCAAGGTGATGATTAACCCTCTGCTCAGAAAGAAGTCTCTTTGTGGAACCTAGCCTGCACAGATCAATAATGACCTGATGTTCACATGGAACAGTCCTCTCAGGGTGAAGACAGATTCCCCTTCTATGTATGAGCATAGGGACCTGGACCTGCTTTGGCTTCTGGGATTTTGAGTTTTCACCCATCTCCAGAGGCAAGGAATACTGCATTTTTTATAGAATGGAGTAGGGCTTATAGAAACCTTGGGGGGGGGGGGGCAGGAAGAGTAAGAGATGGGAACAGGTGAAAAGAGGTGAATATCAATGTTGTAATCAGTCACAGCTACTCAGATGCCATTTCTCCTCCCAGACCTACAGAAGAAGGGAAAACTAAGGGGGTAAATGTCAAAACATAAGACCTTTCTCCATCATGGCCCAAGGGATTGGAGTACTGGTAAAAGGAGATATGCTACAGAAAATGTGGAGGAAAGGAAACTCCTACTCTCCTTCCCTTGCTCTCTTTCAATTGGGTGTGATTAGAAATCCATTTCCAAGTTCCTTCATTTATTCTGCCACAAGCTGACTTCATTTTACTTCTTATAAATCTCTATGGTAAATCAGAACTTGGTTCCCTTTGTTCAAGGGATGAGACTCCCCAGTTTTAATCACAAAGAAAAATGATTCTCCTAGAATGTTTTCTTTCCTCATTGAAGACTGGGAATCTCAATCTCTGATTCATTGTTGGAGAATCTCTCTCTAATAGGGGGCCATATGTGATGAGCTTTTTAAATAGTTTAACTGGGAAGAGTAATAAGATCCCCAAAGAAGAAATTGAAAAGGGATTTAGGGACTTATCCTTCCCTAAGGAGGATAACAAATCTGACTTTCATTATAGCACCCCCTCCCTCCCCAAGACAGAGTTAGGAAGAAGAGTAGGCAGATAGGCAATTTTTATGTATTAAGAGAGGACTAGGCAGGCATTGGGTGTCTACATGGGCTAGTTACTGCATTAAATACTGAGGTTAAAAATACAAGCAGAAAAAAAATAATCCCTACCCTCAAGGAACTGACATTCTAATGGAGGAAAAGAGCAACACACCAAAGAAAAAACAGAGATCAGGATAAGAGGTACTTTGGTGAAGGTACTTAGTGAAGGGGGGCAGGATGTGGCAGTCCAGAAAGTCAGACACTCAATCAGGAGGGGAATGAAGAATAACCTCCCTGGACCACTTCCCCCAAATGGAAGCACTGGAACCAGAATTGGACAAGAAGACCATTTAGGGAAAGGGGTATTCCAGACTAAAAAGGAGATGTTAGAAGGATCCAAGCACTGAAGAAAATTAAGGCCTGCTCCCAAGGTTTAAAAAGTTAAAGAAGTTAGAAGCATGGCCTAGAAAGGGAGAAATAAAGTTCTGATTTCACACTTCCAATCTGACCTTTGAAAACTTCCTGTGGTACAACCCCTAGTTGACAAAGTTATATAGTAAAGGACTTCTAAGGTCCCTTCTAAATCTTAGCCTATGAGGCTATGAGAGTAGTATAAAGGTACAAGAAAGTCAGAGGATCCTGGTACAGATTTGATCTCTGTATTTACTTCTCCTGTGATTTTAAGAAAGCTTCAGTTTCCTCATCTTTCAAAGAAAGTTGTTTTCTGTAGTTTTTGAGGTCTCTTCCAGCTCAGTGGAGAGAATGGCACAATTCTTCAAGAGGCCAACCCATCAATGGCATCCTCTCCACTTTGGCAGCATAAGAGTATGGGATCTTAGAGGTCACCTAAGTCCTTACCTAATTGTCAGATGAGGACTCATGTTCCTTGTATCATACTTTGAGAACCAGAAGTATAGGCCTCTCTGGCTTCCAAACTGAAGGACATGTGTTGTCTGGGATTAGAACAAGAAAGTTCTATGAGATTTATTCCAACCCTGGCTGCTGCTTTATATTGGATTTTCAGTAAAATAACCAGGGACATTATTTTTCCCTTATTTTCTCTTTAGAAAGAAGGAATATAAAAAAAATTAAATAGAAATAAGGAATATGTGGCTTTTGGGTCTATGCTAATTGGCATGATTGAATGAATCCTTTAAACTAAAACAGCACATTCTAAAAAACATCCTCTGAATGACTTCTGAATCATCTCCAATAAACCATGCTAGCAGTCAGACTGGACCAATAGGGAAGGAAAGAAGACTGTCTGTCAGTTTTAGAAGTTCATGTCACTAGAGAGCAGTCACTACTTGGCCAACAATTACATCATTTATTTGCTCTGAAGGAGTCTAACATTTTGTCTAGGACTCCCTTACTTTTGTGTCTTACTACTGGTGGCCTCCAGGTGGAGCCATATAACCTTGCTATGATGAAAATAGGGTTCCCTTATTTTTACATTTTTCAAGAAAGAAAAATGGAGCTTTGATAAAGCCATTGTGATCTCCAGTTTTTCCTCTTCAAATGCTAATTATCTGATCTCCTAAGACCATCTGAGGTGCTCTAGACTACTTTAAAAGGCTTTCATCTCTACCTATTAGTAGTATCTACCCACTTCTTTCAATGACCATCATTTAGGAATTAAAGAATAATTTTCATTTGTTAATAATTTATTTTATTTATAATTAATGAATATTTTTGTACTGGGAAACTCTTTGAACCTTTTTTATTAACCACAACCAATGAAGATGCTTTGGTCTGTTTACCCCTGATTCCTAATTTATTAGAGATTCTCGAAATCACATTTTAGCAAAACTGCTTTTATTAAGAAAAACTTGGCCTTATGAAAACTATCAAAAGGCAACAGATATCTTTTGAATTAAATTCACATATTTATTAAGTACTCTGTGTACCAGTCAGAATGTAGCCTGGCAATGTGAATCTTGTCCTCAGAATCGGGAAGACCTGCCTTCTAGTCCCACTTCCAATGGAGTGAATTACTCTGGATTTCTTCAGTCATCTTTTATGATTGTGAATGGAGAATAGTTGCCATTTCCAAATATTCATGAAATCACAGGTTCAAAACAGGCTACCACCCCACCACTTTTATACTAACCAAACCAAAGCAACAAACAAACAAAAAGGTGTCTTCTGCAGTATACACACAGACAAAAAACAAATCATCTGTGCTCAAAAAGTTGAGATTGGGGGGGGGGGGCATAGGGAAGGAAAGAAGGGGGGGAGTGTAAAATTCAAACTCTTACCAAAAAATGATAGATAGAAGCTACTATTGTATATAATTGGAAAACAAGTAAAATATTTATACATAGTAAAAAAAAATTTTTTTTCAAGAAACCACTATGGATCAGATATCGTTCTAGGCTCTGAACATACAATACACTAAGACAAACACATCTTTATAGACACAATATAGACATCTTAATCTTAAACCTATATTCATACAAAGAACAATGTACATTTGCATGTGTGTTTCTGTGTATGTGTGTATATGAGTTGCATATTCGTTTGCAAAAAAAAAAGTTGACATTCTCCCCCCAGGTATAATCTCCTCCTCTTTTCCTCCAATCAGTACAGTTTTCTAGTTCTAACTTTGCCTCTTTATCTATCTCTATCTCTCTCTGCCTCTGTCTCTTTGACTCTCTCCCCACTCTCTTTCTCTCACAAATGTTCACACACACATGCACACACAGACACACACACACACACACACACTCATCATGGTATTAAACTCAGAGAATTCTTTTTGATTGAAAAAAGTAGAGGCAAGGAGTCAGAACAAGAGACAGTACATGTACATTTTTCTTGGTTCTCACTGGCTGAAGGACCATAGACTGTATGAGGTGGAAAATGTCTTTTTAAGAGGAAACTCATTTTTTTAAACCCCAAGGCATTTCGATATAGCTTGAGTGAGTTTTGAGATCCCAATATGAAGGGTAACAAAGGAGTTGGCAGTCTCCCTTATGTGTCACTTTTTTTTCCTCTAGGAAAAGTCTAAGGGGTTTAGGGAAAGTACAAGTTATGTCAAAGTTCATTTGCTGGAAAGAAGTAGGGAGGTTCTAAACAAACAAAGTAAGAATTCCAGGTCCAAGTTTTTTCTTTCTAAGTTTCTGAAGCCACAGTCTGAGAAGTAGAGGCTGCTGCCAAGACCATTAGTCTAAATCCTGGACAATGGATATTGGTGTTTTCAGAAGAAAACCATCAGGATAGGTGTCAACAGAGAGAAAACAAAGCAAGCAAGTGATCTTAATTGAAAAAAAATACAGTATAAGGTCAGTCAGAAAGGAGAAAATTGACCAGGTCTGCTAATGGAACCAGCGGAATAGAGTATCAATGTTAGTAAGTCCTGAAAGGTTTTTAGAGTGATATCTGGTTCAAGCAGGACCAGACATTGGAATGAGAGAATGGGGATCTTGAATGAATGTGTAGGTTATGGATCAGGGACTGGTACTAATTTATGCAGAAAAGACCACCTGGAGACTCTTCCACAGTCTGTGTATGTTATTTTGATTCCACTTTCTTCAGTCTATAACTCTTTTTAAGGTTGTTTTTTTTTTTGCAAGGCAAATGGAGTTAAGTGGCTTGCGCAGGTAATTATTAAGTGTCTGAGACCAGATTTAACCCAGGTAGTCCTAACTCCCACTCTATAACTCTTAATTGTAGAAAGAACACTGTATTTGGAGTCAGAAGACTCGAATTTGAAACCTAGATCTTCTGCTACCTGCATAAAATTGGGCAAATCAGCTTTATTTTCCTCCAAGATGATCTGAGGTCAGAAATCTGAGGCAGCAACCAACAAGAGAAATATTTTTTTTAACATGTAAAATTGAGAGAAATGAATGCTATGTGGTCAGGTGAGGATTGCTTCTAACATCTCAGTGATAATGCTCATGTTTAGAGCAAAACTGTTCTGAATTCTTAGACTGGCCCCAGGCTAATGTGGTTCAGTTTTTCAAACAGAGGTAGGTCAAAGGTAACTTTCATTATACCTCCATGGAGGACATAGCCGTGGCAATCTTTCACTATACCTGTTGGAACTCTGTTGGAAAGAACAGAATGATAGGGGCTATCTGTTTGTCCCACAATTTTATTTTAGTTACCATACATAGGAAGATTGGACTCTTCAGCAAAGAAATCTGACCACATAATAAGAACGGGATATTTTATAATCATCATGAATATTTGCAGTACTTTGTAAATATTATTTCTCTGCAGGGTCTCAAAAATCTGATGGAAGGAAGGAAGGGAGGGAGGGAGGGAGGAGGGAAGGAAGGAAGGAAGGAAGGAAAGAAGGGAGGGAGGGGGAAAAGGGAGGGGGAAAAGGAAGGGAGAGAGAGAAATAGTTTGATAAATATATTCAAATGATAGATATAAAGGGATAAAAATTGATGATAATAAAAGAGACATTTAGATGACAGATACCAAAAATAATATAAAGATATGGATGATAGATATATAGAAGTCAAAAATAAATGATAGAAATTGATGTCAGAAATAGGTAGGTAGGTAGGTAGATAGATGGACAGACAGACAGATAGATGGATGGATGGATGGATAGCACATTTATTAAGTCATTACTATGATGTCAATAACTATATTAAGCCTAGGAGAGATAAACACAAACGACAGTTCTTGTCCTCAGAAAGCTCATATCCTAATGGCAGCACATAAAGAAGAGATAGAAATGGGAAATGGGGATGGGTTAGGAAAGAAAATACTATAATCTACTCTGTATGTTAGGCAAAATTTTCCAGAAACAATTTAATTTAATATTATTCTAAATTCAAGCATTTCTACCCTAAAGAGAATACCCCAGAAAATATGAAATAACAATTGTAGAAATATTGAACAAAGAAAAGGTTATACTATATTAAAATACAGTTTGGAGTTAACATTTAGAAAAGTCAAAGTTTCTCCCATGCCATTGAAGAACTAAAAGTATCTCTTCCTAGATACATCTCAACCCTTTTTGAATGAAGAAAACCAATCCCTTCAGGGAACAGAGAAGACAATATTCTTAACTAGAGAAAAGGAACCTTTTACTTCTATGTTTGGTGACCATTTCTTTAAGAAAGGCTTTTTTGCCCTTGACCTAATCCACTTTTCTAAGTCCTTCCCACCAAGTCTGGAAAGTACTTCTCAACTGACTAAAAATGAGATTTAAATATATACATATACATATACATATACATATACATATACATATACATATACATATACATATACATATACATATACATATACATATATATACATACATTATATATATATATATGTAATATTCCACAATTGCTAGAGGAGAAACTTTCTTATTCACAAGAATGGAAAAGCAAGATTCACATGTTTCTTTTCCTTCCCAACTAGTACTCATCAAAATCTACTACAAAGGATTTTTGTCTTGCCACATTCCACATAAAACAGCCCATTACCTCTAAGTTGGAGGACCATACATGAAAATATTGACTCATACAATCTGCATGTCATTGAGAAGATTGGAAAAGTTTGTTCAAGTAGCCAATGAGATTAAAGTTAATGCATCCTGAGGTATCCAGAATTAAAGTGATTTGCCCAATATCACATAATCCTTATCTATTAGATATGAGACCCAAATCCTGATCCTCTTATTTCAGAGGGTAGGTCTCTTCCCATTACCTAGCCCTGTCTCTCCATGTTAAAGGGAGCTACAGGAGATAATCAATCTCGTGGTGCCCGGATGCAAGATATGAAGCCTCTCCTTTTAGTCTCTCTCAAAAGAGTTTCCAATTTACAGTTTTTGTAATTCATTTCAATATTGTCTAATTCATCATGACTCTATTTGGGATTTTCTTGGGAAAGATACTGGAGTGTTTGTCATTTCTTTCTCTGGTTCATTTTACAGATGAGAAAACTGAGGTAAACAGGGTTAAATGACTTGCCTAGTGTCACACAGCTGTCTGAGATTGAATTTGAACTCATGAAGATGAGTCTTCCTAACTCCAGGTCCGGTGCTCTATCCTCTAGTTGCCCAGTATACAGTTTCCCTATTGACAAATGAAACCAAAAAATGATTCATAAGTACATAGAAATTTATTTTATTTTTCTTTAAGTGCATATGTTTTATTTAATTCTTGCTAAGCGTTTTCATTTTTTACTTCTCCTAAAAGGCAAGATAATAAGCTGCTTGCTCAAAGAAGGGTGACTAGGAACATGGAGTTCTCGGGAAGGGAGGAGAGCAATGCTAACAATGAGAGTGTAGGTGGAGGTAGTTGGCACATACATGAAGGAGGGGGAAAGCCCAGGGAAAACACCTGCTTTCTTTTATTGCAGTCTTGAAACTTTGGGAGATAAGAGGAATTAGAGAAAGCCCCCAGGAAGTTCAGAAACAGGTTCGCCCCTTGCTCTTCAATCATGTTTTTTTCTGAGAAGTAAAATCTCCACTAATAGGCAGCTACATTCCTAGGATTCCCAGTCTAGGCCTGGGAAAAGTGCTCTTAGATAGTTAAGTGTTTAGAAATGCCCTTTCTTTAGGCAATAAGGGCAGATAGAATGAGGCAGAGAAAAAGCATCCTTTATATCTAGGGCCCACCTTACCACTTGGGTCCTAGCAAGATATCTAAAATTCAAGGCATTCTGTGAGTCAGGAACAACTTAAAATTCAATAAAGATTTTTCTTTTTTTTTTTTAAGTTTTTTTCTTTGAAAAAAGTTTATATAATAATCAAATCTTTAAAAAAAGGAAAAAAGTGTTCTTTGTTGTTGCTGTTTTTAATATTAGTTTTTCTAGATATCCAGTGTCAGAAAGACCTGAATCTTCCACGACATTAACTGTGGGACCTTGGGCAAATCATTTAACCTCCATTGGCCTCAGTTTCCTCAATTGTAAAATGGAGATAAAAATTTGCAGGGTTATTGTGAAGATCTAATGAGATAGTGTTTGTAAAAGCAGTGATCAATGGCAAATAGTAAATAATATAAAAATGTTAGCTATTATTATTATTATCATCATCATCATCATTATTATTATTATTATATTAAACAAAGAAATGCAATTAAGTAAATCCAACTAACTCAATAACCAAGTCTGGCAATGCAAGCATCTCCCAGGTCTCTGATTTAGGAAGGAAAGTAACATTTCTTCATCTCTTCTCCAAAATCAAGACTGGTCATTATAATTATACAACTTTTGGCTTCATTTTATTCATAGTTTAATTTATATTATCATAGTCATTGAATCTGTTGTCTAAATAGTTGTTTTCTTTACTGCATCAGTTCATATTATTCTTAATATGTTTCTCTGAATTCCTCATAATTCATCACTTTTATATTCCATTACATAAACTGCAATTTCTTTAACCATTCCACAATCAATGGGGAACTATTTTTTCCTAGTTCTTTTCTAACATAAAAGTGCTACTATGCAGGAATCTTAAAATACATATTAGAACTGTCTATCCTTGAGCTCCCTGGAGTAAATAACCAGAAGGGGAATTTCTGGTTTATAGGGAATAAATAGTGACTTTGCTCCCATAATTCCAGGTTTTCCAGAATAGTTAGATCAATCCACAACTCTATCAACTATATATGTGTTACTGTCATCCTGAAACCCTGCCAACACTAAATATTTTTGCTTTTTATAATCACTTCTAGTTGATTAGTTGTGAGGTAAAACCTGAATTGCTTTAATTCATTTTGGAGACATTTTTCAGGTGGTTATTGATGATTTGCAATTCTTATATCAAAAATCATTCAATCCAATCCTTTCATTATATGGCAAATTAAAGGTCAAGAAGAGTTCCACTATGCACATTGAAGGTACCTTTTTCAAAGGTCACTACACAACTGATGAAAGAAGTATACACATGACTTAGAAACACTTATGGAGGCTCCTTTAGAGAACATGTGTAAAAGGTCTACATGTCATGAATTCATGGGTCCAGGGTATATAGAGGACACATAAGTATCCACAGCACCAGCGTACAAATGATTAAAACAACTCACACCTTCATTGAAAAATAAACAATGTCCTGAAAACTCCTCTCAACATGTCGAGTGTCCTAGATCCACTCTCCAATAGCCATCATATCATCTGCTGAGCATCTCCACTGGTCCAAGGCTCACCTGAGCTGCTCTCAACTACTGATTGTTGAAATTCATTTATTCAGTTTTTTAAAGTCCACTCTCGGGGCGGCTAGGTGGCCTAGTGGATAAAGCACCGGCCCTGGAGTCAGGAGTACCTGGGTTCAAATCCGGTCTCAGACACTTAATAAGTCCCTAGCTGTGTGGCCTTGGGCAAGCCACTTAACCCCATTTGCCTTGCAAAAACCTAAAAAAAAAAAAAAAAAACCAAAGTCCTCTCTTAACTAGCACCTTCTGATGTACAGTGGTAAGCCTATCCCTGGCAAGAGAGAGCTAAAGAAGAGAGCTAAAAAAAGAGCTTTAGCTCTCTCTGGTTTTGATGAACAACCAAAATTTTGAACAGTCTTACCCAATCAGGCAACCAACAAAAGCTAACAGAAATACCTGGCAAAAATTAAGTTTATCCTTTTGATCAATTTTCTCCTAGTTCTGAGTCACAGTCCCTGTGACTGATTCAGAGTTACAAAATTTCTTTTGATACCTGTTAATCCCTAATAGTAATAGTCTGAACCCCCAAAAACCATTTCAGAGATGCCACCCAACAAAACTCACAAGAGCTACACAAGAACATACAAATACACCTAAAAGCAAGAACAAAAGGAAACAAGCCAACATAGTCATCAGTCTCTGCCTCTGTTTCACATTCTTGACCTCATTAGGCAGAGCTACCAGGAACAGTATTGATGGTTTTTGTATCAACCATCCTCCCTATACTTAGAAACTGACACCTGATAGGATAATCACAAAAATTGAGTGTTATATAATTTCAAGGTAAAAGAACTACCATGTGATGCCAAGATTCCCTATGAATGAATAATCTGAGTAGGATGGATGACCACCAAGCCAAAGGAACATGGATTCAGACTAGGTATATCCTCTTTGAGATATACACTTAGTAGTCCATTGGTGCCTAAGGATTCTGCTAAGCCTTATTTGGACATTTCCATAGAAAACAACTGTGATCCATTAATTGGAGAATGGTTTAACAAATTGTGGTCCATGAATATGATGGAATATTACTGTGCTGTAAGAAACAATGGATATTCAAGTTAAAGCTTTGGGTTCAAGAGCTCCAAACTATGATTCTAGTTTTGGGGGGGGGGTTCCCCCTTCATTTCCTTCTCTTCCCCCATTCCCTTTTTAAACTGTTCTATTCTTAAAAGGTAGCCCAGATTGTTTACAGTTTCTCTAACTTCCAACTCATTTGGAATCTTTAAAAATTTGACTAAGTAAAATAACTAGTCAGTATATTTCACTTTAAAAAAGTGACTACTACAATAAATTTTTGTACTTTTTAAAGGTTTTCTAAGATTGTATTATTCCTGTGTATTTAATGAGTAGCTGTTTTGATGAATAATTTGCCTTTTTTACAAAATTGTTTTGAATGGTTATTGCTTCTCGGACTAAAGAAGCAGAGTTGCTTTTATAACTTGTCCTAAGGATTTTGTCTTGTTTATAAAGTCAAGGTCTTGCTAGCCTGTTAGATGTAAAAATAAGGGTTACTTGTAGTTTATATTGTAACTTTTTTGTTATAAAAAATGTGTAATTTCTTATTGATGGAGAAATCAATTCTCAGTCCCTTTAAAGTGCTATAGATTTCCTTTCTATTCATTTCAAGGTGTTTCCTCCCTTTTTGTGAAGCTGCCTTAATGTTAATATATTGTTATAGACTTAGGAATTCAAGCATTAGATTTAACTCATTCTACATTATCTCCCCATACCCATACAATTCATCTCTTTTAATGTTTAAAAAAATTACAAATTTTTAAATTAGGTACTACCAATACTGATTTATAAAAATAGAAAAATCTTTATATAAGCTTATTTTTATATCATTTTCTAGTGAAAAATCTGCATTAGTTGTTATTGGTCTTTCATAATGATAATTTTTGTGCCATATTATTGTGTACACAAAATGAATAACTGTTGAAATTTTAAATCCTGGCAATTAAAAGTGGATGAAACAAAGCTGCACTTAGTTACTGCTCACAAGAAATGATGTGGTTGCAATTACAGTACATATACTGTACCAAAGAAATCTGTAATAATGTAGAATCCCATATTAACATTCTAATAAGCCTCCTTATTTTTGCAATAATTGTGCCATTGTACTTTCAGTGATGTTACTTAAACCTATACAGTGCCTGGCCATTTATTCTCAGATGGGAAATTATATTAAAACCAAAAATGCTTCTAACCTTTTATTTAAGTAAAAGATGATTTGTACTAATTAATAGGTGAGAATTGTTCCACAAATCTTTTGGTTACCATAACTGCTTATTATAGTAAACTCAGTTTTGTAAAATTGACATTAAGTGAAATCTGAAACCCTTGTGCCTAACAATGACTATTACTTGAGTTAAGTAGAATTTGGCAGGAATATTAGAAATCTTGTCTATAAGAGGTGATGAATGTGAAGGAGATCTTGATTGTTTAATAGTTTTTATCTTTCCTCAAAAAAAAAAAAAAAAAAACAATGGATAAAGGGTGGCTAGGTGGCACTGTGGATAGAGCACCCGCCCTGGAGTCAGGAGTACCTGAGCTCAAATCCAGCCTCAGACACTTAACAATTACCTACCTTGTGGCCTTGGGCAAGCCACTTAACCCCATTTGCCTTGCAAAAAAAATCTTTAAAAAAAATGGATACAAAGAATTTGGAGATAATAGAAGATTTATGACCAGATGAGGAATAAAATAAACAGAGCAAGGAAAGCTATATATGTAATAAATACAACTATAGAAACAGAAACCACAGAGAAATTAATTTGGATGTTTATATAATTGTAAACATCTAGCTTGGTCCCAAAACAAAATACATCTCATTCCCTTCTTTGTGGAGGTGAAGGTTTAAGAATATGAAAGTATACATTCTGTCAGAATTGGTAGATATATACCTTTATTTTACTGACCTGCTTCCCCCCCATTCTTATTTTCTACCTTTTGTTTGAAATGATACCTCACTGGGTAGGGGAAGGGAGAAAGAGATCTATATATTCAAAAATGAAGGTGATGTAAAAATAAAACATAAAAGTACAAGTTAATTTTAAAAAGAAAAAAGAAAGAAAACATAATTGCTCTTAAGAAAGACAGAAATACCCTTTAAGACTTGAACGATCTAATTCCAATTTGTTTTGGTTTGTGAATAGATCACCTGTAAGTGGCTACACCCTAAATTCTACTAGAGAGATGAGTGGTTAAGCCAGCTCAGCAGGAAGTCCTGGTTCTTTGAATGACCTTTGTGGGATGAAATTTGAATAAGCCACCAAATCAAAATAGCATCAAAGAAATTCAGGAAGAAATGTTCAGTAAGGACAATGTGGTTTACATACCAAAATGATAATTGAAAATCTGGGTTGTACCTATTACTCTCCCATTTCCTTAGCATTCAAACTGATGGCAAGTTACAATCTCTCAATGTCTCATTTCCTTAGGCACTTATATGGGTTTAATGAGATCAGTCACTTAATGTTTTTGGAAAGTGTTTAGAAATGCTAGGTTTAGGGGCATCTAGGTGGCGCAGTGGATAGAGCACTGGCCCTGGAGTCGGGAGGACCTGAGTTCAAATCCAAACCTGTGGCCTTGGGCAAGCCACTTAACTCCATTTGCCTTGCAAAAACCTAAAAGAAAGAAAGAAAGAATGAAGGAAGGAAGGAAGGAAGGAAGGAAGGAAGGAAGGAAGGAAGGAAGGAAGGAAGGAAGGAAGGAAGGAAGGAAAAGAAAGAAAGAAAGAAATGCTAGGTTTATCTAGGGAAGGTTCCTGAAGGCATTTCCTCTGGTTCAAGGTCATTTTGAAGGGACCCTTGTGTGCCCCAAACCAAAGATTTCCTGGACTGAAGCACCTTCTCCCAAGTTCTGCCCTTCTGCTCACTCACACATCTTCCAAATAATTTCAGTTTATTTTTGGTAAAGAAGAAGCCAACTGACTAAAAGCCTGACTTCTGGGGGGGGGGGGATGAAGATTAGGGGAAAAATTATAAAATTCAAAATAAATTAATAAATTAATTAAGAAATAAAAATTAAAATTAAAAAAAAGAAGCCAGCTGACCTAATGTTTAGTAACCTGATATTATTGACCCCTCTCCAACATGACTGAATCTCATATCTTCCTACAGTTGGGACTATGCTAAAGGCCAGATCTTTCTGGCAATAAAAACTTAAGAGCTTGTTCAATGGAAAAGATCCCAAGGATGCAAAATTGTTAACTTGTGTAGAGTTTGGCAATTAAGCCAATGGGCAGGAGACCTACAAGGCCATCTTTTAATTCATCAGACAAAAATAGTATCACTTCACTAGCCAAGTTGATATATGACCAAACCAATTTTACCCATATTAATCATATCTTATTTATACAAGCTAAATAATAGAAGCCAATTAAATATGTATGTGAAGCCTTTTGTCCCTTCACTAATATGTTCCAAGAATGACAAGTGTTTGACTGACTCTTCTGATTTTTTTTTTTAGTGGAGGAAGGGGGAACTGGATCTTCCTGTCTTACTCTGCTGGTCAATTCTACTTGTGACTGGCACAGGAGTTTTGATCTAGTCCATGTCTAACTTGGACTAGTTCACCCCTCCTTTGACCACCTATAGCACCCTACTCCTCTTCCAAGAGTTTGCAATATTGGTACAGCACTTAGTGTGAACATCCATTCACCCCTGCAGTTTGGAACTTAAGAGTTTAAGTCATCCACCAGCCAGAGACTCTTCAAAAGCTGGGATTACAGGTATGTATCACCTTGCCCATCTAACATATTATGGCAATATGAAATGGTTAGAGGCAACATTGAAAGAGTTCAGACCAGCCTTCAGTTCTGTTTCTTCTACTTTCTAGCTGGATGAACATGTCTCAGGCAACTCTCTTAGGATTCAAGGACTAAGGGGCAGCTAGATGGCACAGTGGATAGAGTGCCAGTTATAGAGTCAAGAAGACCTGAGTTCAAATCCAACCTCAGACACTTAATTACCTAGCCATGTGACCTTGGGCAAGTCACTTAATCCCACTACCATGCCCCCCTCAAAAAAGATTTAATGATTAGATCAGAGATAAATTGGAATCTACTTTCATGGAAAGTCTTCTTGTCTTCATGTATGCATTAGGAGATACCAGAAGCTTATGCCTCTATGATGTTTAAGTGATTGGCATCCCCACTAAGGTGAGTAATGACTTTCCAATCAAAAGTCTGAGTTCTAGCCCTGGTTCTGCCACTTGCCATTGAATTAACTGAGGCTTGCTACCTTTGTGATATCTCCCTCATTAGCTGTGTTACTTTGGGCAAGTCACTTAACATCGCTATGCCAATTTCATTTACTATAAAATGGTAATAATAGTGATGTTGCCTGCATTACCTACCTCACTGAGGTATTTAGAGAATTAAATGATATTCCATCTTTCTTTGATCAATTCACATGAAATGGAAGTTCACTTTTCTATTTATCCCTCAATGATTAACTAGAGTTCCAGAGTTCCAGATGATGAAGACTAGGACCCACCTCATCCTAACAAGAAGATTAAGAATTTAATATATAAGAAGACAAGCATTTTTGGAAGTGAACAATATGGAAATTTGTTTTGCCTGACTATGTATTTCTAATACAATAAGGAGAACTCAGAGGTAAAGAAATCAAATGCTAGATATTTGAAAATTTAATTTAATTTTTGAAAAGATTTAAAGAATATATAAGAAAACACATAAAATCTCTTGCAAATTCTGGTATATGATGAAAGTATTGGTATTTGTTATATCTCAATAGAAGCAAATGTATACTCTGTTCATTCAAATTAAGATAACCTCCTCTGATGATTTCTTAAATTATCTCTCCTTTGCTGATTATCATCCATGATTAATCTTGACTCTTGGGGCAGCTAGGTGGCACAGTGGATAAAGCACCGGCCCTGAAGTCAGGAGTACCTGGGTTCAAATACGGTCTCAGACATTTTGTAATTACCTAGCTGTGTGGCCTTGGGCAAGCCACTTAACCCCATCTGCCTTGCAAAAAAAAAAACTAAAAAAAAAATCTTGACTCTTTACTCCTGAATTAGGCAGCAGAGGAGAAGCATACAAAGGTAGGAAAATGGAAGTATGCAAAATCAACAAAATCCTTTCTTTTCTAACTTGTTGAGGAAACTGAGCCAAAAAGAAATTCAGGGATTTTCCAAGTGTCACAAATTTAGTAGATGTCTGAGACTAGATTTGAACTCAGGTAATCCTGATTCCAGACCCAGTACTCTATCACTTTCTGCTGCTCACTTCCTATCCTGGTAGAGGTTACAAAAACAGTGAGATCTAAATGTTAGCCATTAGGGCTCTGCTGTCCCTACAATCAAGTAATTGGCAAAATGCCCCAGAAGATAAGATTTATACACACAAAATCAGTTAACAATACAAGATGATGAGTAGCCTCCTTCCTGGCTCTTATCTGAATCCCCAAGAGAAACCCGATATCTCACAGACTACAAAAATAGACATTTTATCACCTGGATAATCCTCATCCAAGTCCATGATCAGTCCTCCACAAGGACTCGGCCCAATACCATTAGATTTCTCCTCTAGGGCAGAGATTCTTGACCTTTCTTCATGGCAATATCTGTTGAAACCTCTGAAGTCCTGAGAATAATGTTTCTGAATGCAAGAAATATGATACATAGGATAATAAGGGAAATCAATTTTATTATAACTAGTTATCAAAAGATTAAAATTCCCAGTCCTCCAGATTAAGAACTATGCTAGAAGCAGTTAAAATAAACACAGATTCACAAAGGAAGGTCCAAGAGTCTTTCACTCCCTTCATCTAGAACAGAAAAGAAAAATGAAAACCTTAAAAACCAAGGCCTGGTTGGGGCCTCATGGCCTCAGAGGAAAGCAGGCTTGAAGGCCTTTCTCTTTTAATATCGGTCTCTTCCTGGACCAGTGGAGTCCAGTGGCAGAGGATGTCCAAATCCCCCAACAGCAACTGAGGTTAAAAAAGGTAGTGGTTAATGCTGATTGACCTTTTTGATACCTTCAAAATTCATCAAAGAGCTTCCTCTTAATCCCAAAATAAGCCAACCAGGACTAGGGCTCATCATTCCCTCCCTAGCACTTTACTTATTATTAAAGCAATCTCCCAGAGTCTTCCATTGGATGGGCTGCAACAGTCAATGAAGTTGAAAAGGTCTTCCTGTGCATCAGAGCCTCATACTTTATTTTATGAAGTATCATAAACTAAAATTCAACCCCAAGGAGTCAGCCTACTGGTGATGAGTACTTAGTGTGATTCTCAGGAAGCATATGTCTCTCAAAACCTTTGGTTCTGGAAGAACCTTTAAGATCTTGTACTCTGTTTATGTAACCTTTAAAAATCAAGAGTCACCTCCATCCCTTAGTAAGACTTCATGGTATCCAATGTTACAATCACTTATTATTTTAGTATTATTGGAAATAAATCTTCAGTCATTCTCAATTTTTGCCCAGGAAGATTATGGAGTAAGAACCAAGATGGTTCCATCCCTTACTCTCATTTCCTTTCCTACTGAATCACTAACTCACAGAATTTTGACTTGGAAGAGTCCTCAGAAGCCACCATTTCTGTAATGAAATTTCTTGACCTGGGACCAGGTCTTTTTTTTTTTAGGTTTTTGCAAGATAAATGGAGTTAAGTGGCTTGCCCAAGGCCACTCAGGTAATTAAGTGTCTGAGACCGGATTTGAACCCAGGTACTCCTGACTCCAGGGCTGGTGCTTCATCCACTATGCCACCTAGCTGCCCCAGTTTTTGTCTTTCTTGATGAGTCCAGTGCTTAATGTAGTGTCTGATGCATAGTAAACGTTTAATAAATACAGATTAACTGAGTAACTGCCTGACAATATTCCTTACCAAAAGTCATTCACTCTTTGCATATTGACCTCTAGATTAGCCACTTCTTCCCAAGGCAGCCCATTCCATTTGGGATTTATCCTTATTAGGAAGGGCAGCTACAGTACAGGGCCTGGAGTCAAGAAGACTCATCTTCCTGAGTTCAAATCTAGCCTCAGATGTTTATTAATTGTGTGACCCTAGAAAAGTCATTTAACCCTCTTTGCCTCAGTTTCCTCATCTGTCAAATGAGCTGAAGAATGAAATAGCAGACCATTCCAGTAGCTTTGCTAAGAAAACCCCAAATGGGATCACACAAAGTTGAACATGACTAAACATTTGAGCAACCTCATTAAAAAGTTTTTTCTTTTATTAACCATAAATTTTCTTCCTATCTCTTACCCCAAAACACCAATAAATCAACAAATAAAACAATGCAATGTTCTTCATTGAATTTTTTATTTTTGAAAAATATAATTTTTTTATTTTTTAATATATTTATACTAATATGTAATGTTTGTTATTATTCCTCTAATAAATTAATAAATGCATATTTCAAAAATTGACCCATTCTGATTTCTTATATGGTGAATATTGCCTGTTTGCAACTCACATAGGCAAAAACTCTTTGAGCTTCTCAATATTTTTTAAGATTGTAGAGGAGTCTTGAAACTAAAAAGTTTTAGAATGACTAGTCTAGAATCTCTAGAGAGTTTTCTGGGGCACTGAGAAGTAAAGTAACCTTCCCAGGGTCATACTCTGTGTGTGTGTGTATGTGTGTGTGTGTGTGTGTGTGTGTGTGTGTGTGGTGTGAACCCATGACTTTCTCATGGCAGGAAAGTTACCTTTATTCACCTTTAAATGAGACTGAAAAATATGAATCACAGTGGGCTTTTTTTTCCCCCTTCAGATCCTCAGTATTGAATGATATAGTATGAAATAAATCATTAACTAGACCTGGTAAACATCCTTGGGGTTAATAAAAAATTTCCGACCTATCTCAAACATTTTTAGAATAAATGTCTTTGGCCTGTACCTTATTTTCTATTCATGTAAAGCCAAGTTACTAAGTGCTAAATCTAAAAGTGGCATTAGGGTTCTCTGTTCCCTTTTAATTTAATTCTTCAAGGTCAGAAATGGGATAGTGGGAACTAGTTATAAAAGAGTTGTGAACAAATATGATTCCCACATGATGAACCTTTATCTGCTACCTTACTCTTTGAGTGATAAAGCCTTGGTTTAAGCTGGTACTGGGTTAATCTAGTTGGGGGAAAAAAGGCTAATGCTCAATTCAAGGTTCATAGTATCTTCAATCCTGTACCTTCTGGTACATTTTGTACAATGGAGCAACAGATCAGTCCAATCCCCAAAACTAATATTTTTGAACTCCAGCAAAGGTCAAATTATCTAGGGCTTGAATTAGTAGGAACATATGATGATAACCAGTGGAACTTCTTGTTCCCTTGTGAGCAGGATGACTAATATGGAGATTTTTCTTGTTATTATTTTTTGACAAAGTGTCTAGACCTGGGGGAGGGGAGGGAACCCCCTACCACAATTTATTGCTTTAGAGAGATTGTTCTCTAGAACAACGGGAAGATTGAGTGATTTCTCTGGGACCTCACAGAAGTGAGACTTGAACCCAGATCTTCTCAGTTCCTTGAATTGTCATCCTGAACTAACTCCTTTTCTCTTGAAACAGTCATTATTTCTGGGGAAAGGTGTGTCAATTAACTCCTCTATGGCTCCTATCCTTGTGAATTTTCCAGAATAAAACATCCTTCCCTAGCCACTGCTCCCTATATATCATTCCTCAACCCTACCTGCCATTGGAACATAAGCTTCTTGAAAGCAGAGACTGACTCATTTTTATATTTCTACTCCCAGTTCTTAGCACACAGTGAGTTGGCCTAAATTGGGCAGGTAGAATTTTTATCTCATATTGAGTTTACATTATTTTAAGAAGAATTTTATGACTCTTCAGTCCATTTTCATATTATCCCTGGTGGCAGAGGGAGAGCTAGCTGAGTTAGGAGAATAGACTATGGATCAGTCATAGTCCCCAACCAAATAAAATTTATTTTTTTCTTTGACAGTCTCTAATTCTTGATTCCTTTCTCCTTTCATGAAATGGGGAGGGGGAAAGAGATTCATAAATATTAAGAACAATTGGGAGCAAGTGGGAAGAAGGAAAATCATAATTCTATTTTAAAACCTGGTATCACATGGAATAAGTTTTCTTTCCCCTTCCACAACATCAAAAAGAGGCAACACTTACACTAAATATCACATTCCATGGTGTCCCATCATCACACAATGAGTAGGACAACAGGCAACTCTTCATCTCTAACTGCTTACTCAAGCATCAGACCTTGGAATTAAAGCTTCTTTCTTCACATAACCTCACCTCCAGAAAGGTTTGCACAAAAATTCTACTAGTTTCCCTATGTTTCAGACTAAGGGAGTTTACTTTTGTCTCTTAAAATAATTATAATAAAAACTCAGGCTTCATTATTCTGCATTCTTGACTTTGAAAACCACTTGCTTATGAGATCACAGATAGGGAAGGGAAATCTGACACACCCAGAGTATGAGAATTGATCATTTAATAGGCTAAACCTTTCAACCTCTCCAAGAAAACATTTCATTGAAGGAAAATGACTCCCAATCTTTTTTTTTTTGCAATTGAGGGGGTGTTCCCAGTTATTTCCAGAACCAGTTATTAACCTGGAATCTGTGACCTTAATTTTTAAAAATATTTTGATAACTACTTCAATAAACTAGCTTTCCTTTGTAACCTTATGTTTTTTATTTTATGCATTTTTAAAAATGATCATAAGAGGGGGTTTGTAAATTTCACCAGATTGTCAAAGAGATCCATGACACAAAAATGGTTAATAACTTCTAGACTAGAAATGACCAAAAAACCTCTAAAAAATCAAAGTAACTGAAATTCATTTGTATTTTTAAATAAATCAATAAACAGATCCATTAATATGAATCCCAAAACTTAGAGTAATGTTTTGAGGAGGAAGTAAAAATCTTGAAGGAGCAGTGCATTAGGGCAAAGACAATCTGCCCCCCCCCAAGGTGTCTGCCTAGGTTGGGCAGCTAAAGTGGTCCCATGAGAAATCTGGGAAATACTAGAAAACTGGAGGAAGGCACTAAAAGTGTATAGACCTGTTTATTGCCTAGTAGCCAAGAGGCTTACAACCCTGGATGTTAGTGCTGGAGAATTGACATCCATCCAAAGCAGCTGCCCATCATTTCTTTCATTCAGAGTTACCGTCACTACTTTCTCACTTTCTCTGGTTCTCCACTAGCCTTCAAACTCATTTAATAGAATAACAGAAGAGTTAAGTCTAAGGTGCTATCCCTCAGAATGCTGTATCCTCCTCACCAATTAACTTCTATTATTTTATACACCTGTTCTTGCCCTGGAAACAAATATCTCTGATGTTTAAGGTCGGTGACTGTCCAAATTCTTCTTCTCATGGACCACTTGATACCTTGCCCTTGTTTAATGAAGGACTTCATTGGATCATAAATTTAGAACTGGAAGGGTCCTTAGTAATCATCTAGTCCCATACTCTCATTTTATAGATAAAGTAAGATCCAGAGAAGTTGTATGACCTATCTGAAGTCATACATGAAGTAAGTAGAAAAGTCAGGATTGAACTCAGACCCTCCAACCAGGGCCTGGAGTCAGAAAGATTCATCATTGTGAGTATAAATCCAGCTTCAGACTCTGTATGACCTTGGGCAAGTCAGTCACCTAGCCTTGTTTGCCTCAGTTTCCTTATCTGTAAAATGAGAAGGATATGGAAATGGCAAACTACTCCAATATCTTTGCCAATAAAACCCATAAAAAATTCAGAGCTGGCCATAACTGAAATGACTAAACAACAATAACCTCCAATTCTAGATATAGAGCTCTTACTTCTATGCTTCTTTGTAAATTGAATAACTTCTGACATCACTCAATTGTTCACTCAACAATTATTTTTTTTTTTGAGGTCAGAATTGCTTTATTATTTTAGCAGCAGGTTTTCTGCTACAACTGAGAAAATACAAGGCCTTCCCTTCCCCCACAGGACCTCTGCCACCCCAGTAGAGCACCTGGTCTGAAGAGCACCAAAATCTAAATAAAAGATGGAGGGGGGCCTCACAGTGTATTAGTAAAAATTAAGGCTTTCAAATGGATTTCCATAAGGAAACAAACTGAAAGAGAACAAATGGGATGGTGGAACTTGCTGGAGCCTGGAGTCCCTCAGCCTCTGGGACTCAAGACCGGAGTTCAGATCCCAACTCCCCAGTGTCTAAGAACAAATCACTTCTTAGTTTTTTCACTTATAAAGGGAAAGGGACTGAACTTCTGACTTTGGTGATGAAAGGGGACACTCCAGTGAAGAAATTTCCTCTACCAATGCAGATCTGCAGCTTAATCTGAAGAAGATTCTTAGAGGAACCAGGCTCTGTGACTTGCCCAGAGTCACACAGGTACGCACTGGAAGTGAGACAAGAACCTGGGTCTTCTCTAGTAGATCCAATGCCTCTCTACCATCTATAACATGGGCCTACTCTTTGCTCCACCCATCTCAAAGGAAAGGGGTTAACCGGCTACACAAGAAAGTATTAAGCATTAAGTATCAGGCACTGTGCTGCACCCTGAGGCTACAAAGAAAGATAAAAACATTTTCCCTGATCCCAAGGGGTGCTATGGAGACCTCAGAAGCCACCCAATCTAATTCAGCTATCATCTGAACAAGAATCCCATCCCCAACAAGGAGATGTTGACTCTTTAAAGCCCTCCAATGAGGGGAAACCTCATAATAGGAGCATTTGACCCCTAGACTCTATTGGATTAGCAATACTCTGTCTAAAATGGGGTATAAACCCCTCAAAGCTAGGCAGCCAAGCTCTAGACTTCTCTGGACTTCTCCAGCACCATTTTGAGCATTTGATAAGCCCTACATAAAAGGGGAAGCCTATTTCCTTAAAACAATTCCTCGGAGAAGCTTTGGGTGAAGAACATTCCATATAGGTAGCCTAATTATTAACTTTCCTGTCAAGCAGGTACATGTACCTTTTCTACAAATGAAACAAATTAAGGCCCTGAGTGGCTTTCAAGGACTAAGATGGTAGACAAATCAAAAGACAGAAAAATCCTAAACCATAACATCTTGCATTGGGCTCAGCCCAGAGCTTAATATGTTTTTGTTGGATTAAAACAGAAGCCTCTTTACTACCCTTGGGGCCTTGAATCAGGAGAAAGGCCTAGAGAGTCCCTCAATCCCCTGCTTACTCTCTGCCTCTCTTCTTGTGTCAAGTTCCCTGTCAAGTGCTGTTAATATGTTGTCTGGGATCTACTGAGCAAACCTAGCAGGCTAGAGTCCCTGGTGCCCCCAGTCCAGGGTCAGCCTAGTAGGAAGAGAAAACTGGCATCTTCAGTGTTTGATGACTGTTGGGGTGATCATCTCGGGGAAGGAGTAGTAGTGGCATTCCTCAGGGGGCACTAGATCCATCACAGTAGTGCTGATATTCTCTTTCTTGAAACCTGCCTCCACCAGGGCTGCAATCTGGGTCTCCTCAAACATCTTTTTGATATCTGTGTACTTGGTCTTCAGCAGTTCTCCCCAGGACGTGAGATTGCAATAAGTGAGGACACCCCCAGGCTTCAGCAGGCGGAAAGCATGAGCCTTGATGAAGTTGAATTAATGGGCATGCCAGGTCTCCTCAGAGAAGTGATAGGCGTCATGTAGCATTCCATCAAAATGTCCATCAGGCAGATTGGGCACCACGTCTTCCCACAAGCCTTTCAAGGGGCCAAACTTATGGCGCTGATGCTGGGCCCACTTCTGAAGCCGCTGGAAGACACCATCATTGCACTTTGCTGGCCAAAATGGCCATTCCAAAACCGACCTCTAGGACCCTTCCCCCTCGGGAGGAGGCAGTGGTGGCCAGTGAGTGCATGTAGGGGGTTTCCCAGTGCTCCATCACTGGCTTGCCAGGATCTGCAGGTGCGTGTCGGGCCGGCATAGCCAGCAGACGCCTCGGCCCAGGAGGGCCAGCTGTCCTCTCCCGCCTGGAAGACGGTCACCAGGGCAGCCTGACTGGCCATGGTCCGCTCTCATTCAACAATTATTTTGTTGAGTTCCTACTATATTTAAAGTATTCTTTTTTTTTATAAGTTTTTTTTTTTTGCAAGGCAAATGGGGTTAAGTGGCTTGCCCAAGGCCACACAGCTAGGTAATTATTAAGTGTCTGAGACCAGATTTGAACCCAGGTACTCCTGACTCCAAAGCCAGTGCTCTATCCACTGCGCCACCTAGCTGCCCCTAAAGTATTCTTTTAAAGTCTGGAAAGACTTGTATGAACTGAGTTGGGTGAAATGGACAGAAGCAGGAAATCATTGTACATATTAACAGTAAAATTGTGAGATCCTAACCATAATGGACTCAGTCAATCTCAGCAGTTCAGTGTTCAAGACTATGCAAAAAGGAAATGCCATCCACATCCAGAGATAAAAACTAGGGACTCTGAATGCAGATCAAAACATATTATGTTCACTTTTTAAAGCATCTTTTATTTTTTTTTCTTTCTTTATCATGATTTTCCCCCTTAAGTTCTAATTCTTCTTTCATAACATGACAAAGGAAATATGTTAAGAACAATTTACCAAATTGTTCGCTGACATGAGGATGGGGGAGGGAAAGAAGGATGGTAAAAAAATATGGAACTCAAAAGTTTACAAATAGATGAATGATGAAAACTATCTTTGCATGTAATTAGAAAAAATAACATTTAAAGAAAAACCAAAATGTTTTTCTAGAAACTGTAGAGAATAAAAACAATGTAAGACATGGTATTTGTCCTTGGAAAAAAATATATAATCCAGAAGAGGAACTACCTTTCTTTTTTTTTAATTAATTTATTTTTTATTAAAGATAATTTATTTTTTATTAAAGATAATTTGAGTTTTACAATTTTCCCCCCAATCTTACTTCCCTCCCCCACCCCCACCCCCAGGGAAAGCAATCTGTCAGTCTTTGCTTTGTTTCTATGTTGTACATTGAGAGGATTTACCTTTCTAAGAAAGAGTGACACAATGAGATGAGAAATGGATCTAGAGTTGGGGGGATGATCTGGGGTTGAATACTGGGTCTGCCATATAATATTTGGTTTAAATCTTTAAAATAAGCGAGTTCAATTCAGAAGACGGCTGAGGTGCCTTCTAGTTACAAATCTATGATCCTATGAACCTAGCCCATGTTAGTACTACAGGACCACACTCTGTTCATTCTAGGCTAGTTATAACTCCAAAAAGAAAATATAGGCCATATCCTTTCTCAAGAAGATCCATTGGTTTCCTATTAATATTTATCAAGTTAGCTTTTTTCCCCATTGGAATTTTATTTTTCCAACTGCATGCAAAGATAGTTTTCAACATTCATCCATTGCAAATTATGAGTTCCACGTTTTTTTATCACCCTCCCTTCCCTCCCCCCTCCCCCTTCCCCATGGCAGCAGTCTGGTAAAAATTATACATATACAATCATGTTTAACATATTTCCATAGTAGAAATGTTGTGAAAGAAGAATTAGAACTAAAGAGGAGAGGGCCAGCTAGGTGGCACAGTGGGTAGAGCCCTGGAGTCAGGAGTACCTAAATTCAAATCTGGCCTCAGTCACTTAATAATTACCTAGCTGTGTGGCCTTGGGCAAGTCACTTAACCCCATTTGCCTTGCAAAAACCTAAAAAAAAAAACCTAAAGAGGAGAGAAAAAAAGAGATAAAGAAGGAAAAACATAAAAGTTTTTAAAAGTGAACATTATATGCTCTGGTCTGCATTCAGAGTTCATAGTTTTTTCCCTCCAGATGTGGATGGCATTTTCCATCATAGGTCTTTTGGGAGAGTCCTCAATCGGTGAACTTCTGAAAGTAGTTGCATCCAACATAGTTGATCATATCACAATGGTGTTGTTAATGTCCACAATGTTCTCTTAGTTTGGCTCACTTTGATCAGCATCAGTTTATGCTGTGTCTTTCTATGTTTCTTTTTTTTTAGGTTTTTTAGGTTTTTAGGTTCCACTATACCACCTAGCCACCCCCTCTATGTTTCTCTAAAGTCTAAACGCTCAAGATTTCTTACAGAACAATAGTACTTCATAACTTTCACATACCATAATTTGTTCAGCCATTTCCAATTGATAGGCATCCCCTTACTTTCCAGTTCTTTACCTCTACAAAAAAAAAGCTGCTATAAATTTTTTGATCATGTGAAATTCTTTCCCATTTTTTATGATTTCTTTGAGATATAGATTGGTATTGCAAGATCAAAGAGCATGCAGAGTTTTATTGTTCTTTGGGTGTAATTCTAGTAGTTCCAGAAAGGTTGGATCAGTTCACAACTCCAATAACAGTACATTATTGTCCCAATTTCTCATATCCTCTCCAGTCTTGTTCCTTTCCCTTTATTGTCATTTTTGCCAATCTGATAGGTGTGAGGTGGCATCTCAGAGTTGTTTTAATTTGTATTTCTCTTATTAGTAATGAGTTGAAGCATTTTTTTCACATAACTATGGAAAACTTTAATTTCCTCATCAGAAAACTCCCTATTCATGTATCAGTTGGGGAATGTCTTGTAATCTTGTAAATTTGATTGAGTTCCCTATAAATTTTAGAAATGAGCCCTTTATCAGAAAGACTGTGAAAATTGTTTCCAATTCTAAAATTGCCATTCCAAACAGTGAATTAGTCCTTTCTCGAATACTCTATATGTAGCCCACTTGTACATGTGTTTGTTTGTATGCTCCTCCATTAGACTGGGAGTTCTTGTAGGGCAGGGACCATCTTTTGTCTTTTTTTTTCCTGAATCCTCAGTGCTCATTTAGCCCAGTAGCTAGCCAGCCTGATAGACTCTTTCCCCCCCCTTTTTTTTTAAGGTTTTGGCAAGGCAACGGGGTTAAGAGGCTTCCCCAAGGTCACACAGCCAGGTAATTATTTAGTGTCTAAGGCCGAACTTGAATTCAGGTCCTCCTGACTCCAGGGCCGGCGCTCCTAGCCACTCCCAGCCTGATAAGACTCTAAGAAAGGTTTACTGATTGATTGATTGATTGATAAAAACCCCTGCAGGCAGGGATGGCTTGTTAATTGAAGTCGGAGAGGACTTTCTTTTTGGAAATTAAGGCAGTAACATTTGTGCCCTCACAGCCCCTAGGCGTTTAATCAGTCAATGCTGATTGACTAGATTGAAACTCCCATTTTTTCCCTTTATTTTTCTTGAGGCTGGGGGGGGGGGGGGGGGGCCTGTCACAACAGGAGCATTGAGGCAGTGTTCTTGACCTCTAGGCTGTAACTGGTTTTCTCGGTGAGTCGGAGAGAGGGAGAGAACCGCAGGGTGAAGGCCGCGGCTGGTCTTCGCAGAAGATGCGGCTCCATCCATCGCTGTAGTCCAGCCCGGGAATCCCGGGACCCCGAGGCTCAGGAGTCGCTGTCCAAGTGCTGCCGGACCTCGTGTCCGCCGGGGCCGGACCCGCAGGCTTCAACCGCCGTCCGGGCTGGTCCCCTGGCAGGGCTGGCCACCTGGCAGGGCTGGCAGGCGGGGGGCGGCCCCGGCCCCGCCCCGCCCCGCCCCGGCCGGGCCGGCCATAAGCGGCGGCCGGCCCGGGCCGCCTCGGAGCCCGCTCCAGCCCCTGCCCCAGCCGCGCCCGGGATGAGGCCGCCCGGCCCGGCCGCGCTGCTGACCCTCGCGTCCCTGCTGCTCGGCCCGGCCGCCGCCGCCAAGGAGCTCAAGCTCGCCCTGCTAGTAAGTGCCGGGCACGGGGGCCGGGGGCCGCCCGGGGGCCGCCGCAGCCGGCCACCACCCGGCCCGCGTCCGAGAGCCCAGCCCGCCGGGCAGGTGGGCCGGCCGCCGCCTCCCCGGGGGGCCGCGCGCCATCCGTCCGAGGCCGGGGCCCGGGGGTGCCGGCCGGGGCTCGGGGGTGCTGGCCGGGGCTCGGGGGTGCCGGCCGGGGCCCGGGGGTGCCCGCCGGGCGTGGAGGGCTCCTCGCCCCGGAATAAGCCACCTCTGGGTGAACGTGCGCGAGAGAACGCAAAGCTGTAGAAACTAGATTCCTGAAGGTACAGAGAGGGCACCGGGCCGGGCCGTGCGGCGGCCGGCCTTCCCGGGCCCTGCTCTGGCCGCTCCCCTCCCGGCCCCTTCCCCAACTGCCTGAGCACGTCTTCTCCGAATACTTGCTTCCCTTCTCCCCTCCGCTTTTCTTCTTTCTCCGTCAAGGGAATCCTTCTTCCTCTCTTCTGCTGTCTTGTGGCTTCATTCTCTCTCTCTCTCTCTCTCTCTCTCTCTCTCTCTCTCTCTCTCTCTCTCTCTCTGTTTGTATGTGTCTGGTTGTCTCTCTCTCTGTGTGTATGTGTCTGACTCTGTGTGTGTGTGTGTGTGTGTGTGTGTGTATATGTATCTGACTCTGTGTGTGTTTGTGTGTATGTGTCTGGCTGTCTCTCTGTGTGTTTGTGTGTGTGTCTGTCTCTCTCTGTGTATGTGTCTGACTGTCTCTGTGTATGTGTCTGACTGTCTCTGTGTATGTGTCTGACTGTCTGTCTGTCTGTCTGTCTGTCTGTCTGTCTCTCTCTCTCTCTCTCTCTCTCTCTCTCTCTATATATATATATATATATAAATTCTCCTCCCCTGTCTCTGTCCTTGTCTCTCCCCTTCTGTGTCTGTTTCTGTATCTCTCAATCTCTTGTCCCCCCTCTCCTCTCAGTAAGACATAGAGTTGGAAGGAACTTCTGTGGCTATCTTGTCTAATTACCCAAGTTTTACAGATTTCTTTTTTCTTTTCTCCACTCTTTTTCTTCCTCTTCAGTCTTCTTTCTTCTCTTTTCATCTACCTTTTCATATCACTCCTTTACTTTCTTCTCCCTTGTTTTCACTTCCCCTCTTCTTTCCCTCCACTCTTCTCACTCCTCCCATCTCCCCACCTTCTCTGTTCACCTGGCCTCTCTCTGTGTCACCTGGATTAATGCATGAGATTTTAATGACATTTTCCTTTCTGCAAATGCTCCTTTTAAACAAGTTGTCTCATTTCAAGGACCCCAAAGATTTCATTTTACTTCTCACCTTGATCAATCCCTGGTTCAGTTTCACACTAAGACACAGCCAACCACACCTTCTGTATGTTTTGATACAAGGCCCTTTTATGTAAATCTTACTGCCTATTCCAGTAAGCCTCCACTAGACCATGAGTTAGCAATGTAGACAGAGGCCAAAGTTCAAGTGTTCAAACATGATTTACATTGAAAAGCAATTGCCAGGCTTCCATTCTGTGAAACTCTCTGATGCTGACTACCTTTTATGGGATATGATATATGCAAGTTGGCCTTTTTATTTAAAGTTTTTGAGTTCTTTAATTATAGTACATCCTTAGATTGGCATTTGTATGGCAAATTTTTAAATGCTTTGTTCAGAGAAGTGCTGTATCTGTTAAGATTTCACAGTATTATCATCAACTATATGGAATCTGCTACTTATCTGAGAGAGTTACAATCCACTCTCAGTTAAATGCATGTGGATTCTCCAGTTTGTGAATCATTTATAGTAAATGTTTTATCCCAGACTGGTTTCCCCCTTATTTTTAACTTGTAAAGGTACTTTCCTCCATTGATCCATATGGATACATGTTCAAGAAATGTAAAATAATATAAATGTTACACAAATATTCAAATGAATTACCTATCTCCTTAATGTGCATATTCCCTCCAAGACAATGCTAGATAACTATGCATGGTTGCACATGGATGACTTTTAGCTATTGCTTCATATAAGTTTGCAAGGGGAGGCCCATTCAACTTGCTGGGGGGAGGGAGAAAGTCTTATGAGTTGAACTGACCTGGCAAGGATACTATTGGAGCACAGACTATTTTCTCACTCTCAAAATATGATCAACCTCACCTTTTTCCAGTCTTTTAAAATGATATCTTCCTTTCATTCCTTCACTTCTCCTTAGAAATTCCTTTTTCTTGCAATCTGCCTATGTCTGTGGCATGACATTCCATTGCTTGTTGGGTAATCTTCAATTTGGATAAATATCTATGCAAAATCACTGGGTGAGGGAACAAGTAGATCTCTTTCTTCTTAATTCCTGACCATGCTAACAAAAAAAATGCCTCTTATATGTGATTACGTCCTGATTATATCTCTAACACACACCCTGAAACATTGGTGAGCCTCTCTGGATGAGTTCCATAATGACTCAACAGAGTTTCATCTAACACAAGAAAAATCAAGTAAATGAAGAATGCTGTTGTACAGACTGTGATATGTTAACTAAATGGATTGCCAGTCTATTTTACTCATACATATGGATAGATACAAAGAGATATATAAAATTATCTTAGATGCTGAAAATAGAGAATGAGCTGGGTCTAGAATTGAACAGGAGGAGAATGTCCTAGGTTGCTTTTGGGAGACTACAAAGTTCTCTTAATGATGCCACATTGTTCCCTGAAACAAAGCCCCACCTTTTCAATACCAATTTCTTCCTGTGTTGTTGTATGATTACAAGTCAAGGGAACACTCCAGCCTCCAAAGAATGGAAATGAAGGTGAGCCAAGAAAAATAAATCTAGGTCATTTCTTTGGTGTTATCTATTCTTGGTAGGAAAAATAGAGAAGCTTTTTCAGATCTGACTTTATATTGGGACCAGAATCTTAGCATTCTCTTCAAAATATTTTTCTTCCCAGGACTAAGAGTGAAGCCAGGAAAACAAGCAATCACACAATTAGCAAGCATTTATTAATAGCCTACTAATGGGGTGGCTAGGTGGCAGTGGATAAAGCACCAGCCCTCGAGTCAGGAGTACCTGGGTTCAAATCCAGTCTCAGACACTTAATAATTACCTAGCTGTGTGGCCTTGGGCAAGCCACTTAACCCTGTTTGCCTTGCAAAAACCTAAAAAAAAAATAGCCTACTAATGTCTGGTCTTTACTAGTTGTTAGAATATTAAGACAAAAATGAAATTGCCCTTGTTCTTGAGGAGTTAACATTCTTCAGAGATCTTAGACTATCCCATTGGACAACACTTCAAGCTGATGACTTAAGATGTATATTTTAGGTACAAGTTAGATCAGATAACTTCTAAGGTCTTTGCAACCTAAACACCATGAATTGAAGGATTTTTTAAAATTTGATAACTGTAATTCAAGGTAATTTGTTTCCTATGCATGTAAAAACCTTACTCTAAGAAGGGGTCCATAGGTTTCATCAGACTGCCATGTCCATGACCATTAACGAACCCTGTCCTAAATGCAAGTGAGTAAATAGTGGGAGCTCAGCAAGTTATTCTCAGGAAAGAAAGGGGAGTTTCTCCTCCCTACCTCAGCCTCAGAGGAAAGTATAGGATCTGAAGTTTGAAGGTAACTCAGAGATGATTTAGCCTAAAACCTTTATTTTACAAAAAAAAGAAAGAAGTTAAGCAAGCCAAAGGAGTGAGCAGCAATGCTCATTCTAGCAGCTGTATCTCAGATTAGGAAATATCTCATTGTTAGTCTATCTCTCTCTCTCTCTCTCTCTCTCTCTCTCTTTCTCTCTCTTTCTCTCCCTGTCTCTCACTTTCTCCATTTGTCTGTCCCTCTATGTGTCTGTGTGTGTCTGTCTGTCTCTCTTCCCTCCCTTTCCCTTCTTTAGCTTGGGTACTTGGTGATAGAAAGAAGATACTGTAGCAGCTCAGATTCTATAATTTATTTTGTTCTTCAACCTTGTTGGTGCAAAATTTTCATATGAATCACTCTTTCCCTCACGATCCAACAAACTGCACAAAACCTCCAGTTTTAATCTACTTACATAAAGTAGTTGGGCAAACCAGAGGGAGTGGATAGATACCCAGCCTTGTCTACCTATTCCAGGGAGAAAAAAAAAGTTCCCCCACTGATCTTTCTCTGATTTACTTCATTTCTCCATATTTTATTAGCTAATGAAAAAGAACCCTACTTCCAAGATGGATTTTCTAGTTAACTGGAACAACTATTGAAACATTTGGAATAAAAATGGAAGGATTTTTTTTTTTTGTTTTCAAATAAAATCTAGCTTGTGACCAATTATTCTTGGTTGCATTGATTAAAAAAAACACTAATGATAAGACATGTGCAATTTAAATGGAGGTATAGAGAAAAAAAATCAAAGGATTATTAGTGAGAAATCAACATTTCTGTGACTTTAGGCTAATCAAGTAATCCATGCCTACCACTCTTAGGCTGTTCAGGATTTTATAGTCTCTTGTCCAGAGGCACATGAAATGGCCTCATGAAACACTCCCACTGGAAATTTTAGGCAAGGTTTATTGCAAGCACCCCCAAGATTCAGAGACATGTGGGATCGGGAGTCCTAGGCTCTTGGGGTATGTGGTGTCATTCCTGTAGTAGAGGGCAGTAGCCCAGAGCTGTTACCTACATTCTTTGGGACCAAGATGCTTTGTTAAGGGAGGTATTATTAATATAAAAAACCTAATAAAAAGTGTGGGAGTTCACGCTTTATAATCAAACCTTAAAGCATTATATAAATGCTAATTATAAGGTAGCTAGAAGACATAATACATATAGCACTGGACTTGAAATCAGAAAGACTAAGTTCAAATATTGCCTCAGATACCTTTTAGCTCTATGATCTTAGGCAAATCATTTAACTTTTTGTGCCCCAGTTTTCTCATCAGTAAAACAGAATAAATTATAAAACCTCAAGGTTGTTATGAGGATCAAGTGAAATGAAACATGAAAAGTGTTTTATAAACCATTAAAGTACTATATAAATACTCATTCTTTTTCTTCTTGTAAAATATACAATCAAAATTCAGCTTTATCATCATCTCTTTCAGCCATGTTCAGCCCTGTTTGGGGAAGAAGGCAAGTTGTATAACTGACTTCTGCCTTCATGGAATGATATCTTCTGCTCAGATGATGTTTGGCAAGCCGTGAAGCCTCTAGTCTCATTTTTCACGTGAGCAGGGTGTACTATATAGACTCTCAGATCTCTTTCAGGTGTAGATTTATGATCCTCTAATCCTTTGTAATGAGAGATAATTATTACAAGAACTGACATTTATGTAGCATCAAGTGGCCAGGACTGTGCTAGGTGCTTTGGTTTTCATCTGCTTTTTATTGTGTTTGCTGAAATACATTTGGTCACCTTGAGTCTGATTTATCTACAGGAGTTTAAACTTCTTAAGGTCTTTGATTTTTCTCCAGTTTTAGTAAAATTGTCTATCTTACTCTTGAGTCTAATTTCTTTTGATTTATTCTAATTTTTTTAAGCACCAAACCTCTGAGATTGAGTTCCATTTGTATGACTATTTCATTTGTAACCCAACTAGGACAAAAGAGGCTATGTTGCTATTCAAATGAATTAAATAAGCCTCTACTATGTACCAGTAGGGACTGCGAAGTGGTAGGATAGACAAAACACCAGGTTTGGCATTCTGGAAGACCTGAGTTCAAGTTTGACCTCAGACACTTAGGAGCTATATAGGCCCGGGCAAGACCATTTATGTCTGTTTGCTTTAGTAGTTTCATCTGTAAAATGGGATAATATTTCCACCTACTTTGCAGGGTTGCTGTGAGGATCAAATTAAATAATTGTAAAATGCTAAGCATTATATAAATGTTAGCTAGTACTGCAATTACTACCACCAGGCACTCTGCCAGGTGCTAGAGTGTCAAGATGAAACAGGATCATTCCTTTCTGTGAAAGAATTTCAATTCTGCATGGAAACAGAATGTGCAACATATATAGAAAGTAATTTGGAGAGTTAGGGAAGAAGGCAGTAGCAATTTAGATGTTAATGCTCTTTCCTCCAAACAAGACTAACTTGTTACAGGTTCTGTTTGTACAGATTTGAATTAGCATTTTTCTTTGGGGCATAATATCCAGGAGAGCGTCCTTTCCAGGAATTTCAGGCTATCTCAAGTTTTATGGACCCACATGAATGCCAGACAAGGAAGTCAATAATAATCTGGTAGCTTGGCTGGACTGGGAATCCAGAAGCCTATTCACCAGTTCAAAATGAAAAAGGTAGAATTGAGGGAAGATGGAGAAAGGTTTTTTTAAAAAGCATATAAATAAGGGTTCAAAATAGCTGTGTCTGTGAAATGAGGGAATGAGATAGAAAGGAAAGCATTGAGCTGGGGAAAGCTGGCCCAATTCAGAATGATATTGACTGGTGATATGCATAAGTGATACCTGAGGTGCTTTTATAAGACAATTGGCTCTGAAACTGGGAGGGGGGGAACAGTGGGAAAAGAGGGCCTTGTGATTCTGATCCTGCCACAAATGGAATCTCGTTCAATTGTGCAATTCTAATGAAAGGATAGTGAATTTGGAATCAGGAGAAAATCCTACCTCTTTTTTCTACTCCTACTTCTACGTTTTGCCAGTGTGACCTTGGGTAAGCCACTTAACCTCTGGGCCTCAGTTTCCCTATCTAGAAAATGAAGGTATTAGACTACATGACTTCTAGAGCTATGATCCTATAACCTTTACAAAGCCATTGGTTCTCAGTTCATAAGAATGACAGTCTATGTTCATTAAATACTTTCTAAATATGGCACAATATGTTCAAGAACTCCCTTAAAAATCCTTCCAATTTATCAAGTTATAGGGTGTATCATTATCTTTGCCCACTGATTACATCTGTTTAAAGTCTTGCATTTGTATATATTGCTTTATAATTTACATCTGAATAATGCTTTACTGGTCTCAGAGTCCCAGGGGATAGAGCATTGGACTTGGAGTCAGAAAGACTCATATACTTAAGTTCAAATTCAGCTTCAGATACTTATTAGCTGTGTAACCCTGGGTAAATCATTTAACCCTGTTTGCCTCAGTTTCCTCATCTGTAAAATGAGCTGGAGAAGGAAATGGCAAACCCCTCCAACTATTTTTGCCAAAAATAACCCAAAATGGAACCACAAAGAATTGGACAGAACTGAAACAACTGAACAACTGTTTATTGACTATGGACAAAGCACTCAGGAAATATTTTCTTGCTGAAACCTGTGCAATCACCTGGAAGACAAGTAATCTAACTGTTACTCTCCCCACTTTACAGGTAAGAAAGTAGGGACTCCTCAAGGTAAGTCAGCTTACTCAAATGATTCAGCTAAGCCTTCTGATTCCCAAGCTAATCCTCTTTTTATGACATTGCATTGCTTTTCTAATGATAGGGAAAAGTAGAATCTCTGGAATTCCTTGGTAGGAACTTAACCCACCATAGCTGCCAGAATTTAGCCTCAAAATACTTATATTCTCTCTCAGGGACTTCTGTATATTATAAAAGCAGGATTTTTGCTTATTTTCATCTATCATAGGAATCTGTTTCTCATCTAAGGTGTTGAGTTTTTCTGGTGCAGAAAAGAAACAGCAATCTTCATTGGATTTTCCTGAATTAACTGATAAAACTCTAAAAAGCGACGGCTTAAGCAAGATGGACCACGATGCTAAATGAGGGATCACAACTCTCTAAATGACTAAGAAACAATATAAGCTATATTGTTTTTATTTGTAATTTAAAATAAGTTGTACTGATGCCTTTGGTTTTGAGGTCAGGCAGTTATGAATCCCTCCTCCCCTGGCCCTCCCTTTTTAATAGTATCTTTTTTGATATGGAAAACAATTAAGCAAAAATACCTGGTATAGTAACAAATATCTGATAATCTTTACATCTTGCTGTAAAAGTCCCCAATCCCTCTGCCATGAAGATGAAGATACATTTCATCCCCCTTTCTCTGGAAGTATTACTATTTTTTTAAATTTACTCAGAGTTCCTTTTCCTTACAGGGAGCTTTTTGTTTACTTTGTTGTAGCCATTATAATATTCTTCTGGTTGTGCCTACTTCATTCTACATATATTCATACAAATTTTCCAGGTTTCTCTGGATTCCTTCATAGTCCTACTTTCTTATTGCACAATAATATTACATTGTACTCCTTACTGTAGGCTCTTTTATTAAAATTTCTCTCTTTTATACGTGCCAGCTACCTTTTTTATTACAGGAACTGTGTAACAATGTCAATAAGTCAAATAGTTGGATCCAGGAAAATGTTGTAGGAAATGCTCTGAGATTAAAGGAGATATTCAACCATTTACATCAATGCAAGCATAATTTCTTGACAAACTAATAATGTGGCAGAATATGTTCTGTAACAGCAAGTGTTTGGGGAATGTCATATGTTCACTCATCCAAGTCAGTGGGGGATCATTTAGTGCTTGATACCCACCATTTCCTAAGTCCTTGGCAACCTTAAAAGGTTCATTCCAGTCCAATGATTTCTATCTTAACTGCATTATCTACTGAAATGTAAATTTTGCATAATTCTTGGAAAATAAATAGATATGAGTTTTATTTTACAAAGGAGAAACTAGCACAAATATTTCAGGCCTTCTCCACTACCCTTATCACTGTCTTACACAGCCATGGGAACATAGCTTCTGGCTTGAAGAAGAGTAAAAATCCTAATCACTTCATTCATGATCATGGTGACATCTATGACCTAGATCAAATCACTTCACTTTGCTTGGCCTTATTTTCCTTATCTAGTGAAATAAGAAGGCTGAAAAAATATTTCCACCCAGATCCCTCCCTGGGCTAAATCCATGATTCTGTGAGGTCAAGGAGAGGTTGAAGGTACAGTGGTTAGAGGGATGGTCAGGGAGTCCATAAGACTTTGGGTTCAAGTCCTGTCTCTGCTAGATACTAGCTTGGTTAAATCACATGTCAGCATGCTCCCTCCCTCAGGCCTCAGGGCCTCAGGGCCACTCTCCTCCTTGTTCACATAAAGGAAGGATGGTTTTTATGTCAGTCATTTATGTATTCCCTCCTCCCCTGGTCCTCCCATATGAAATGGTATCCTGTCTTTTTGACAAGGAAAACAATTAAGCAAAAATAGTCACTTAAACTAATCTATCACAGACAAAAAAAAATTCTATCACTTTCCAGTAACTTTTTATTAAAAGTTTTCCTCACAACAAGCCTGTGAGGTAAATGATATAAATATCTTTTTTTTTTTTTTTACTGATGGGGAACTGTGACCCAGAGAGAGGAAGAATCAGGATGAACCTGGAGGGTGATTCTAATGGAATTCCTTGACCTTATGCCATTCAGCACTGTAATCAAGGATGCTGATGTTGACTCCAAGGCACTCTATTCAATGTGCCGCCTAGTTACCTGAGCTAGCAACTAGAGGTGCCCAAAAATCAAGTCAACAATTACTTATTAAGCACCTACTATGGGCCAGGAACTGGCTAAGTGCTGAGGATATAAAGAAAAGCAAAACCAGTCCCTGTCCCCAAGGAGCTTCCATTTTAATAAGGGTTCATGTCAACAAGCATACAAACAATACATATATATATAGGATAAATCTAGAACTAAGAGGAGACACTAGCACTAAGGGACACCAGGAAATGCAGAAGGTCAGACTTTAGCTGAGATTTGGAGAAAGCCAAGAGGCAGAGATGAGAAGAGGGACAATTTCTGGCATGGAATGAAAAGCAAAGTTGACTCTGTGAAGAGGTCCTGAGCTCCCCATCACTCTATAGAGTTTTCCCAGGAAAAGCTCAATGATGACTTATCAAGGGTGCTGTGTGAGGGATTCCTAGCCATGGATTATTAGGCTATAGATGGCATCTTCTGTCCTTTCCAGCTCTTATGATTCTATGATTCTTATGATTCTATGCACTGACTTCTAGGAAATGACCTGCGGCTTAACACAGTAACTAACATATAGCAAATACTCAATAAATGCTTGCTGACTGACTAATTGATGAACTTGCCTGTAGTCATTAGCTAGCGAGTGATTAAGCTGGCCTCAGACCCAAATCCTTAATCTTCTGACTCAGAATCTGGTGTTCTTTCTCTTACAGCATGCTCCCTCCCTCAGCCACTGTCTTGTCATTTTGTATGATTTCCTAAGTACAGATCTTTGGCACGTTTGTCAAATGGAGCTTATTCACACACCTAGTTGAAATAGCAGTTGGATCAGTCTGCCTTGCTAATGCATTGGGTAGCTGGCATTCTGCTATAAATAAAAAGCTTCCTTTCATCAGTGTAGACTCCAGCTAATTGTCCCCTACTGTCATCTGCTTCCTTACCCTTGATCATATCAAGTCTCTGGGCCTCATTTGTGAGTAAACAATGGGATTGGAAAAGCATGGGGCTATTTGAAAAGATCAAAATACTCCCCACAAACATCAATCTCTCCCCTGACAATGTTAGCTGGGAGCAGCATTCCACCCTGATTTTAGAGGATCATTAAGGTCCTGCAATCATGGCTAAATTTATTTCATTGGTCTCAAAGGGGATAATACAACTTCCCAAAGTCCCTGACTGATTTGCAGAATGACACTAATTTTCAACAATATGATCCTTAAGGATTTCTAAAACAATTTTCTCAAAATACCTCTGTGGAAGATAAGCTTCAGGGACTTTCCCATTTTACAAATGAGAAAACTGAGTCCCAGAAGTGTTCCTTGACTTGTCCCTGATTAGGAATTGTCAGAGTTGAAATTTGAATCCAGATTCCCAAGACTAGAACCGTTGCCTCTATGACACCCTGCCTCTCAAGAGAAGTAGTAAGTAGTACATGGGAAAAATCTGACAAAATTATTCCCATGGTTACATGTCTGTCTCTTTTCTTATAGCATCAGAGATCATTGGGGCAGGGTGAGGCAGAGGAAAAGAAGGGAAATAAAGTGTTTTGTGTTCTTTTCTGAGGGTTTACCAAAACTCTAAACAAATTTCCAAGTTAACAAGCCTAAAATGACATACTGGCGATGAGACATGGGCAAATTATTTAATTTCTCTTGGCCTGTTTCCTTAGCTATATTAAGGGAGTTAGTTAGATTGAATGACATCTGAAGTCCCTTCCAACTCTCAGTCTCTGACTGTAACTTTCATTCATCATCAATACCCACATCAGCAAGAATAAGACTCATCAAAGTCTTGGAGAACTGAAGGAACTAAACTCCACCTCTCTCTAACCCTGACCCAAAACTCCTGGTTCATCTTACAGAGTCAAATGGCACAAGCTCAATTCCTCTTCTACTTGGGGGGGGGGGCGGGTTTACCATGTTGTTATGATCTCAGTCTTCTCTTTTCTAAAACCTGCCAGTTCCTTTGATAAACATGATTCTGAGGCCCCTCAGCATGCTGATTCCCTCAGCACCCTTCTTACCTTACTTGAAAGACTTTTTTCAGTGATCTTATAAAAGGCAGCACCCAGAATTAAACACAATAGCTCAGCTGTGATCTGACCAGGGCTCAAATAATAAATATTACTAACGAAAAAGTGAATGTGAGAGTAGAGTGATGGGTGAAAGAAGGAATCAAGCGGCAGGCTTAGAAGCAGGAAGATCTCAAATCTTGCTTCAGATGCTAATGACATGTATGATCCTGGACTTGTCACTTAACCTTTCTGTGCTTCAGTTGCTTCTTCTATAAACTGACAGGATTGAGTTCAGTGTTCTCTTCCATCCCTTCTAAATTTAGCTCTATTATCCCATGATAATGAAGCAATGATTCCCAGAGGGATGGCCTTGGAGCCAAGAAGAGAATTTTCACTGTAGGAATTTGTCACACCAAAAATCAAATGAAATCACAGTTCCAGACTCCCTCCTATCACCTAACCACTACCATCATCACCATCCCAAAACAAGTTTATATCAGTTTTCCAACTGCCATGTCACATTAGTTGACATATCAAGCTTTCAGTCCACTGGTTTTCAAACCAACTAAGAACAGTCCATTGTTTTGGATAGAGCACCAGGTCTGGAGGCAGAAAGACCTGAGTTCAAATTTGGCCTCAGATGACTGTATGGTCCTGGGCAAGTCACTTAACCTCTATTTGCCTTAGTTCCTCATTTGTAAAATGGGGACACACTGGAAAACAAAATGGTAAACTACTCCAGTATCTTTGCCAAGAAAAACCCATGGACAATATCTGTGGGATCATGACTAAATGAGTGAACAACAACTAAATCTTTTTCCCCCTTCTATTCTAAGCTATTGTGCACTTAAACATAAGATGTGGCTTCTTTATTATTTACTAATTATAAAGACTTTGGCAAGGAAACTCCATTGAAACAAAACATTTCAGTGAAGTCTGGTTTTGGCAGAGAAGAACCAACTAATTATTTCTGCCAACCTTAATACCTAACTTTCTGGCTTTTTGCAGTTTTATATGAGGGTAGGGAAGACCTTCATTGATTGGCAGTAACTCTTACAGTCTGTAATATGAAACGTTTGAGGGATTCAGGATACTCTGAGATGTGGATAAAAACTTACTAATACATCATCCATTCTTGCTAGGGTATATAAATTACTGTACAAATGTAAACTACTTTCTATTATCATAAAGAATTTTCTGACTTGATAAATATGACTAAAGCTCCATCTCTGGAATAAACCAACCATTCAGCTACTAGACCTAATAGCACAAGGTTTGTGGTAATGCATCTTAAAAAGCACTGAACCTGGAAGCATTTTATTAATGATTGCAAGGTTCATTACCTATGGACAGATTTGGGAAGTTAGCAAATGTGAAAATGTCACATTTCATTCTCAATGGTTCTCTGAGGTGAGTGTCTGCAAAACAAACCCAGAATGCAAATGATATATAAAATTCAGTGTTATTCAAATGAGTATAAAATATATAAATATATTCTAGATAAATCAACATTTTCCTGTAATTTTAGGTTTTCAACAAAGTGATAAAAATCTCTTTAATTATTCAGCAATGGCGATTCTTTCTAGGAAAGCCATGTCCCCTCAGTAGTACTGAAGACCTGAACCCTGAAAGGTCCTGTGCCTTTAGGGCCAAGGATCAAATGACAATTTAACTTTAGTTCTAATTCATCTCACAGACCATAGATATCTGTTGAATAAACGAATAAACACAATAAACAAAATAATGAGTGGACCGAAGCTCTCTTCTCCTCTGAGATAGAAACTATCCCAGATCTGTTTCTTTGCTTACACTCAAGGAGAAAACCACCCATTCAGGTAATGTGTGGCTAAAGCAGGGGAGTGTTTCCCAGAGGCTCACAAGATCAGTGGTGATTGCTTGATGGTGGTAGTTATCCACTTTTTTTTTTTTTTTTTGCAAGGCAGTGGGGTTAAGTAGCTTGCCCAAGGCCACACAGCTAGGTAATTATTAAGTGTCTGAGGCTGGATTTGAACTCAGGTACTCCTGACTCAAGGGCCGGTGCTCTCTCTATCCACTGCGTCACCTAGCTGCCCCTGGTATCCACTTTCTAAGGGGAAAGGAGTAAAGGGAAGTCCAAACCTCTTATTTCGTCAGAATAACGAACTCTGTGGAAAACTCTACTACTATTTCTGAACCAGAACTGATGTGAAAGTTGAGTTGCCTGGGGAACTGAAAAATTAAGTGAAAGAAGCAAGTCTTGATCCCTGGTCTTCCTGTCTCCATCACCACCACCCCTTCCATCTATTATGCTGTACTGTTTTGTTTTCTAATTTCTTGTGATAAAAACCAGACAGAATCTGTACCACAGATATCGTAGGTGCACTAACAAGTTGTAGAGGATTTTGGAGAACCAAAGAAATGGAAACTACAGTTATTTACTTTGAAATCATCTCAAGTCACAACTATCATTAAGTACTTACAATGCTTAAATGTACATTTATATGTCTGTTTATAAGCTTATAATAGGACTGTGGATAACTATAAATTTCTGTGCTAAGTTCAAAGAAAGATCAAAGGTGAGTTGGGATATAAAGGAGTGGGTCTTGGGCTAGGACCAATGAGTACAGGTTGCAGAGATACAACATCTTGATGTGAAGAAAGACTTGCTAAATGTTAGAGCTATTCAACAGTTGAATGGGCTGCCCCAAGAAGGAATGGTTTCTTCCTTTCTAGAGACCTTCAAGCAGAGGCAATTCTTGAATGTTATCGGTTGAGATACTTCACAAATCTGAGAGTTTGAGATGGTTAAACTTCAGTTCTAGTGATCCATTCATAAATATTAATTCTGCTATTACCTAAAAAACTGAAACATATCAAGACAAATAAATGAGAAGTAACAAGTGAGATGAAAACCATTTCCCCCTTGTTTTTCCAGGTATTTCGGCATGGAGACCGGAGTCCTATTGAAACTTTTCCTAATGATCCCTATCAAGAATCTGCTTGGCCTCAGGGATTTGGACAACTTAGCCAGGTTGGTTAACTTTTCAGTTAAGTACAATCAATGAAATACAAGAAGAAATATTCATTAATTTTTTTGATTTACTTTTTTCCCTGTGGGTAAATTAAAATTGGATGTACAGAACAGCAGAAAAAAGTCTATGACCAATAACCAGATTCAAAAGAATTAAATACTAGTCTTCTTATTTATGAGACTGAGTTTCCAATTGAGCTGGAAATACATAATCTTAAACTCAATGATAACAAATGAGAGGATTAAGCTTAATGACCTGAGATCCTTATAAATCCACATCTATAGTCTTATAATGTTGTTTACCTTCTCTAAGCCTGTTTCCTTATTAGCAAAATGAGGTTATTGGTCCTTTCCAGCTATCATCTTATTGATCCTATTTTGTAACTGAGATTCTCTGAGTCTCAATTTCTTGATCTTTAATATGAGAATAATACCTGTTGTACCTTTTTTCTAGAATGAGATAATTTAAGGAAAGGACCATATAAATGTTATTCATTACCATTATTATTATTTTTTTAGGTTTTTGCAAGGCAATGGGGTTAAGTGGCTTGCCCAAGGCCACACAGCTAGGTCATTATTAAGTGTCTGAAGCCAGATTTGAACTCAGGTCCTCCTGACTACAGGGCCAGTGCTCTATCCACTGTGCCACCTAGCCACCACTTACCATCATTATTATTATTATTATTATTATTATTATTATTATTATTATTATTTCTTATGTGATTCATTCTTCTATCCTACTGCATTTCCTCTCTTTAATTTGAATAAGGTTAGAAAATCTCATCTTGTTAATACCTATGTTAGTACCTCTTGTTAATACTTTGTTAGTACTTCAATCTTTCCAGAGATTTTATGCTCCTGACCTTTCATGTTTGACCTCCCAGTAGAATAAAAAGGGTCTTCAGGTTTTGGGAGCTCAGAAATATCTCCTGTGAGTTACCCTGAAATGGTCTAGCATCCTCAAGATCATTTCCTGACCATGCACCCTTATTTCAAATCTTCAAAAGAGAAGGGGTTACTCAACCAGTTCTGCAACTTGAGATGAAAAGCCTTGATGATCAAAAGCAGCAACCATAGAATGTCATAACAACAATTAACATTTATCTCTGTTACTTCAAGAATTAGTGACTGCTTCTTTCACAGGACCATGACTGTCTTGGTAGGGCCCGTAGTATGACTCCTATTTTACAGATGAGGAAACTCCAAGGATTTAGGTGATTTGACTGCATCTTTGGATCACATGGTAGGTAACTTACCGCAGCCTGGATTTGAACCTTGTTCTTCCAACTCCAGATCCAACACTCTTTTCTCTACTGATGAGAAATTAGTTTAGAAGTTCATGCTTCTCCCAGCTTTACCAAATCACCAGGTGATCATAACATAAATACATATACAGAGACTTACACTTCCCCTTTTGCTAACTCTGAATTATGGAAAATTTTAATTTCCAATTTCCCATGTTAGGGAGCTAAAAGGTGAGGGTGGGAGTGTATACATATATATATATATATATATATATATATATATATATATATATATAAATATCCAGGATAATATCTCATCTGGTTCTGTACCTATCTATATTGGATAACTACCAGGATCACCTGGCCCTCAGAACAATCCTTCTCTGCTTTAAAATCAATTTGTAATACTTTAATTACATATCATTCATCTTCCTCCTGCTTCATTCTGAACAAATGAAATTAGCAAATTCTAACTGAATGCCTTTCATAGGCATTGAAGTACCCCAAGAGGCTTTACATTTCTAGATAATCTTGATTCCCTACTTAATTTATTTCCAAATCTTGTTCTTTCTATCTTTCTATCACAATATCTCTATTCACACTGTGACTGTCTTGGGGCAGGATGTCATTATTTTAAGTCTCACCTATTATGACAGCGCATTGACTGGTCTCCCTGCCTCTAGTGTCTCCTTATTCTAATCCTTCCCTTATTCAGTTGCCAAAGAGATTTTTCTGAAGCACAAGTCTGGCTGTGTCACCTTTCACCCTATTCAGTAAATCTGAGTGGCTCCCTCTCACTTTCAGAATCAAAAGTAAAATTCTCTATTTGGCATTAAAGTGCTCTATATCCTCGTCTCCTCCTGCCTTGATGGTCTTCTTAGATCTTCCTTTCCTCCACTAGCATCTATGGCCTATGTGCTATTCTTCAGTCAGTGGGCTCCATTTCATGGCTCCATGCCTTTGAAATGTCTGTCTTCCTTCCCTGGAACACTCATCCCCCATCACCCCTTCTGATTTCCCCAGCTGCCCTCACACCAGTTTGATTGCTCCCTTTTATAAGAAGGCTTTCGGTAGCTAGGTGGCATAGTGGATAAAGCACCGGCCTTGGAGTCAGGAGTACCTGGTTTCAAATCCCGTCTCAGACACTTAATAATTACCTAGCTGTGTGGCCTTGGGCAAGTCACTTAACCCCATTTGCCTTGCAAAAAAAAAACCTAAAAAAGAAGGCTTTCACAGGCAGCCTACTGCTAATCCCTTCCTTCTGATATTCCCTTCCATTTATAAAGAGCAGGAAGATGCATCCAGATCATTTACCTTGACCTCTATCTTTGTGTTCCCCTAGCTTGGAATGAAGCAGCACTATGAACTTGGAAAATATCTAAGGAAAAGATATTCTACCCTTTTGAATTCTACTTACCACCGGAATGAGGCAAGTGGGACAAATGGAGGGAGGGGAAAAGAAAGAATTTCACTGTCCAAGGTAAAAATCAAGTTAAACATTACATATGGAAAAGAGTTTTTTTCTTCTTTTTGTTCTTTTAGTCATTTCAGTTATGTCTGAAATTAGAATTTTCTTGGCAGAGATACTGGAATGGTTTGCCATTTCCTTCTCCAGTTCATTTGACAGATTAGGAAACTGAAGCAAATAGGGTAAATTGACTTGCCCATGGTTAAATTGTTAATAAGTGGCTCTATGCACTGCACCATCTGTCTCACCTGTCTTCTTTTATAAGAGATCAAATGTAACTTATAAGCTCTATTATTTATATAGCTAAAAGTACTATTTTTTAGAGTCATTTCCCTCTTTTTTTCACTAAGCCACTCTATTCAGTAAAGACAGTGTGTGAATAAATGTCAATAAATGCAGTGGAGTCACTCTTTAGTCAATAAGATTATTTAAGAAAAATGTATCTCTCTAAACTACAATTTTTAAAAAAATGAATCATACTTTAAAGTCCTTAAAAATAAGGGTTGTTTCCTTCACTATCTTTGAATCCCCAGGGGCTAGCACTTTATGAGGTGCTTCATGAATATTTGTTGACTAACTTTCTTAGTTGAAAGAGTTTCCTCCACTGCCAAAATCAGAGGCAGGGTCAAAAATTCATTCAGTCATCATTCATTGATTGTGGGTTTACCTGTGTATCTTCCAGGCACCAGCCCTGGTAACATCACAAATGTGGAAGACAGCCCAAGCTCTCAAGAAGCATGCCTTCTAGTAGGGGAGATAACATATAAATAACCCCAGAAGAAACAGAATAGATAGGAGGTCATGGCAATGGAAAAGGCTCTAGCCACTGGTTGGACCCCACAACAGGCCTCCTGTATTTGAACTAAGTCTTGAAAGGAGTCCAGGAAGCCAACAAGGGAAGGGAGAACAAAGCATCCCAATTACACGGGCCAACCAATGTTACACCAAGTAGGTGGATAAAGGGAGAGTTACATTCAGGAACTTAGAGTAGTTCATTGAAGCTGCAGTGTAAAGAGAATTGGAAAGAATAATGTAAGATGAGTAGAAAGGAAGAGTAAAAAAAAACCCAGAATTTATGAGGAGGGTCTTTTATAGTACAAGAACTTACCCTTTAATTTATCAATAAATTCACATTTTTATAAATAAGATTATCATAAAGTGAGGCACACTTGTACTATTTCCCCTTTTCATAAAAGAACAAAATGAGTTCAGTAACTGAGGTTACCTTACCCTTGCATAAACTTCCTGGGTGGGCAAGTCTGGTGTTTTTCCTAAGGCTCTGGTTGTTCTTTAAGAAATCTATAGTTCCTCTAAACTGGTATTTGCTTTGTCCTTTTTTTAGGTACTACATATCCTTGGGGAAAGACCTTGTCCTGTCTAACAATGGGGATCATTTTTGTTTGCTTCTTTTCTCTTTTAGGTTTATGTCCAAAGTACAGATATTGACAGGACCCTGATGAGTGCCATGATAAATCTGGCTGCCCTATTTCCACCAGAAGGCTCAAGTCTTTGGAACCCCCAAATCCTCTGGCAGCCTATTCCAGTTCATACAGTCCCAATTTCTCAAGAGCAGGTCAGTATGACAGGAGACCTAGAAGGATCTTTCAGTTGAATAAGTCAGAGAAATCTGAAGGAGCTAGGATTAACTACTCATTCCTTTTTAATCATTTTAAAAGTTCAGAAAAAACTAGGTACTTCTTGTCTGACCTTATTCTCCCCATCTCCTGATTTAAAACTCTCAAATACATTGATCCCTTTTTTAAAAAAATCTAATTCCAAAGGTTCAGTTCAATTAATTTTTAGGGTTTTTTTTCATGTCAGTTTCCCTAACTGGTTTGAAATGTGACTATATTTTTTCTATTACTTCTATGTAATACTATAAATTAGAAATGGAATTTGTCCTAATATTTCTGTCTAATAGATTTTTTTGGTTTCTTTTCTTTCAGTTGCTGTACCTTCCTGTTACAAAATGCCCTCGATTTGAAAAGCTTCAGGAAGAAACTCTGATGTCAAAGGAATATCAAAACCTGGTATCTCCTTACAAGGTTAAAAAATAATTTGGCTTTACAATTCTATATGCTGTATAATGGACTTAGGTTGGGGATAGGAGAGGATTCTTCCTGACCCCACCCCTTAGGTTCAATTGTGAGCATTTAGGACTTAAAATAATTGACAAGGTCAAAGTCACAATTTTAATCACTGTTTGACCAGCTAGCCATAGCATGCCATCTACATGTCATCTACAAAATACAATCAAAGAAATAAACCTTACTGAGGACAGTTGGGTAGATGTTATAACCTTTGTATATAGAGTAAAACTCATTATTTATCTTTCTACTTTACGAATCCCATATCCTATGTTCAGGATGTGAGAAGAGTTCAACAAGCAACTTCTTGGATAAAGATTCTATATTCCACTCACAGGATTATGTGATCCCACTTATCCCAGCTTCTCTCCAAATTTTATCTGGAAACCTTAGAAGACAGAAAATGCACACTCATGTTTTCCACCTATTCTGAAACATAATACTTTTCCAGGTTTAGCTCAAGATTATTTGTCATGAGCTGAGGTTCCCACGGCACCCACCCCACTTCTTAGCTCTCACAGTTGCTGCCCTTCTGCCTATATTCACCAACCTCAGAATCCATAATTGACTCTGTTCTTCTCTTAAATGAAAATAGATAAACTCTGTTTATCTCCCTCAGTGTCACAATGATCATTTTTCTATAAGAAAAGTCTTACTCTTGGATAATGAATCCAAATTGTTTCCTTGTCCTTTGAGCAGTCCAAAATCTAGAATGATTTTCTCATTCTGGACTAGGATGATTTCATCATTCTGGACTAAGGATAACCTTGAGCAGGTTGTCCCATACTATAGACATCGTGGTACCTCTAGCACTGCATCAAACCTGACAGAAATGTAGGGCAAGGAGAGAGAGCCAGTCTTTTTTCCAGATGTATGCTTGTATTTATATTTAAAGCATACCAGGAACACCTGAAAAAGCTGTGATGAAATCCACACAAGTGATTACTTTAATGAAATATCTTTACAACCTTAGGCAAGTTATAACCTCTCTGAATCTCAGTTTTATCTACAAAACGAGGTACTTGGACTAGAAGATCTCTAAGATACTTTGTCTTTCAAAAGCCCATGGTCCTAGGGCATCAAGATTAAATGCCTTGTCCCCAGATTAGATAAATATCTGAGACTGAATCTGAACCCAAGTCTTACTGACTGACCCCAAGACCATCTTGTGTCTACTATATAGCAGGGTGCTTCTGAAGTTGCAGGACTATAAGAATTAATCTTGTCTTCAAAATTCTCTAGTTCCATCAAACTAAAATTAAAATAGGGGGCAGCTAGATGGCACAGAGGATAAAGCACTGGCCCTTTGAGTCAGGAGGACTTGAGTTCAAATTCAGCCTCAGACAATTAATAATTACTTAACTGTGTACTTGGTCAAGTCACTTAAACCCATTGCTTTGCAAAAACCAAAAAATAAAAGTAAAATAAAAATATAGTTACTATCACCCAATAGACTTTCCTGGCAAGTAACTAATTCACCATCATTTTTCTTTGTTTTGATTTGTATGTTTTTCAGGATTTTATAGCTACTTTACCAGCACTTTCAGGTCTCCACATCAAGGACCTTAGTGGAATTTGGAATAAAATCTATGATCCTTTATTTTGTGAGGTAAAAGAAAAAAGACTAACCTCCTACAATCTGATTATTTGAAATATGCCTATTTAGACTGTGATAACATAGCCTCCATTTTTTTCCTTTCTAAATGCATTATTCTTACTTCTTTTACTAGTAGAACATAATTTAGGAATCCTTCTATTGTTAACTTTGAAAATTCTTCTATCTTTCCTTTTCTTTCTTGTTATTAATATTCTTACCCTTGAGAATTTTTGTAAGCAATATTGCTTCTGGCACTTAGTGATTTTTCACTCACTGAGGGAGAATGGGCTACTGGTATATAGTGAGAGAGAGAGAGAGAGAGAGAGAGAGAGAGAAACTGACCTTTCTCCTGGATTAAAAAAAAAATTTACTTGAATTTTATAGATATAAGCAAGCAAGAAAATGTAGGCCATATATATATCAGCATTGACTTTTCATCAAAAAGCCTCACCAAACAGTTTCCTATGGAAGTCAGATACTCATTGTAGTTCAACAAATTATTATTGGTTTTCAAGATTTTCTTCACTCAGTGGGGAATTTCTGTAAGCCTTCTTGTGTATCATTTCTGAGTCACAGTGTTCTTAGTGACAGCTATGAATGCCTATTTTTTCTCAGGCTAATTCAATGAAGGAACAGTCATGAACAACTATTTACTAAGCTCTTCCTGTTTGTCAGGCAATGTCCTAAAAATAAAGATAAAAATAAAAATCCCTACCCTCAAGGAACTTCCAGTCTATCAAGGGAAATAAGCTCCATGCATATGCATACATAACAAATATATTCAAGGTAATTTTGATAAAGGATCACTGGCCTATAGAGTTATCTGAAAGTTCTACATTATGCTTAGAGATTTTGAAGAAAGCTAGAGATTCTACAAAACCATCTGAGAGGAGGTGTGATGGGTAAGCTGTAGTTGAAGGCTTACCCACATTCATCATAACTGAAAAACATCTTTGAGAAATCTTTTGGGTAAATGATGCCCACCACTATTCATCACTGCTTCTCATTTTGAAATTATCACAAGCATGGAATCCTGCTAGTTGGGATAGGAGAATGACTTCTGGGTTTTCTGTCCCACTTCTGCTGCCCTGGAGAAGTTCCATGAATTCTCTTAGCCCTAGTCTTCTGTTTTATAAAATGATGAGGTTAGACAAGATCATCTAATTCCAGTGCCTTCCCCACTCTGTTTATTATTTCCTATTAATCATATATATATATATATATATATATATATATATATATATATATATATATATATATATATATATATATAAAATAGCCTGCTTTGCATATATTTGTTAGCATTTTGTCTCCCCATTGGATTGTAGACTTCTCAAGATGAGGGACTATCTTTTGCCACTATGCTTAAGATGGAATCCCTCCCAGATCTAGATCCTGTGATCTGAGAGCATAAATGGATATTAGATATTGCCCTAGTAATAACTGAGACAGTTTGTCTTCCTTGTATAGAGTTGCACAGCTCAGATGCATATGTTTCTATTTCTCTTTATCATTATCACCTATTTAATTCTGTAAAAGATTCTTCCATGGAAAAGTTTAAGACTATCCTTTTATGCTATTTTCCTGACACCCCTTTAGCCCCCAATGAAATCTTGTTCATTTCTATTTTCCTGGGGCCATTTAGCCATATGGAGACATTATCCTAGTTATCTTTTACCTGTTTCCTTTACATTGCTTTGAAGGTCTTTGCTTTTCCCTGGACTTTGATCTTCATTTTTACCCATTCAATTGTGCTTTTGCTACTTGGGGAATTGTTGGTCTTCTCTGACTGGAGGGTAATCCTAGCATGGAGTCTCCACCTGCTTTTCTGGAGGTTGAAGGCTTTTCCCTTGGCAATGAGTTGAACTCACTTTAAGAAATCCTTTAAGGACATATTGCCAAAAGCTTCAAAGCATCATCCATTTCTCTTCACACCTTTTAGACCACAAAGTTGTTTTGGTTTGATGTTGTTTTTTAAAACCATTAATTCATTTTCTTCAAGTGGAATCTCTCTGCCAATGCATTTGCCTTTTCTATTAAATGCAAAGGGAAGTTCCTAAACTTCTTCCTGTTGGACAAGTTTTTATCCTAATATTTGCTATTTCACTGTATATAAAATTCCCATTTGCCACTGAAAAATTTAAATCAAAAGCTCTGAGCACAACAAAGAGGGAAATCAACCTTAGTTTGTGTTTCCATGGGTGATTTTTACAGCTGCTTATCAAAATGCGAACTGTTCCTGGAAAACCAATTTCTTATATTTTGTACTCCAAGACCACAGAAGTCTGAACACAGTAGTATTTCTGAGATGATTAGGAAAGATAGATAGACAACAAATAAACAGGTCAACCAGAAGGAAAAAGAAAACTATTCATTTTCTGTTTTCTCCTTTCTTGCAGAAAACCCACAATTTTACTCTACCCCCCTGGGCCACCCCAGACACCATAGCAAAGTTGAAAGAGCTGTCTAAAATATCTCTGATGTCAACTTTTGCAATATATAAGCGGAAAGAGAAAGCTCGACTTCAGGGAGGTATGTTGCTAAAACACACATACACATACACACATGCATACACACATACAGACATGTATGCAAATACATGTATGAGGGCAGCTTCGGGGTGCAGTGGATAGAACACTGGGCCTGGAATAAGGAGGACATCAGTTCAAATCTAGGTTCAGATACAGTATCTGTGTGATCCTGGGCAATTCACAGAGAACTGAGGCAAACAGGGGCTGTAAAATGAGTTGGAAACTACTCCAGTATCTTTGTCAAGAAAATTCCAAATAGGGTCACAAAGGGTCAGGCACAACTGAAAAAAATAGCTCAACAAAAACATACATGTATGTACATGTGTATACATAAATATGTAATATTGAGTAAAGCTTCATGATTTACATAGCTCTTGTAAACTGCAAGCATTTCAGAATTCTGAACAATAAATTTCCTACCTTTCCTGGGTAAGCAAGATTGGACTAAGCTAGAGGGCACTTAAATATTTACTTCATAGCTTATGAAACTTACTTTTTGCATAGAACTGTCTCAAGTAGCCTACTGATCTAGAAACTCTGGGAAGGAACCTGATATTAATGAGAATTTTCCTGGACAAATTCCAATGACAAGTTCAATAGTTTTAGATAGGGGTAAATGAAAGTAGTTGATAATCTTCCTCATCTGTAAAAGTGGAGTAATAATATTTGTATGGCTCATCTCACAGGGTGGTGATGAGAGTCAAGGGAAATAATATACATAGAGCCTTGGCAACCTTGAAGTGCCACGTGAATGTCAAACATATCAGATGGTTTTGCTCCCCAGATATTCAATAAATTCTAACAAACCCTTAGGACATAATGCAGTCTAACAGATAGACTCCTGACCCTATAGGAAATAGAAGAGAATGCAGAATCAGGGCTGCTACACACTATTCACCAACTCCACCAAGACCTTGGCCTCATCCAGAAGCTGCTGCTGCCAGTGGAACTAACAAGCTCCTCACCAACCTCTCCCTCTCATTCTTGAGGCACCTGTGAGCAGCACCTACCAATAAAGAGGAGCCTACCCTCTGGCTTCACCAGTTCCCCCCTCACTAGGGGCTCAGACAGATGGAGAACCAGGGTAGGCACCTGGGACCTCTTCGTAGCCATCAGACCCTCTGAAGGGTATGATAGCTTGATTAGCTCCCCTTCTACTTCTGGGATCCCTTTGGGATCACACAGTGCATGTCCCTCTAAAAAGACACATCCGGAAAACAACAGCTGCAGTGGCAACACAGAGTTCTTCATAGGGATCCAGAGAGAAAAGGACTAAGAGGCATCTAGCTTTTCACAAAGGAGCCAGACCTTTGTGTTCTCTTTTTTTATTTTGGTTTTTGTTAGGCCATGGGGTTAAATGACTTGCCCAGGGTCCACAGCTAATTAAGTACTAAGTATTTGAAGTCAGATTTGGGTCTGTGCTCTATCCATGGGCCTCCTAGCTTCCTTGTGTTCTCTTAATGGTTGGATGTTAGGGAGGGGAAGAGGGGAATAAACATTTAAACACCTGTTATGTGCCAGCTCCTGGGCTTCTAAGCATTTGACAAATATTTTGTTATCTGATCTTAACAACCCTGGAGATTAGGTGCTATTATTAACCCCATTTTACAACTGAGAAAAACTGAAGCAGACAATAAGTGACTTTCCCAGGGTCACAGAACTAGGGGAAGTATCTATATCTGGATTTGAACTCATCTTACTGATTCCAAAGTCCAGTGCTCTTTCCACAGTGCCATCTAGCTTCCCTGGGAAGCACACATTTGCAGCATGTTTAACAACAGGCTCTCTCCACCACCACCACCACCCCAAAAAAGTGCCAGGACACAGGAAGATTTTCCTGCATTAACATTTTCTTCTTCATTTAAGTCTAGTCAACCAACAAAACAGTAAATCAAGTCCTGATTTCCATGGTGTAAATGGGTCTCATTGAAAATTTAACCATCAGCTCTCATGAAGCAGATAGCAGTGGCTCCAGCAAACCTCCCTTGATTTTACAATCATTAAACTGCAGACCCAGAAAGGATCTTAGAAGTCACTTAGACCAAATTCTTCCTTCTTCAGAAGAGAACTTGTAGCTCTATGAAGCTCTAAATTACTCAAGGACTCATGATGGAGTAGTCATAGTATCAGAGCCCAAACCAAGATCTCTTCCTTCTTCTTTCTACCATGCCATTAAGCACCATGAGAATAACAAGAATTATGATAAATCCAAGAGATAATTAAATCCTGAAAAATTGACAATATATCTGAATCTCAAAGCATCTTATTCCCTTAGGGCTGCTCTTAGAATATGAATTGTAATTAGGAAATAAAGAATCAAGTACAGAAAGATAGAGGCATCCAGCATCCCATTTCGGAAGCTTTTGCTTCAGAAAAAAAATGTCATTGAAGAGTCTCAGATGATCCTAAAAGCCTCTTACAATGTGATAAATTCAGCAGGCTTCTAATTTGGATTTTAAAACTGCTCTCTCCCACTGGAATTGTCACACAATAGCCTAATTGTGAACTGGGTCCAGCTCTAACCAGATGTTTGATTCATCTCCACCATTTTGTAATTCTTCCTTAAGGTATACTGGTGAAAAACATCATTGATCATTTCAAGAATGTAGCCAATGGATCTAGTAAGAAAAAACTCATCATCTATTCTGGGGTAAGTATGATACTTTTCTCTAAGTTTGGAACATAAATAAAATACAAAAAAAGACAAGTTTATCTTCTGAATAGAAAGTTTTCCCCTAGCAAACGAAATCCAAAAGATGTCTAAATACAAGGATTTCCCTGATGGGATTGAAACAACTTAATCTCTGCAAACACTCTATGAACTTTAGTTTATGAGTGGAAGACAGCTTGGAATATTAATTCATTTCCCTCAACATTTCAGCAATCATTTATTAATTGCTTACAATGTGCCAAGCACTCTTCTGATTTCCTTCAAGTCTTAGCTAAAATCCAACCTTAAAATGCTTGTTTACTTGACTTGGCTAGATACTGAAGACAGAAAACCAAAAATGGAAAAATTCCTGGCCTCAAGGAGTTTAACATTTCTGTTAGAGGGAAATAACAAGTACACAGAAAAGAAATTACAAAATCAAGTCATAGGATGATGAAAGGGCATGTGACTAATGGAGTGACTGACCTCGATGGCAGGAAGATCTAGGTTTAAATCCCATTTCTTATTCTGTATGACCACAGGAAAGTTATTTAACTTCTCAAGTGATCTAGGTATCTAAGATCATACCAGATTGGGAACAGTGGAGGAAGACTCCACATCTAGAGCTCCCTACACCACTGAAATCAGTGGCCCAAAACGAGGTAGGCTAGGAAGGGGCAATATCAGGCTACCATAGGGCAATGAGCACAGGAATAGAAATTTTGGATTATAATATTCAATTTACTTCCAGAATTTTGTGTGATCTTTGCTATGTCACTTACTCATCCTTTTCTCCATTTGTTTATTCAAAAAAATGAACAAGATATTGTTCTAAATCCCAGGAGCATATGAAGTCAAACTTATAACTTGCAGGCACTCTGAAATATACTTCCCTCTGTCTCAATAAGTAACACTCTCTAATTCTTATGGAATTTTATCCCCAAATTTCTCAAGAAATTCTATCTCCAAATTTGAGCCTCAGGTGTATAAGACTATCAAAAAACTTTATTATTCTATAGTTGTGCCATACCAATGGGTCCCCAAAATCTTTATGATTATTCATTAAGCAAATGGAAAAGGGTAAACCACAGGTAAGCCTGGAAAGTATCTTCTTTTTTTCTTTCAGCATGACACTACTATTGGTGGCCTGCAGATAGCACTTGATGTTTTTAATGGAAAACTCCCCCCTTATGCTGCCTGTCACATAATGGAACTGTACCTTGAAAATGGGTGAGTATTTCTGAATCCTTTTCAAAATCAAAATCACTAACTATATCAAATCATTTGCCTTCTCAAGGAGGAGGGAGGGGAGGGAAGAAAGGAGAGACTTGGGAAGGCAAAACTTTTTTAAATGAATGTAAATATTGTTTTTGCATGTATTATATATTATTTATAGTATAATTAATATATTTATAAATATATAAAATTTTCCAAATCAAAATAAATAGCAACTTAAGTTGTAGAAGAAAAAAATTTCCATCATGATGGAAATGCAAATTAAAGCAACTCTGAAGCTATTACCAAAATGCCCTTTAAAAAATTTTTTGGTTTATTCTTAATTTAAATGCTAAAATAAGAGTGCTCATTTCCAAACATACAGCATAACACAAAAAAGAGCAATTGTTATGAAACCATGACTTTCCAACCAGCATGATTCTTAAATCACTCCTTTGTAGTGATCTATAAAATCATGAGTTGATTCCATTAGCCATTTGGGAATGAGTTTGGAAACAAAATAGATAATCAAATTTGATTATAATGTTGGGGCTGGGAGAAATCCTAAAAAACTGATGAGTTAATTCCTTCACAAGAACTATTCACTGGGGGGGGAAATAGAAAATGGGGAAAGAGTTCATGACTAGAGAGGCAATAGAGAGGGTATGGAAGATAAAATGAACAGTTTTATTAAAGAAATGTTTAAAGTTTTTGAACAAACAAATCTAATGCAGATAAAATTAGAAAGAAAACTAGCAATAAGAGGAGGGGGAGTTATTACAGAAAATTTTTTTTGATACTCATATCAAAGATATATAAGGAACTGATTCAATTCATACGATAACCTCAAATAAATGATCAAAGAAATGAAGAGTAAGTTTTCAAAATAAGAAATAAATCCAAGCTGTCATGTGAAAAAAAATGTTCCAAACTACTAATCATTATAATGCAAATAAAAGCAACTTTGAGGCTCTTATCATATATCCATTAGATTGGCAAAATTGACAAAATAGGAAGATGACCCAAGATGGAAGAGCTAAAGGAAATCAGGCATAAATACACTTTTGATGGAATTGTGAATTAGTCCAATCATTCTGGAAAGCAATTGAAACTGCTGTCCAAAAAGTTTCCATACTGTTAATACATGCTCTTTTGATTAAGTTCTAAAACTACTGATTTATACTCTAAAGACATCAAAAAAAGAAAAGGATTCACATGTACCAAACTATTTTCAGCAACTCTTTCTGTAGTATCCAAAAATAGGAAACTAAGGGAGTGCCCTCTTATTGAGGAATGGTTAAACAAAGTGTGGTATGGAATACTGAATGGAATGGAATATCATTGTAGCATAAGAAACAACAAAATTAAAAAGTTTCAGAGGAATCCAAGAAGAGCTCTATGAAGAACGAGGGAGTCAAGTGTGAAGAACTAGGAGAACAACTGAGATACTGACAACAACATAGAGAAAGACAACTTTTAGGATGTAGTTAAGATGGTGCAGAGGATAGAGCAGAGCACCAGCCCTGTAGTTAGGAGGACCCGAATTCAAATCTGGCCTCAGACACCTAATAATGACCTAGCTGTGTGACCCTGGGCAAATCACTTAATCCCACTGCCTTGTAAAAACTTTAAAAAAAAAAAAAAAGACCATTTCAAGATAAAGACAACTTTGAAGGATTTAAGAACTCTATTCGAAGAAATGATGAATCTCACCTTCAGAGGACTGAAGATAGTACACAACCCCCACCTTATGCCAGAGGGATAATGTACTTGGAATGGAATGAGGAATGCTGGAAACCACCCATTTTTGAAAATGGCCATTGTAGAAGTTCATTTTTAACTGAGTTATGGGAGTTTAACTTGGGGGCTTTTTTAATTATTCAAAAAAATTAATGAGGATAATCCAATTCTTGCTTCTTCAAATTAGTCTGACTCTCCACTGTCACCCTATTCCTAGTCAGACCCCATGTTACTAGGAGTTCAGTTTTATGCATCAAGGAAGCATATTAACAACCAGACTGTACACATTGTGGAGGAAAAAGCAGAATGTTAGTGCAGTCATGATGCACTTGGAGACTAGGGATCATTAAAGGGTCTGGAGACCAAACACAATGAGCATTTTAAGGATTGTCAGGTGGGAGGATTCTACTGGTTCTTCTTAACTCTAGAGGTCAGAACTAGGAGCTAGGGGTGAAGGGAAGCAGAATTTTTTCTAATAGAGCTATCTAAGAGTAAAATGCACTACCATGGGAGATGATTGGTTTGCTTTCACTATAAGTCCTCAAATGCCATATATGTAGAAAGGAGATAGTCTAGTGAGTATGATATAAGGTGATTTCTGAGAGGCCATGATGCCATTCTCAGGCTTTGCAAACTGCACTTTGAACCCAATAACTATACTAAGATCATTTCAAGAATTGTCTCTCACTGGAGGAGATTGCTAGGCTGCAAGAAAAGAGGCAGTGCTAAATATATATTCAGGCATGTCATCAGGAGTCTTACAGGAAAACAAGAAAGAGAAGGGGAACAAACCCATTTCATAGAGAAGGAAGTTATGCCATTTGTGCCAGACATCTGTTTTGTCACACCTAAAAGTATCTGGGCAGTAAGAAACACCTTGCTCCAGAGCATTCTCATAGTACTACCATAGCTACATGCTTCTGACTGTGTATACAAATGGGGTACAAAAGAACTGGTGGCCAGTGAGGAAGTTTATCCCCTTCCTTGCTGGACAGTCACAATCCAGGAAGGCCAATACCCACCAGTGTTCAAGAAATCAGTTAACCAATATTAATTAATGGTGAAGCACTGTTCCAACTCGGGAAAAGGGAGGTTGAGAAATAAATATGCATAATACAACATCAATAAAGTCAAAGAATGCTAGACCCTGAAAAAACCTTCAATATCTTCTAGTCACTTCATTTGATAGAGAAAGTCATGTGAAATGGCAACCCCAGGCTTTTAAAGAAAAATTTAAAAGAAGAGAAAAACCAATAAAACCAATAATGTATTTTTAAAAATCTGAAAATATATGCAATGTTATACATCAGAGGACCTTCTCCTCTGCAAATGAATGAGAGGTGTATTCTCCTACCTTCTCTTTGGGATCATGCGTTTTTCTTTGTAATTCTACAACATTCCTTTTCAGTTTCTTTGTCATTGTGTTTTTCCATTTACATTGTTGCATTCCATTCTGCATCAGTTCATGAAAGTCTTTCCATGCTTCTTTGTATTCATAATATTTGGTATTTTTATATAGTAATATTCCTTTATATTCATGTACTACAATTTATTCAGCCATTTCCCAAATGATGAGCATCTTCTTTAATCCCACTGGATATCCTAAAATAAAAGCATATCTGTGTGAGAGACAAGAATCTGATAGAAAGAGAGACAATGTGCTACAAGGGAAAAGAGCACTATCTCTCCATTCAAAAAAGCTGGGTGATCTTAGACAAGATATCAAAACCTCTTTAAACCATAGCTAAATAATAAAATGAAAGGGTTGGATTAAAAATATATCATCCACTTCCAGCCAGAGAGAGAAAACAGAAAGATAAAATGCAAGATGCAACATACATTTTTGAAAATGGCCAACATTGTTTTGTGGAACTATACATATTTGTTATGACTTTTATTATTGTTAATTGTTCAAAAAATTAATAGGAATAAGCCAGTTCTTTTTTCCTCAAACTAGTCTAATCCTCTAGCTGGGTTGTACAGTAAATAAAGCACTAGACCTGGGGTCAGAAGACCTGAATTCAAATTCAACCTCAAATACTTGCTAGCCATGTGAGCCTGATCAAATCCCTCACCCTGTATTTCTCAGTTTTCTCACCTGTAAAGTGAGGATATTAATAGCACCTACTTCCCAGGAATGTTTGTAAGGATCAAAGGAGATAACATTTGTAAAGTATTTCGTCCAAAGTCTGACCCATAGTAGGCACTCTATAAAGTTATATGTTATTAATTATAATCACTTCCTTCTGTCTCTATGAGGGGGCTTATAGTTAACACAACAGTCTACATAACAGTGCACGGGAAAGAACATTGAATTGTTTCATGAGAAGACTTGGTTGCATGTAAACCAGCTTTTTCACTCTGCCCTAGTGGGACCCTGGACAGCTTCTCCTCCCCTCTCCAGGTCCTCAACTTCCTCATTTCTAAAATCAAGGGGGTTACAGGAAAGGTGGTCTAAGGAGTCAGAATTCTGCTCTTGCTTGAGCATCAGGTTTGCACAAGGGATGAGACTACAAGAAGGCCTTCTGTTCACTCTGACCTGCTTTGGACTCTGTATCAGCTTCATTTCCATTATGCTCCTTACTGCTTCCCTCCCTCCCAACGGACTGCCACCCATTCTCTTTTCAATATCCTGAATAGAAGTTAAAATCAGGGATAGGGAACATTTTTCTACTAAAGAAGCAATGATTCAAAGGAAAATATTAACCATGGACCATAAACATGGGATAAAACCTTACTTTTGGTTGTTTCTGATTAAAGAAAAATCAGCATAGAAAGCCAAATTCTTCTATGTCAGATGTAAGAACAAGGGACAAAAGCAATATATTACAAAAGAAAAAGTTCTGAATTGGAGCCAGGGTCATGAGTTCAAATTCTAGTTTTGCTGCTGCTTCCTAAAAGACTCTGGACACATCTCTTAATTCTTTGGAACCTCAGCTTCCTCATCTATAAAGTGACAAGGACGGACTAAAGTCTTTAAAGTCTCTTCCAATTCTCAACTATGACCTATTAACATATAGCATTTATTTATATATTATATATTTACATATATGTGTATAATATTAAACACAGATATCTGTAACGTGTATGTATATATATATATGCATATATGTGTGTATATATATATATATATATATATATATATATATATATATATATATATATATATATAAAACAAATATTTTTAAACAAATGTAAGCAGCAGGCACTGCTAGGGAGATAGGGTAAAACCACAAGCTTACTAAGCAAACTCATGCAACTTTTTCTCCCTATGTGCTGGTAAATGGAGTTTCCCTAGCAACTCAAGAGCGTGGCTTTCACTTTCCAAGCAACTCATTATTCCTTTTCCTTCACAAATCTATCTGGCTTTTCAAAGTCTAGATGACATTTGAACCCAATAACTATACTAAGAACTATACTTAGAAAAAGGAAAGGGACCTCATTTTGTTCACTAACAGCTTGCTGTCCTTACCAGCTCCCAATATAGAAGTATATTCATATGTCAGGCTCATACCAGATTAACACTGAGCTCCTGTTTTGCCCCACTATTCAACTGATTTTGGTCATTCTGGGATGAGGAATCCACTGTCTCTGTCCCTCAATTTATAAACATATATATATAAAATCTATATATAGATATAGATAAAGATATAGATATGTGTATGTGTGCATGCTCACACTTCAGCATTTCTCATGAACAAAAGTTTTATCACATTTGCTTAAGAAACACTTTTAAAATAAAGGCTAATGCCTCCCAGGCCTAGAGGGAAACATCAAGTTCAAAACAAGTGAATACCTACTCCAAGATGCCTTGATCCAGAGAGAAGGAAAGGGGAGAGGATAGTAAAGTCACCCTATCTTTAGCCAAAACTAATATAGCTTTCCAGAACTAAGAAGCCTAGGACTTTGGTGAAGTTCTATATAATAAACAAATAAAGTAAAAAAAATCTAAGGGGGAAGAGAAAACCAGGGAACAGAAAGGAAGGGAAAGAAAGAAAGAAAAATCCAGGGAAACAAAGGGCAAAAATATGGTAATTGGGTCACAGACTCCTAGATTTAGAGCTGGAAGGGATGATAGTGATCAAATCCAACCCTCTTCATTTAACAGATGAAGAAACTAATGCCCATAAAAGTTAAGTGCCTTGCTCTAGTTCATATATGCTGATGACCACACACTAATACAGATACAAACATGCAAGTTTGAAGAAGCAGTATTCTAGAGTGCAAAGAAAACAAGATCTAGAGTCAGAGAAATAGTAAACCCCAGCTCTGCTAGGTATTTGACACTGAGTGAGTACATAAAAGGAATAAGTGAAATTTGAGAGTGAGGGATAGGAAAAGACCAGCTCTTAGCCCACTCTTTCCTGACATTCAGCAACCCCTGGTCCGCTTCCAAAACCTTGACTCAAAACCCCATCCTATTCTGACAACTCTCCAAAGAACATTTTTCCTTCCCACCACCCCCTCCTCTGCAATGGACAGATTCTAGCTTCATTGAAATATACCAAACTCCATTAATGGCTAACATCTTCCACCCATTTCCTACAACACTTTTCTCTCAGGGTCTTCCCATCAAAGGCATAACTCAGATTTCTCCTATTCTCTCAACCCTAAGGTAGGCAAAGCCTCCTCAGACACACTGATCTTTTACTTCCTGTGTTGCAGTCCATCTAGGGAGGAATTTAGAGGCAGTTGAGCTATACAGGTACTAAAGCTGCTCTTTTTTATGTCCCCAAAACCAGGCAATACAACATCGAAATGTACTATCGGAATGACACCCAGCAGGATCCTTATCCCCTCACCCTACCAGGGTGCACAACCAGTTGTCCACTGAAGCAGTTTACTGAGCTGGTCTCCCCTATAATTACAGAAGACTGGTCAAAGGAGTGTTTCGGCCTTAGTGAAGACCAAGGTACTAAGGAAATTAATCAAACATATCAAGAAAGTTAATTCCTACTCAAGAAGCAGCAGCAAGAAGGCCTAGGAGTCCCTCACAGCTCTGAGATAATACTTCAGCCATCATTCACAGTGGCTAGAGGAAAATGGATTTTGGTGATGTGTTTCAGGGATCCCCTTCTTATGAAGCCTAGGCTTCTCCATTTACTACTACCTTCACTCATGACAAACTTGCCTTGGCTTGTATATAAAGATGATGTAATAACTTCCAGGCAGGTTCAAAAGTCTAACTGGAGAGAAAACTGGAGAGAATGTTCCAAGTTTTCCAAGTTTCTTGGGGCTCATCTAAGCTATGTGTATGTTAGATTGTCCTCTCTGGCCTTCATACTTCCCAAGAACACCTTCTATTCAGATTAATGGCATTAGGTGTGGATTGCCCTGAAAATACCAGGTAGAAGATATGTCTTAGATGCAAAACCACTATCTTTAATTCTCAAAGGTCCTAAGGGAATGAGTGATCAGATGCCATTAGGGAATAGATTTCTAATAAAGAGAACCTAGTAGCAACAGGCAAGATTACCAGCCCCCACCACTAGGAGTTACTACCTTCCTACCAGAAAATACCAAGACAGTAGCTATGGAGAGGAAGAGTTGATAAATAGTAAGTCAGATGGGGGCAATCTTTTTATAAGGTCAATGGATAAGAGGCACATAAAGGCAAATATGGGGGTGACTTAAGATACTGACAAATAGAACTAGGAGATGGGACTAAATCTTCTTTTGCATTGTCCTAAACTAAGAAGTAGGTCATGCTTTGTTTTGAATGTGGTTATGGGTCTATGGATTGGTTTGTTTTTTTATCCAATTAGCAAATTGAAAAAAAAAATAAAAATTTCCTTGATCTCTCTGACTCCTGAAAACCAATGAAAAAGCAACCTCTTTTCTTGCTGATCCTGAGAAGTGAAAACAATCTGTCATAGTATACTGTGTACATGCCACATGTATAGATAGAGAAGATGGATAGATCACTATCAAGAGATTAGATTGAGGAGACAGAGTGATAAAAATGGATAGAGATAGAATGACAGAAAGATCATTACAGAGGAGATGTCAGATAAGGAAAGTGGGAGCCTTGTGTCTTGGTACAGAAAATATGCACAAACAATATGAGAAATAGAAGTACTCTTTCTAGAAACCACCAGCCTGAGGGATGTAAAAACTGAAATAGGTTTGGGAAAGAAGGCATCATCATGTTTAGTGATCTTAAGAAAGTAAGGATAAGACCTTTCCAAGGATGCAAAATAAAAACTTCTTGGCCTGTAGACAATGAATTTTCAGGTTGCTCTGAAATCTAGGCTATAGGAATCAAACTCCATGGATGTATCTCTCAGTTTAAACAAATAGGTACATGATGAAGTCTAGGAGAGTAGACAAGTGGGAAATGATGAGATGGTTATCCTAAGCCTCCCCCCCCCCTTTAAATGGAAGATCTGGGAAGAATTTTAAGATATCTATCCCATCTTTCTAATCAGAGGGAGAGAGAGTCCCCAGGGACACAGGGATGAGTTTCCTAAGACCTTAATGAAGTTTAGGAGAGCAGACAGATGGGAAAAGATAAGATAGCTGCTATGAGCATATTTCTGCACTTAAGAAATAACTACATAAAATTGATGTTCCAGTGAGTAACTGTCTACCCACAGAAGTCAGAGAAAAAAAGTTGATGTGAATTTGACATGTGAATGTTGCAAAAATGCCTACAGGCCATCATTCTGCAGACAAAATTGCTGAAAGCCAAAGGGAGAGAATCCTAAGGGATGGTTCCACCTGGATGCTAAGTCACAAGTAGAGCTTCCCCAAATTAAGATGATTTAATGTGGGGAGAAGTTAACAGTACCTTCCAAATGACACTGCTTATACCAGATAAACAACACATATGACAGGGATTAATTATGATGTTATTTGGGGCATAAAGGAAGCATCAGCCTCAGGTCTAGATCCTAGTTTTCAATGATACACAAAACTTTTCCTAGTCCCTCAGAGAATTAGGAAATTCCAAAAGTAACCTTAAAATGGACTTTCCAAAGTGGAATGTGTTTAGGAGTGTATATTACTTTAAAGGGTATTAAAGGGGCGGCTAGGTGGAGCAGTGGATAGAGCACCGGCCCTGAAGTCAGGAGTACCTGAGTTCAAATCCAACCTCAGACACTTAATAATTACCTAGCTGTGTGGCCTTGGGCAAGCCACTTAACCCTATTGCCTTGCAAAAACTAAAAAAACAAAACAAAATAAATAAAGGGTATTAAAGTCCTTCAATATAGATTCCAGAGAACCCAGATCTCATAATCTAACTGAGGGAAAACAAATAATGTTAAAAGAGTTTTAAAAGATCCATTTTATGGGGGGAAAGCATTTAATAATCTAATTCTGACAGGATCCAAGCTTAAATTGACTTCAGCATCATCTACTCAAAAAAAGAGAAATAAGCAAGGGAAGAGATTTGCTAGGCAAATGCATAGTAATATTAGAAAGAAAACATAAACTACTCAAGGATAAATTATTTTGAAGCATTTTCAAAATACATATATTTTTAAGCAGAACTTACACACTGCTCATATCTTTTCATTAAAGCACACCCTCTACTAGTGAATATGTGACAAACCTATTTTTTTGTTATAAAACTTGACAACAATAAAGCTTGATTTCTTTAAAAAGAATTTATAGTTCAAAATTTTCACCACTTCTGGTAGGATCTCCCATTATCCTCCTTCATGTCCCTAAATTAGTCCAAATTTGAGGATCTACTTTTTATGTAAAGAATTTTGATTATCATCTTTTTAAAGTATAGGACATATTCTTATTCATTTATTTAATTATATCCAACTCTTTGTGACCCCATAGTCACATCCTCCATATCTATTCCAAAATCTGTCCAAGCTCATGTCCTATTGAACAAAGACACAAGACAAATGTCCTTGAAGTTCTCATGCATAAATCTGGCACCTGATTAGGCAGCAGTAGGGAAATATAACTATAATCTACAAAATGGACAATATTCTCATTTGTCTACTGCTATAACTTGAATCTTTAGTGGCAGTGTTAATAGTTATAGCAATATCTTTCATCTTTATATGTAAATATGTTAAACATAAATGTACATGTACAACTTTTACATTTTTGCTGAGGAGTGGAGGGTGGTAGGAAGAGAGGGTGGTAGAAAAATGTGTAACTTATAAATACACAAGTGGATAAATGTTGAAAAGCTTCCACAGCAAGGAATTGGAAAAATTAAAATATCAATAAATATAATATCTATATTACCTCATTTGACAACTGTAAAAAAATTTATGTAATGAAACTAAATGCAAAAAATCATAAATCAGTCACAAAAATAGAATTTAAAATTTATTACCTCTCTTCCCCATTCTGTACAGCCTTCAACATTTTAATTAGGTCAACCTACATTTTCCATTGCCATATCCTCCAGTTCTCATCTCCCATAATTCCACTGTTCACTTTATACTAGTATCTGAAAGGCAGCAGAATATAATGGACAAAATATTGGACTAGTTGAAAGATAACCTGCTTCTAGTCTGAGTTCTATCACTAACTCCGAGATCACAGGAGAATCATTTCTTTATTCTTGACCTTATTTTCCTTGACTACACTATGAAAGGATTAGAGGTTCTACAAAATAAAAGGATATGCAACTGAAAAAAAAAAACTTAAGAGTTCATCTTTTAGAGTACAACCTCCTTGTTTTACAGTTAAGACAACCATGGTCTAATGAGATGCCAGAATAGTAGGATGGAGAATTGTGGATTGGATCTGGAAGAAACCTTAAAGACCATCTAGATTCTAGACTCCAATCCCTCATCTCAGTTAAGACCCACTACCTCCATCTAATGTCACCAAGTCAGAAATAAGGCTCCAGTCCAGGTCTTCTGATTTCTGATCCAATGTGTTCCCCAGAATTGACAGATCTATCTAGCACTCTTCATATAACAAATGAGCTTATACTCTATTTCCATAAGAATATATGTTTAGGAAAGGAATAAATGGTTATATGTGTTTTTATTTTGAGAGCAAAAAAATTAATTAGCAGTTCTTACTTAATATCTATTTCTTGATTGCCTGGCTACCAATGGACTAGGTGGAAATGAGAGGACAGGTTAGGAATAAAAGATAGTTTGGCTGGAATTGCTTCCCTTGATATGATAAGGATGATTTAAGAGTTTCTCTAGGAATACAAATTCTCATAAAAATAAAAACTATCTTCTAAAACCCCACCCAACCCAAAGAGATGGAAAGGAGAAATAGAATATGCTCCATTTCTTTTAGGTCTGACTACTTCATAATTTGCCCTGCTTTATTTCTTTCATACCTAGGGCTCATATGTCATTGTCCATTTCAAGACTGACTCTTTAATTCCAAGGCATCTGAAAGTTAAAGGGAGGGCAGAAAACCAACACTGTTTTGTAGCTCTAGGATCTTAATAAAAATTGTTCATCTATCTTTTTCTGTTTTTCCAAGTTCTAAGGATAGCCTTGGCTGCCTTTTGCCTATCATCTGGTGTTTTGGTGGTGTTGCTGTTTATCCTCTTCCGTTATGGACCCTGCAGAAAGAGGAACCCCTATCATTCTATTTAAAAGGATGGTCAAAGCAAGAACAGAGGAGCTATACAAGATTCCTGGTATGACATATCTGTTTGTGATACAACCATCAAAGAAATGGCATTCATCTCATGGTGACATTTCTGCCTTGACTAAATTGTCAATTCTGTTTAGAGTTTGGAATGAAATCCCAACAGTTCTATAACAGTCACCAGATTGACAACTGAATGCATTCATACTTAGTATTCACTGGTCACCTCAGAGTTACTAATGGAGACTGACAATTTTATCTGGCCAGATAGGGAGTGACTCCCTGACAAAGGATTGTTGTCTCATACAGGTAACCTTATTATGCCATCTCACCAAAAGATCAGAGTGGTCAATGTAAGGCATAAAAGGATCACCTGCTTTCCAAAAAGAGTAAAGAAATTTGTGACTGGACAAAGAGGAAGGCTGAAGGAAGCTAGATAAAGAGGAAGATGAAAGACAAATGTAATAAAGGATTGTTTTCAAGAACTAAGAATCAATCAGAAGTTGAAGATGATATTTTTAAAAAAATAAATATGAAGATAGAATATAGAAATGGAAAACATAGTTTGAGTTGTAGCAATGGTCTGCTATCTAGAATACTTTCAGAACCCCCAGAGGAAGTGGCCAAGTATGGCCTTAACTTAAACATTAATCTTTTTAGCTCTAGTTCCATCCACTATGATGTTAGAAAAGAATAAGTAGAACTAAGAACTGGCCATGTCTGCAGTGAAAAAACAAGAGGAAAATTCATGGATCACAATTCCATTTCAAATATTAATTCTTTGTGTTTTTGTTTTATCTAGTTTTAATAGGAGAGCATGTCATAACAAGGGTTAAAGATGACCATGATTAAAAGGAACTATTTTTTAAATTCTACCAATTTATAACTTGCATTTCATACTATACACCCAGGCTCAGCCATTATTTTGTCGGTGATACCTCTCAGGGCTTCAATTTCTTCATCTTTAAAATGAGGGGGTTGGCCTCAATGAGTACCAAATTCCTTCCCAGCGCTAAATTTTATGATCCTCTGATTTCATATTAATAAAAGATGTACTTTGAACTATGAATGGAGTCATAATTCATGAATTTGCTAATGATTTTTCTGCAGTATATATTCTTCCTAGCTCAGGGATGATAGTCAACATTTTTATGACTTTATTTTTCATGACAGCCAGTAGTATAGTTAAGAGAATGATGGACTTAAAAGTCTGGAAACACTGAGTTCAGTTTCTGCTTTTGAAATCTACTGGCTATGTAACCAACCTCAAAGTTCCCAGACAAATCTCTAAAACAATAATAAAACAAACAAAAAAAAGATGTTGGTCTGCATTGTTCAAAGAAGCAACTTGCTGAGAGCTCCCAACAGTGATAAAAATCACAGGTCCATCCCCCCCCCCCCAAAAAAAAGTCTATACTTAATTGGTACAATTAGAGATGCAAAAGGAAAGAAGATAGAATTCTGGACCTTAAATCAAGAAAATCTACATTCAAATTGTTAAACAAAAAAAAAAAAACTCAAGTCCAGGTGACATGCAATATTCAGCTTTAGACACTTATTTAGCTGTGGGACCCTGAGACACTTAACATCTGTCTGCCTCAACCACAAAATGAGTAAAATATTTTTTCAAGTGCTTAACACAGAACCTGGTCTATAATAGACGCTTAAATAAATGCTTGTCCCTCACCCCCCCCATCTCTTTAATTTTTTTTCAATTGTCAAAAGAAAAGAAAACCCAAAAGGTAAAGGGTTCCTGGAATCAGGAACAACCAAATTCAAATCCATCCTCAGGTACTTAACAAGTTTGTTTGAGTTTGGCCAAATAACTCAACCTCTGTTTCAGGGTCTTCTGCAAAATGGAAAATATGATAGCACCCACCTCCTGGGGTCAATGTGAGGACTGAATGAGATAATGTTGTGGGGTGCTTTGCGAACCTCGAAGCATTAATGCTAGCTGTTATTATTCTTAGATCCTGGGGTGAGGAAGGTATATGTGAGGGGTGGTCTGTTTTTCTCAACTCTCATTTCAATGATAAAAAGAAATTCTATGTACCATTTCCCCCCTCCCCCAAAATCCAATTTAGCCATCCAAAGATGGAAATTGTGTCTGCCCTGAGTCCTTTCCTGGGAGCTACTATGTTGACAAATACCATAATTATTTTTTAAGCATCATGGAAAAATGAAAACCAGTGGTGACAAATGAATCATAACAATAAATCAGAGAGCACAAATTATCATTTGTTAGAACTCAAATTGATCACATGGCTTCAAAATCTAATCTCTCTGAGATTACCTAAATAGGCTTCTCTCATAAAAAATGTCTTTTTTTTCAGATGTAGTCAAGATAATTAATCTCTTAGAGTAGTCTTCTATCTTTGCCATCATAATAAATACTACTTAGATTACAATCCTCATAATTTCAGAAATCATGATCACTCATTTTATGGACAGTCCAGATAGGTGATTGAATAAGGAGAAAGTAGGGAGATTTCATAGGAGACTAGATTGCCTAAAGTAGACATGTTAGGGTACCCTCTAGTGAGAACATTGAATAGTTAGACTGAGATGATGCTATTTGAGACCTTAGTGATTACGATGAAAGGCAGAGCCACTTGTCTCTTAGGGGACATTAGGATATTTCAATAGGAAAGAATAGGTGTGACTAAAAACACCTAATCATAATCCACAAAATTCAGGCTCCAACCCAACCCAACCCAACCCTCTTCTTTCCTCTTAGAGGTAACTAGATGGTGGAGTCAGGATAGAAATGAGTTCAAATCAAGCCTCAGACATTTACCAGTTACGTGATCCTGGATAGGACACTTTGTCTTAGTTTTTCAACTGTGAAATAGGAATAATAATAATAATATCAACCTCTCAGACTTATCTTGATCAAATGGGAATATCCCTGTGTGGCTGGTACATAGGGATTTAAGAAATGTTTGTTAATTTCCTCTTTTAAAAAAATTACATTTTTTCCCCATTATCATGTATTTTTTCTCCCTCTCTTATCTCCCCTCCACTGGAAAAAGAAAAAGAAAATCTAGAACAAATAAAAGTTGTCAAATAACCCAGTAATAACCCAAATAATCTATTCTCTCCAAGTTTTGTCATTTTTTTCTTCCCCAGTTTTGTTTGTGCACAGTGAAGTTTCCAAGTAATAATAATAGTAGGGATGTATTGAGCACTTTAAGATTGCAAAGCAATGTACATATGTTATCTCATTTGATCTTCACAACAATCTTGGGAAACAGGTGCTATTATTCCTGTTTTACTGGTGACAAAACTGAGACCCAGAGTTAAGTGAATTTTCTGAAGTTCCTGAATGGGGTTAAGTGACTTGCCCAAGGTCACACAGATGAGTATTAAGTGTCTGAGGTTGCATTTGAATTCAGGCCCTCCTGACTCCAAGGTTAGTGCACTATCTACTATCTACCACCTAGCTGACCCACAACAGTGCATTAAAAGTGATAGCTACTTGGTCTGAATTTCATCATTTCAAGAGTATGTAATTTGCCTAATTTATTCAACACTGTAAAACAAGCTGTTTGACCCAGATGTGAATAAGAATCTTCCTTAATCACAATCCTGACTCCAAGTTCCAGACTCCCCATGAAACCACCTCACTGCCTCACCAAATAAATCAATCATTTGTACCATAGAATCAGAGTGTCTTTGAGACAGTTTATTCTTTGTAAAAAAAACAAACACTGTTAAATAAAATGTTTTGTTATATGTAAAATGCCATTTTCAATTTACATAATTGAAGAAATAAAATAATATATTTCTTATATTATGTGTCTTTTTTGCTGAATGATCAATGTGTTAATTTGAAATATGACATTGTCTTGAACATGAGAACTTGATCTATAATTCCTTGTTGGTCACTGATGTCCTCTTTACTTTCCCAGAGGACTGGCAATGCCTCTCTAATCACACTGAAGGAGCCTAGGAAGTGAGATAAGGAGGGAGCAGGGAGTCATGATATCATCAGACTGAGGGACACGGTGAGGTATCAAAGGTGAAAGGATAGAACAGTGAACAACTCAACCTTTACTGTGGATGCCAATTTGTTACTGTTGGGCAGCAGCCACTTTGGTCTTAGACTAAAAGGTTTTTTTGCTTACAGCTAGAGACTTGCATGGATAAGCCAAAACTGAGTAGAGCAAGCAATGGCAGCAAGTAAAGATCGTGGTAAGAAGGATGAGAGGTCAGTGCCAGGTATGATCTGCCTATGAATGCTGTGTAATGCCACATTTGTGGGGATCCATACCCTCTGTCACACCTCATATCTATGGGGCTTGGGGAGGATGTCTGAGACATAAACCATCTCTGGGCTAGTTATTTACACACTGACAAGTCTAGGTACCTAGAGTAAGATCACTACCATAGTGTTAAATTATTTTAAGGTCCTAGGAGTAACCCTATTAAAAGGAAATACACTCCCCTTAGTCACTGCACTAGCTCTTAAGCATACAGCTGTGTGTTTCTATTTATACAACCAACAAATCACAATCATGACACTTTAAGATCTTAAAATACCCATTTACTTAACAATAAGAAAAAGAATTTCTGGCAATCTCACACGCATACACATCTGTGACCTGAGTTCACATGCCACCAATGGTCTAGTTATCTATAGGGAAAAGTGAACATATGGAAGAAACCTGTTAAGGAGACACTTGAGTAAGATTATGTACTCATAATAACTCACAAGTCTGGAAAAATAAACTTTGATTTCCTCCTTCTGTCTTAGGAATTGTCCTTAAAGTTTCCCTGATAAATGAAGCTTTTATGTTGAACAGTTTCTTCAACTGCAAGGTAAAGTGACCCACAGTGAGAATGACTAACTCCAAATTAGGTATGAGCTTCTCAGACAAACTAGTTAATCTGCTGAAAAACTTCTCTGGTTCTCTACAATTTATAATTCAAATGGGCTTACTCATCAATTCCAATTGTAATGCCTGTCATCTAACTTAAAACTTAGTTTTATGGGGCGGCTAGGTGGCATAATGGGGCAGCTAGGTGGCACAGTGGATAGAGCACCGGCCCTGGAGTCAGGAGTACCTGAGTTCAAATCCGGCCTCAGACACTTAATAAGCACCTAGCTGTGTGGCCTTGGGCAAGCCACTTAACCCCATTTGCCTTGCAAAAACTTTAAAAAAAAAAAACACTTAGTTTTATGCCATTCTGAAATATGACATTTCATTTTCTCCTCTCTTCTCTCTCCTTTCCCTGGTTTCAGATTCTAGGTCTTCTCTGCATAGGACCTTTGTTTATGATGAGTAATCAAATTTTCATTTGTTCATAATCCATTATCATACAATAGTTCTTTTTCTGGTTTTTGCAAGGCAATGGGGTTAAGTGACTTGCCCAAGGTCACACAGATGAGTATTAAGTGTCTGAGGTCGCATTTGAATTCAGGCCCTCCTGACTCCAAGGTTAGTGCACTATCTACTATCTACCACCTAGCTGACCCACAACAGTGCATTAAAAGTGATAGCTACTTGGTCTGAATTTCATCATTTCAAGAGTATGTAATTTGCCTAATTTATTCAACACTGTAAAACAAGCTGTTTGACCCAGATGTGAATAAGAATCTTCCTTAATCACAGTGGGATTACACAATATGTAATCCCATATTTGGATATTAATTTAGTAATAATTATAAAATCAATTCAGACATGGTTGTAGCTAGACTATACACCTTGTTTATATGATGATACTTATGTAAATATCAGATTTGGCATGATGCCAGCTTTGTTCTATGCCCCTATAAATGTCCAGGCTAGGGGACCCTGTAGGACAAGTGGATAGGAATGGGGACATGGAACGGACTGGGCAAGGGAGGAAGTGGGCTTGTTATAGGCAAACCTAGGCTATGCAGATCGATTTATTTGGGGGCTTACCCTGCAGCCTTCTACCACCAAGACTGTACAATAAAAAGGTATAAATCTCTCCAACCCTCCACAGCATTCTTTATTCTCTGAATAAAGAACCTGCAAAGCAAGCAGGAGCTCCTGTCTTACAATGGATACACCTGGCAGGATTTGTCTGGAGCTAAAAACCTCCTGGACTTGAAACCGGCAACAAGGATAGAATTTGTTTGATGTATCCTACTCTCTTTGACTGGACTTGTAAGCCCTAAAACTCTAACTAAAATGTTAGAGGATAAGTGATAGAATGAATCAACGAAGCACATTGTCAGTGGCATAATTAGTAGGAGGAAGCAGGAAGAGGGGGCTGAGCTAATAACTTAAGTACTCTGACCCAACCCGTAGATTAAAAATTTCAAACACTTTATTTCCCTGTATATGACCTATAATATTTCACTGGAACCAAACTGAAATATAGAAACTATTTTAAAAATAGTTTACTTTATTTATTTATTATTTAAAAATTTAAAAAATAAATAGAATATAGATAATGTTAATGTGGTTTTCTAATTTAATTCACCTGTTTGGTTTAGCTGTTCTCCACCACCTTTCTGTTTGAGTTTGACACCTTTAGCTTAGATTAAGGAGATAAGCATTAATCTGCAAAAAGGAGGCAAAGTTTAGAGAGGACAGCTACTCTCTGAGTCTAAGCATTTGGCAGCTAACTTGGAATTCCTTCTAGTGCGAGGTGGTATACTATCAGTTTAGTGCACTATTTGATACAGTGTTTAATATATAATTCCTGATGCATACTGCCCACAATGTGTCCAATGGTGGCTACACTACGCCTCTCTTCTAAATTAATCTAAAATATATGAGTCAGATCTTCTTTGTATATAATTCACTTGAAAAATAATTTGATAATAGAGAGAGATGCTGTTGGTGCTATACTACATCAGGGTGTTTCTGAGCCCAATGTGGCTCACATGCATTTGAACGAGGGAGTTCAAATTGTGCCAGCATAAGGAGACCCAATCTTAGGGCCTTAGTGTAAGGCAAATGGTCATTTCCAGCTGCCTTGGACTGCTCCCTCCATTGAGCTTTCTTAGCAGTTCATTGCTAACCCTCCACCCCTGCTTCCAGTTTAATATCATTGATCTGACCCCCTTTCATGAAGAGCTTCCAAAAGTAATATGTTGATTACCCTTTTAGATATAATTTGGACCAACCCATGTAACACTCCAGATAGGTTTGCATCTTCCATTCCTGCTAATTATGTTTAATCACAAATGCCATTATTAATTACTATCTCCATGAGGACAGAGATCTGACATTGCTGTTACAAAACCAAAATTAATCCTCTGCCCACTTCCAGGTAAAGGTAGGGTGGGGAGGCATCAAGATTCCTTGATTATCATTGTCATCATTGTTCATTTGTGTCCAATTCTTCATATCCCTTTTGGGGATTTTCTTGGTAAAGATACTGAAGAGGTTTTCCATTTCCTTCTCCAGATCATTTCTGTTGTTGTTGTTATTACTGTTGCTTCTTTATTTTTGAGGAGGACCAATTGGGGCAGCTGGGTGAGGCAGTACATAGGGCACTGACCCTGGAGTCAAGAGTTTAAATCCTACCTCAGGCACTTGTGTGACCTTGGGGAAGTTACTTAACCCCACTGCCCCAAAAACAAAAAACAACACATCACTGATGATATCCTGACTTGTGTATGAATTGGATTTAAGTGAGGCAAATGTCATGCAATGTCATCAGTCTCACTGTCTTTCCCAGATTCATCAAAGTCCAGTGGCAGGACAAAAGTCAAGACAACTGGTAATACCCCCAAAACATAGTAGATGACCTTCGTGTCTTCATTGTATGATCAAGCTTTGTGAGGTCCACAGTGTCTCTCTCAGCTTCCTTTGTGGCTTTTGGAACAAATTGTTTTCATCCACCCATTCTGGTAGGTGATGTTTTCATATGCTTGAGGTAGATGTTCCTCAAAGTCTCTGACAGGTTTGAAGACTATAAGATTCCCTCAACCTGCTATCTGCCAACACAGTTTTACCATGCCAACCACAGATGAAGAAATTAAGGCAAATAGGATTGGGACTGTAAAGTTACCATTTCTTGGGACACAGGAAATGCCATAGTCCCAGTCTCCACACTGTTAGGGTCATTGCCTTCCAGTATGTATTGTAGCCACTCTATGGCATGACACACATGTGTAGAATATATATTGATATCATGTTTAATATATTGATCTATATTACAGTATTGAATAGGACACGACAAAACCCTCAGTGTGTCCCTTAGGGCTACACTAAATCTTTCTTCTAAACTAATCTAAAGTTCATCATTTGAATCATCATTGACATATATATTATATTATATGCATATATAATATATATAACTTTATGGTTTACAATGCAGTTTACAAATATTTATGATCATATTTGATACAACAACCTTGTATTATAGGCACTAACTTATCTAACACTTTAAGAGTTTTACAGATATTGTCTCATTCCTCCCTCGTAGGTAGGTACTGTTATTATATCCATTTTAGAGATGGGGACACTAAAAAAGTCAGAGGTTGAATGATTTGCACATTGTTATATAGCTAGAAAGTGTCTGAGAATGGATAAGATCTCAGGGTCTCTTGATTCCAGGCATGACTCCAATGCTCTCTCCACTGAGTCATTTAGATGGCTGCATTTTTATCACCTTTTGCAGACAAAAAAAATGTAGCTCAATGCAATTTTTCTTTCCTGACATGTATATAACCAAGAACAGATTTTTTATCTCAGCCTTCAAAGTATTCTTTATTCCTCGAATGCAGGGCCCGGTTCACAATCTTCCCTTCAAGGATGGGGAACTTCCAGTCTGAGGTCAGTATTGGTCTGGCATTGTCAAGGCAACCATGGGAGGAAGACGGGGAACCCAAAATTCAATACATCTAGGAGCTTTTTAGGGGTGAATTCATTAGATGTTTGACTACATGTAGCCCATGAATGATGTCATAAATATCCAAATGGCACCTGGCAGAAAACAGGTTCCCCACTCTTTTTTTTTTTTTTTAGGTTTTTGCAAGGCAAATGGGGTTAAGTGGCTTGCCCAAGGCCACACAGCTAGGTAATTATTAAGTGTCTGAGACCGGATTTGAACCCAGGTAATCCTGACTCCAGGGCCGGTGCTTTATCCATTGCACCACCTAGCCCCTCCAGGTTCCCCACTCTTACCCTAGACTGGGCAAGTCCCTGGTTCCATTTACCTAGCAGGGTTGTTATTTGAGCACTTTGTTTACTCTGTTACTTCCTGGGCTTTTATTTTGTCTAGGAATTTGATTTACTCAATCTCTTGGGCTCATCCCAGATCTATTTCCTTCTATATGCTATAGGGAACTGCCTTCTTAAGTCATTTTAGAGGATAAAGAAAGAAGATAATACCACAGGCATGGGTATTTGGGAATAAAAAACCATCTCAATTCCTCCTACATCCACAATATAGAATCTTACTCTCAGTGGCTCTCTCTTTGGGATGAAAAAAAAACAGTTCGTGTGTTTAGTGCAAACATCTGAATGTTCTGCAGGTGCAAGAAAGGTAAATAGTTTGAATCATTCACATGATTCACATGATTCATACTGCCTGGAAGCTATAGCTCTCACTCATGACTCATATATCTCACATGTGTTGCTTGCTCATTGGTTCAATTAGGTTAACATTTCACTCACCGAACCACACACATACAAATTTTGACTCGCCTCCTAGGGAAAGGAATAATATTTATCATGTGGACCAGGTTAGGTTCCCGCCCCCTCTAGAAGGCATAAAAGGGTCCTGAAGTCAGAAGGAGCTGAGTTCAAAACTGGCCTCAGACACTTCATATTTACCTATCTGTGACCTTGGGCAAGTCACTTGACCCCATTGCCTTGCCAAAAATAAACCCATAAAAGGCCTACAAGTTAACTCTAAGACTTGCTTGGTCCAAGGTTCATTAACATAGCTCTTTGAAAGCATAAAAGGCCAGGTCATGAGGAATCAGTTCAATGCTCCTCCTTCAAATCCAATGGATGTTTCTCTACTATAGAAGTCACCATATCAACCCATCCTGCTGAGAGGACACACTTTAGGATAGAAATGTAAGAGGGTAGATCTCCCTGGACCAATCCTGTATCCTGGCCAAACAGTTTTCATATGCTATGCTACATAAACCACCTGTTTCAAGTATTAAACAGTCTACAAATGTGATTTCATTGCAAGCACAAACCTAGAGCACCAAAAAGGAACTTGAAAAGGAAACTTTGCCAGGCACAAAGGCAATCCAAGACACAGAGGAAAACCCTTTCTGTCCTCCTCTCTCTCTTTCCTCCTCCTCATCTCTTTCTCCCCTCTCCTATCTCTCTCCCCCCCCTTCTGTCTACTGTCCCTCCTGTTTGTCTGCCTCTTCCCCCCCTTTCTTTCTCTCTTCCCTCCTTCTGTCTCTCTGTCTCTCTCTCTGTCTGTTTCTCTCTGCCTCTGTTAGTCCTGTGGACTAACCTGGTCCACATGCAAGATATTATTCCTTTTCCTAGGAGGTGAGCTGAATTTTGATGTGTGGGGTGAGTGAAGTCTGTCTCTCTCTGTCTCTGTCTCTCCTTCTCTCTTCTGTCTTACAGTCTCTCTCTTCCCTTTTTCTCTCTCTCTCTAGTTTTCTCTCACCCCCTTTTCTCTATTTCTCTCTTCCTCCTTTCTCTCTCTCTCTCTCTCTCTCTCTCTCTCTCTCTCTCTCCCCCTCCCTCCCTCTCTCCCTCCCTCTCCTGTCTCTCTTTCTCCTTGAAAGTGATGAGATATATGTATCCTTTCATGAAACCCTTGGAAATCACTTAGATGAGCTTTCAGCATCAAAATTTGTGCTAAATATGATTATTATTTCATCCGCTCCTCTAAACAATCCTGTGAGGTAAATATTACTATTAGCACCATTTTACAGATGAGGAAACTGAAAGAAATGGAGATTACATGACTCTCATGATCACACAACTAGCAAATCAGTCTCAAAGGTAAAATCCTAACTTTGGTCGATCCAAGGCCTATATTCTTTTTGTTGCTGTTATTCAGCTGTTTCAGGGATTGCCTGACTCTTTGTGACTATTGAGGTTTTCTTGGAAGAGATATTGGAGTGGTTTGTTGCCATTTCCTTCTTTAGCTCATTTGACAGATGAGGAAAGTGATGCAATCTACTGACTCCAGACCCAGTGCTCTATCCATTGTACCACCTCACTGCCAAATTAACATTGCACTATGGTTTAGAAATATGAAATTAAGGAAACAATGGAGAGAAAGATGATATTTTTCATCAGTACTCTGCCTGCTCTGAAAGGTTATTTTTTATTCCCTGACATATTTATATACTTCTTGAAATGATGACTACTATAAAAATGATAGGAGTTTAATTTGGCTAAAATACAAAGTCTAGAGAGCTTATTAAAAATGTGTTTTTGATTGATTGAGAATTTCTTTTGACTACCAAATATTGATGGAGAATATTGTACTGAAATAGTTTAATTTGAGAAAAACAATGGGATATATAAATTAAAGAACAACTGTAATCACAAATATGATGCTAAATTAATTACATATCATTTAAAATGTATGAAGAAAGATTTTCCCATGTGAAGTCAATATAAGGTGTCAGAGTTATTAGCAATTAAATGTGAAAATGTATCTAACGTCAAAAAGGAAGTCAGTTTGATTTAATGAAGATAGATGTTAACAATAAAAAGTCTTTTGCACGTAGAATAATGTTGTTGAATTTAGGTAGTAGCAAGGGTTATTGAGTTTGCTGTTATAAGTTCCTTTGATGTCATTGGTAGTCTCCATGTCCTTCCAGATACTATACAGCTCAATTACCCTCATTGTAGCCAAGAGGGCAGATGGCCACTCTTCATCAAGTAAGTACCAGTTGCCTACAGCAGAACTATAACTAAACAGATCTTTGCTTAAAAGGAGAAAACGTGGTTAGCCTTAAGCATCATTCTGGTGTGTGCTCCCTCCCTGGACATCTGGCCATATCAGCAGCCTAGACCCAGAGAACACTTCCTCCGTGACTGTCCCATGCCCAATGGTGACAATGACAATGGCATGAAGACTCCTCCCTAGGCATGATTCCGTCCCCTTCAGAAATATAATGGACATGTTCTGTCATCCCAGAGTGGGCTTCCTCTCCCAGTGGCTATATTTCCAGGCCTACTCATGCTCCTATCTTCTACATGCCCCAGATGCAAAAAGTTATCAGTTATATCTCTATATCATGCAAGTTTGCAGTTTCTAAGGTTTGTGGGCCACAGATGATTCTATCACTTCATTAGTGAAGCTAATACTTCACTCCTCACAGATTTCCAAAAGCGAAGGTCTTCAATTTATTATTATAATTCAAGTCTGGTCCTAGCAATATCAAACCTGAGTACTAGTCAAAGTCTTCTTGGATCTTGGCTCTGACTTCCACTGTATTATCTATCCCTACTAGTTTCATGTCATTCTAAAAATTGATTTTCTATTGTTCAATCTATGACTCTTTTTTTGTTTTTGTTTTCATTTTTTAGGGTTTTTTGCAAGGCAAATGAGGTTAAGTGGCTTGCCCAAGGCTACACAGTTAGGTAATTATTGTCTGAGACTGAATTTGAACCCAGGTACTCCTGACTCCAGGGCCGGTGCTTTATCCACTGCGCCACCTAGCCGCCCCTGACTATGACTCTTTATAGAGTTTTCTTGGCAAAGATACTGGGGTAGTTTGCCATTACCTTCTCCAGGTCATTTTACAGATGTGGAAAGTGAGACAAACAGGGTTAAGTGACTTGCTCAGAGTCACACAGCTAGAAAGTGTCTGAGGTCAGATTTGAATTCATGAAGATGTGTCTTTCTGACTCCAGGTCCAGCATTTTAGTCACCATACCATATAATTGCTCTTAATATTAGTTATTCCTCATAGTTTAGTTTCATCTGAAAATAAGAGAAGCAAACTATATTTCTTTTCTTTTTTTTTCTTCTTGGCTTTTGTAAGACAGTGGGGTTATAAGTGACTTGCCCAAGGTCACATAGCTAAGCAAGTAGTAATTATCTGAGGCTGTATTTGAACTCAGATCTCCTACTCCAGAGTAGGTGCTCTATCCACTTACTGTACCACCTAGTTGCTTCCCCCCTTTTATTTTCCAACCAAAATAAGCATACATTACTTTAAAAGATATCCAGTACAGGTAAATCTAGATTCATGGCTCACTCAGTTTTCCATTAATTTCATTACAATTAATTAGGTTATGAAAATTTGCTTTGACCTTTTAAACATGGAAACACATTTACAAAAAGCAAATATACCCACAACCTTTTAGGATCACATCAACCAAGAAAAATGAAGTCCCCTCCCCCCTCCAAAGTGGTACTAGGTTTCTGCTGATTCATTCCTCTTATTGTACCCTGTGGTCCTGGTGACAATAGGCTGGATCTGCTTGTAAGGCAGTTGCTCCAAAGACCACAAAGCTGCCTTCCTCTTCCAGATTACTGCTGAATGTTGAAGCCTGGCCTCATCTGCCACTGCTGCCAGCTGGTGGGTGGGGCAGGGGTGTGTCAAGAGTTTGGGGCAAACCCTACTGAGCCTTTTCCCCAAAGAGATCAAAGAAAGAGGAAAAGGGACCCAAATGTACAAAAATGTTTATAGTAACTCTTTTGAGTAGCAAATCATTTGGGGAGTAGCTGAACAAGTTATGATCTATTAATATAATATAATATACTATTATTCCACAAGAAATGGAGACAGATAACATTAAAAATGGGAATAATTATATGAAGTCATGCAGAGTGAGCTGAATTGAGCTAGAAGAACAATTTATGTACTAACAACATTGTAAAGACAATTTTGAAAGACTTAAGAATCCTGATCAATGTAATGACTAGTCACCATTCCAGAAGATTCATGATCAAACAGGCAACCCACCTCCTAATAGATTAGAGAGATGGTGAGCTAAGGGTACAAGTTCACACATACCTATGAACAACTGCAAAATTTGTTTTTCTTTACCATGAATATTAGTTACAAGGGTTTTGTTTTTCTTTTACTTTTTTCATATGGGGATGGGGAAGGAAGATAAAAGAAATAAATGCTTATTCATTGATTGTTATTTTTTTTAAACAGTGGAGGGTAAGAAAATAAGAAGCTGCATGAAAAAGTACTAAGGAAGAAGGAGATTTGGGTGCTTACCAAATTCGGGAAGTGGGTTTCTCCATAGCAGGACAGGAAGGGACCACCAGGAGAGAAGCACAAAGAAAAGAGCCAATCAGAGGGACTTTGTAAATACATGAATTAGAGAGATTAGAATGGGGTCTGCAGAACCAGTAGCAAGAGAATAAAGTTTTGGATGTTCTTAGAATGTTCTCAATGCCCTTCTCTCTAAGTCTACCCCCAGCAAAGTATGAGAGATCTAAGAGAGTATCTCCTAGAGTTGACACATAGCAAAAATCTCTTTTTTTGGCACATCTTGAGGCACTGAATTTCAATGAATTTCTCCTACAAGAAGACAATATTGGGGGTATTTACATACAGATAATTCTTAGGAAGTTAACTCTTTGCAAAAAGAAAATAATGCTACTAGCAAGCATTTATACAGTGCTTTAAAGTTCCCAGGGTACTTTACAAATACTATCTCATTTTGTCTTCACAACAACTCTAGAAAGTTAATGATATTATTATCCCCTTTTTACAAAGAAGAAAACTGAGAGAGTTAAGTGCCATATTTAGGGTAACAGATCTAATAAGTGTCTAAGATTGAATTTGAACTCAGATCTTTCCAACTTCAAGACCAATGTTATAGCCAGTTTGCCACCTAGTCAATTAAAATATTCAATGTTAGTACTTTTGAGTTAGTATCTATGATCTATAAAATGGTTAGAGATCCTTTCTAATTCTATGTTATAAAGAAATTGAGGAAACACCTCCAGGACAGAAAAATAAAGTCACAGGAAGGAACCTGAGAAGTTTTCTTGTCTAACCCCTAGACTAGCCTCAGTCTCACCTAGGAGTCCTAAATGATCACTTTATATTTGCAGGGAGAATGGATAGTGGGGTCTAGCCCATGCATCAAATCATGGATCTGGAGATAGAAGGAACTTCAAAGGCCATCTAGCCCCACCTTCTCATTTTCTTTTCATCTTTTCAACAGATGAGGAAACAGGTAACCAAAGAAGTGAAGAGCTTGACTGCAAGGTCACGAAGAAGAAACATAGCTTATACCAAATATATTGAAGGATTCAAGCCAAAGTCTCCTTATTCAGGAGTTCATGTATTTTCCAGAAGAATCCATGATGTCTTTTGATGGTGATTTGGATGATAATGATGGTATCCATGATAGTCAAAGAGTCCATGAAAAAAGCACAAAAAATACAACTGTCAAGTCCATCCTGCTTTTATTTATAACAGCATTTTAAATTGTGGCCAAAAGACTGTGCCACAGAGCACCCCTCCCAAAAAAAAAAAACTTACCTTCAAATGTTCTGATGTATAGTAATCCTGAAGGATTTTCTAGGTAGTGGCTGTTCACTATAGAGATAACCTCTATGTTGCTCAGAGCTAGGGTATTCATTCCTACTTTCCACAGCCATTTACTTGGAACATCCAATGTTGTTTCACTTTTTCCTTAGAATAATCCTAAAAGGTAAGTGCTATTAGTTTCCACATTTTCCAGACAAGGAATTGAAGGGAGATAGAGGTTAAGTGACTTGTCCAGAATCACATAGCTAGTAAATATCTGAGGCTAGGTTGATACTTAGGTCTTCCTGGCTCCAAATTTGTCTCCTATAAGGAGACAGCACCTTTCATTCTTTTTGCAAATTCTTCAAAGGAAAATAGTTTTCAAGAAGAAGCAGAATTAGGAGGAGAATATATCAAGAATCAAGTCACTGCACATAAAGCTACCATTTTATACTGATAGTTTCAATGTAGTTTGGATGCAGCTATTTTTGTCCTCCAAGCAAGCACAGGCCATGTCTATTTGGCCATAACAGAATCAAATGTAACCAAAATCTTGGCTTGCAAAGATGGCTCTCATTGCTTATAGGTCAATGTAGAAAGGTCCTAGAGCAACTGAATATTTGAATAACATCAGATTCTACCAATATCACAAGATGTGATCTCAGATGCTTTCTAAAATAAAATGGAATCTTGGCAGCATGTGGTCCCATGACCAGTGGAGGGGTTTGGTGGTTTTTTTTTTGGTTGAGGTATTTGGGGGGGGGGGTTAACTTAATTATCCAGTTTGGTTAACTAAATTAATAAGCTTTTCCAACTCTCCCTTCACCAAACTTTATGGTGTATATTCACTGCCATAATTTTTCTCCATATATGATACTGAATACTTAGGAATCTTTTTAAGAGTGTACCAATTAAGAACATTAAAGAAAAAGGCATAAGGACTAATCTTAGTTTGTTCCAGAAACCAAAGCACATGGCAGTGAAATTAATCAAGCTAAATGGGTTCAGTTTGAATGGAAGAACTCATATTTTCAGATTAAAATGAGGTACAGTTTTATAATCTATTTAATTTTAATTAATTGTTTTCTAGAGAAATAAGCTAAAAGAAAAATGTCAGAAATTTTTTTGGTCAGATATTCAAACACATCACTGGATCTGTGATTTTATCAATATATAGCTGTTCCCTCCAGTGAAACAGATCTCAACCCATCCATAATTGTTCATATTTTTCTATATTTTATGAATTGCCACACCTAAAAATTTTATCACCAAATGGCCAACCCACTGATGATAAGCACCTCTATTTTTAGCTAGGCTAGTCTTCAAAAAACATAGTCTTTTGCCAGGTCCTTTCTTAAAACCATTCTTTGTGGTTGGAGAACACACAGAACATGCATATGTATATCAACTCACATATGTACCTATATATACTATATGTGTATATAAATGAATATATACAAATTCATACATATATGCATACATATTTATATATACATCTGTAATAATCTTCATGCTTGGCCTCTTTTGAACTCTGGATCCACATCTGCATCTCCCTACACAGGCACTAGTTCTTCAAACCCAACAGGTCCAAAACCAAGCTCATTCTCTTTTTCTCCTAAATCTATTACTCCTAGCTATAAAATTTTTGGTCTTCAATGTCCATTGACCATAAACATTGACTCCTAAATTTCAAGGCTAGGGGATTCTTCCTACTATCTCACTTCTCATATTTAACTGGTTGTTAATTGTTACTGATTCTAGCCCTCAAATTCTCCTTTTCTCTTCTATTCCTGCTTCTACCCCACCAAAACAGGCCCTTATTAGCCCCTGGAATATTGTTTTAGCCTCCAAAAAAGTGTTCCCATGTGCATTCCCTTCTTTTCCAATATGTCCCTAATGCCAGAGTAATCAACCAAATCCATCAGCTTCCTCTTGCCTCTGGAATAAAAAAAAAGTGCTCTTTTAGCTTTTAAAGGCCTATACAACTTGGTCCCAACCTATCTTTCCATTATCATTGCACATCACTCTCCCTCCCAAATTCTGAGATCCTTTTCCTTGCTCACAACACTATCTCACCAGAATTTGAACACATATCTTCTAATGCCAAAATCTTTCCACTACACCCTGTCTCTTCCAAGTCAACTATGCCCTCCTTGTCTCATCTATCATCAAAGGAATCTTTCATCAAAATTCCATTTCGAAAAGTTTAATTTAATTTACCACTACTGTCAAGTGATCCATTATGTTGGCTATCAAAGAGAGGAGATGAGAGAGAAGGATCCAGATGATGATAATTAATACTCAGGGCTCTATGATCATGGCAGTATAAAAGTTTCCCATTTGTCCTTTAAAAAGCAAAATTCTGGGGGCAGCTAGGTGGCACAATAGAGCACTAGCCCTGGAGTCAGGAGTACCTGGGTTCAAATCCGGTCTCAGACACTTAATAATTACCTAGCTGTGTGGCCTTGGGGAAGCCACTTAACCCCGTTTGCCTTGCAAAAAAAAAAATCTAAAAAAAAAAGAAAAAGAAAAATTCCATTAATTCTAGGAGAAAGGGAAAAGAAAATTAACCAGTTCATTATTTTAAGTCCTTTCCCAAGAATTTCTTTGGAATGAGTAGATCTGACCAAGAAGAAATAATACTCTAAGAAATTGGTTAGTTACACAACACATGTACACCTCTGACTCAATCATGTTGCAGACATTCCAATAGTCCTAGTAATGAATGATTAAGCAACTGTGTGTAGGAATTTGAAAGAGAACTGTGGCTGCCTATTGATTACATCTGCTCTATATAATGTTTTCAGCAAAGGTAGGGAAGAATCTGTGAGCTTTCCTGAGACAAGCAATGATGGCATTATAAAACCAATCTTCAACTCTCCCAGAAAGGGAAGAAGATTATATTTAGCCTCAGAATTTTGCAAAGCTTCCCTATTTGCAATATCAAGAGCTGTCCTCCTAAATCTATCTCTGGGCCAAATTAGGCAACCATTGATTTTATTGGACTTATAGGGAGAAATATGGAATTTATCTCTCTGGTCTAGAGAATTCACAGAAGCCCTGAATTCACCCTATATGTGTAGGGCCCACAGTAACAAGAAATCCTATAGATTAATCTCAAAATCTGAAGCAAGTCAATCTATGGGAACTAGTCAACCTGGAAATAGGTGGGGAAAAGGTAATATTGTAGCCTCCTTATGCATGATGAGATACAGGTTAGTTCTTGGACAGATTAAGGTCTAAACCTGCTTTCTCTAACTGAAGAGAAATTTGTTATGCCAAGGCTGAACCCAAAAGAATGCAAGGTCCATCACAGCTCTGACTGCCTGAAGGTGAGACACAATCTGTATATACCACAACAGAACCCACCTGCAACCTGGCTAATTCATCTTAAATGGGCACAGCTAACTTCCAAAGTTTAATCCACCAGAGTAGGGTTATTTACATGCCAAATCTTGACTTAAGGTTTAGAAGAAAATACACATTTGGCCATTCTTACCCCTATTAGAGCTAGAAAATTTACAGGTGAAAAACTCAGACATAAAACATGTACAAAGTGGCCTTCAGCTTCAGAGAGAACCCATCCTGCTGTCCAAAGAAAGCATTAAATTATGTCCAATATTGGGCCTGCACCATTCATTGAGATGCAGTGAGGATCCTTTGGCTTAGAACAGGGCTTAATCTTAACATTTTCTCATGTCATGGATGCTTGTCATTGTTTAGAGAAATCTATGGGCCCCTTCTCAATGTTTTTAGGCTTTGTTTTTTTTGGGGGGGGTTGGTTTTTTTGCAAGGCAATGGGGTTAAGTGTCACCTAGCCCCACCCCTCAATGTTTTTAAGTCAAATAGGATTACAAATAGGATTACAAAGGAAACCAGTCATTCTGAAATAAAGAATAAAGTTTAAAATATTAAAAAATAAAATCAATTGCATGACTGTACAGGTATAACCTTTATTAGATTTCTTGCTTTTTTGGAGTTAGGGATTGAATCTCAATACTCTAAAACACAAAGGTTAAAAATTGTTTTTATAGGGCAGATAGGTGGGGCAGTGGATAGAGCACAAGCCCTGGAATCTGGAGTACCTGAGTTCAAATCCGGTCTCAGACACTTAATAATTGTCTAGCTGTGTGACCTTGGACAAATCACTTAACCCCATTGCCTTAAATAAATTTTTAAAAATTGTTTTTATATGTAATTGGAAAAAATAAAATACTGAAATTAAGCGGGGAGGCGGGGGGGAGATCCATGGGTCCCAGCCCAAGAAACCATGACCTAGGCGATGTGTTGTTGACTATCTAAAAGAAGAAATTCAAGAACAACCATCGATGGGTCAGGAATCCTGTGAGATCCCCTAACCTTCCACTAAAACACTGTGAGAGTAAATGTGCAGACAAATGGCAGAATAATTAACTACAGCTATTCTGCAACCAGTTGTTTATTTCCTAATTAATACAAACATCACCCCCATCCTGCCCCATCATTCCCTAAATGCTGTCAATTCTTCAGAGGTCTTCTCTAATTGCTCTTCAGCACTGAGGTCATCTGTAACTCTTTGTTAGTCATCTTTCATGGTAATAAATTACTCGGCTCCTTGCGTCAGAGAAAGAGAAGAAAGGTATTTGTTTAGAAACACATGAAGCAATACTGTCAGCTGCCTGCAAGGGCCAACATGGTGAAGAGCAAGTACAAGAACAAGACTTCCTAGGGAAAGAGGGTCCGTGGTCCAAGTTATAGTCCAAAAGAAGGAGTAAACTAAAGTCCAGGTCAAGTAAGAACTAGAATTTCTGAGAATGGCAGAGAGTGAAGGTGAAGCCAAGAGCAGTCCAGAAAGTTGACCTGAAATCAGAAGGTCTTAAGAGTTTACCATCCTACAAAATTATACTTACCTGACTTTGCTACTTAAGAAGCCATTCTCCCATGGAAGCAATGGAGGGGTGTTTTTCCTGCTTACAGTTCTCCAGGAAGAGATGCCTTTCCATCCTCATGTTGGCACTGCTATTGATCAAGTTGTGGAATTAGAAAATACCAAGTTTGCAATGAAGAAAACAGAAAAAGTAATGAATTGAGCAATGTCTGAGGTCCAAAAATAGGCATCAGTAATAGGTCAAACTCTCACTTGGTCCTCAAAAGCAGATTTGGGAGTCAGGGAATCTGAATTACCTTTATAATTGGCATGATTTGTCTGTGCATCATTTAATTTAAATTTTTGTTTACAATGACATAGATGAATGGACTTTCTTTTGACTCTTAATCCAAACGGAGTGCCAAAAGACCCTCCACAGATATTGGATTCAGCAAGAAAGATATTATCCAAGAGAGAGAAAACCAGCATGTCACATCTCTGTGTCACTGAATGAAGGCAAAAAGTTAGATGGATATTTATGGATACTCTCATGGAATCAAAAGAAATTTCTGATTAATTACTCCTTATTATACACACGCTAGAATTGATCCTATACTTGCAATATCCAGCTTTAATCGAAATCTCTGATCATCCTATCAAGTTTGGGCTCATCAGCCATCTTCTAGTCTCAAATGATTCAATCTGTTATTTGAATTATCCCAATTGTCTTTCGTCCTTATGCAAGGCAAATACCACCTGCTTCATGATGTCTTCCCTGACTCTCCAACTATTAGTGCCACCATTACCCCCACTGTTCACATCATCTTTTATTATATATATATATATATATATATATATATATATAAAACCTGTCTTTATTGATTAGTTTGTCTCCTCCCCCAGCCTATCTGAGAGTATAAAGTGCTCAGGATAAAAACTACCTCACTTCTATTATTTATTATGCATCTAGAATAGCGAGGAGCACATACTAAAGTGCTTCATCACTGGTTTTTGCTTGCTGGATGTTGGGGAGATCTCTATCCTGTGCCATCTGCTCTATCCCCCACCATTGTGTCCACTTAATTTTAGGGATCCAGTGACCACCATTCCATTTCCTTTTAACTGCTTAGCATTGGATTAGTATATAAAATATAGCAAGAACAAACATACAAACTTTTCTCTCAACAGCTTCTGGCATAGTCCTCCCCCTTAGACTACACTGGATCATGAGGAGGGAAGGAGGATTAGAATCACAATTTAGCTCAATTCCCACACAGCATTAGTCCCACCAAATGCTGGGCTAATATCCTATCATGGCTTTGATGCTGGCCTGATAGTAACATCAGATCTGGATTTCTGAACTCCTAGATCCCAATGACTCATGCCTCCTGATGAGAGACTACATAATGGAAAAGCCCAAATGAAAAGGACCCCAAAGTCTAAGGAAAGAACAGGCAGGAGGAAACAGTCTTCACACATCCTCCTTTTACCCATGGTGTCAGTTTTTGCTAATGAGGAGTCCCTCTGACATGAATGCAGGAAAAACTCTAATGGTATTCAGATATTTCAAGATAAACAACAGTTCTGGCCATGTGACCAGAGAAAAAGGCTGTTCTCAACTACTCAGTAGGCCAACACAAAATGTCCAGCATATTTCTCTCCCCTCATTTCACAGGAACAAGTTCTCAGCATTTTCCATGTGGGGACTATACTTAGAGTGTCTAGGCATGAATCAAACCCCCATCAGACATATATTATCTCACTTGATTCTCACAGCTATATTAATATTCTCATTTTATAACTGAGGAAGCTGAAGGGGAAAGAGATTAAATGACCTGGCCTAGGAGACAGAGCTATTGTGTCCCAGGAAGGAGATGAACTTCCTTATTTCAAATCCATTGATATATCCATTATACCCATTACACCCTCCATGCTGTCTTCAGGTTTCTGAATTGGTAATAAATACTATAATTTGACTGGCAAACAGAAATACAAATCTATTTGTGTAACCTCAAAAAGTAGGGCAAGGGAGGCATTCTCCCCAAATTTTCCAGGATACATTATGGAGGTTGTGGGTACTTTTGTATATTGAAAGCCAAATGTTTTCAACCATCCCCAAGTGCCAAACAACTAAGAATGTAATGCCAGCATGTGGTTTGACAGGGATATGTTGGCTTCTCTGAAAATGGAATGAATGTAACTGAAGTTCTTTTCTTCAGTTTGGCTCAGTAGCTGTATTGCATGGTCCCTAAGCTTGAAGGGGAGATTCAAGCTATTATTTTATTCAAATATAATTAGAAGCAGATATTAACATTAAAAATGACTAAGCCTAATGTACAATACTTAGAAACATCAGTACTAGAAGGATCTGTAATTCACCTCCCCAGCCTCCAGAGGCAGATCACAGCTTCTTTATAACTTTGTAGAACCTTGGGATAAAACATTCATCACCCTATGACCAACCTGATAATGGCCCTTTCTGAACTGAGAAAAATTGGTCCTCAAACAATAGTTACACATACAGCTCCAGTGTAGACTCTAGCGTGTGGGCCTGTATTCAAAGGCTCAATGGAAAAAATACTGGATTTGAGCCAAAGAACCTGAGTTCAAACAAGATTTTTGCTGCTAAATCCTGTGTAACCTTGGACAACTCACCCTCTGGACCTCAGTTTCCTCATCTGTAAAATGAATCACCCTCCTGCTCTCTTCTAACTCTCAATCTCTGATCCTAGGACCCAAAACCTTTGCAATTTGGTGGGAGCAACCACAGCCTTGGGGCAAAGTCACCTCTGCACTCCCAATGAAGTATCAACATGGCAATTTACAGATGATGAGTTTAGAATGTCTTTATTAACAACCAAAATCTTATTATATTGATTATAATTGTTAGAATATTACTATTAAATTGATTATAATATTAAACACAATAGAGAGGCAATGTGACAGTGGATAAAAGGGATGGTCTCAGAATTAAGTCTACCTAACCCCAAAGCCTTTCTCTAATATAAATTGGCTATAAGATCTCAGACAGATCACTTACCCTCTCAAGCACCAGGTGAAGCACTAGAAGTTCTTAGCTCTGAGCTAAATCAAAAAGTAAATAATTTTATATAGTGTTGATTATAAAGTATTTCATAAATATCATCTAATTTAATCCTCATTACAACCCTGTGAGATAATTACCCATTTTACAGAAGAGGAAACCAAGACAAGCTGAAGTTACACGGCCTATCCTGGGTCACAGAGCCAATAAATATCTCAGGCAGGATTTGAACAAAGGGTTTCCAAACTCCTTGACTAGTATCTTATCCTATTCTAAAATTTCAGGTGGGCCTGGTTTAAGGGCAGTTTCCTCACAAGTAGATCCTTATGCTATTGAAATCAAAGGTCAGTTATACACCAAAATTAAAATGTATATTCAACAATAAGATTATTTGATCCTTTTTAGGAAATTGATAATTCCATATAAATAAAAATAATTCATAATATTTTGGATGTTCAAATGCTTTTTGGCAAGTAGTATTTTGAATTAAACCTAACTTGGTCAGAATAATATCCAAACAATTGAAATTCTTCTTTTCTTTCTCTGAAATGAAACTAAGTTTAAATATTAAAGGACAGACTTGAGAACAAAACTTTCAAGTGAATGTAATGCCTTTTTTTCCCAAGGAACTCCAAAAGCATCTTTTCATCTATAATTCAGTAAGCATATGGAATTGTTTTTCTTTTCAGAATGCTACATCATCGTGATTATGTGACTTCTCAAGACAGCCTGTGCAGTAGAATGTCACAGGTGTCTCCATTTTAAAGACGAACAAATTGAAAAACAAATTTATGTGCCACACTCTAAAGTGATGCCTTCCTGAATACACCACACTTAAAGACAGGTCTAAGACATCTGCCAACTTGGCATGTCTTGCAGCCTGGCATGAAAACTTCCCAAACCCTTTGAATACTTAGTCAGAAGTAGCTCCAAAGAGTCCCTATGGATTGGAGCACCCAGGTAATCACCAGAACGGACCTTAACTTGGAGCCATAACTAGGATGAGACACATAGAGCTTTGCTCCAGGGCATCCCATTGAGAGAACACTGGCAATATTTACAGCTCTCAGCAGCACAGAAACAAGCCCTTAGATGGCATGTCTAATGAGCTTCTCTTACAACTTTTCCTCCTCTCTCCACCTTCGGCCTTCCTACCTCTCTTCATCATACATTGCCCTGGTCAGGGTTTGTGCTACTTGTATCAGCTGCAAAAATACCTAGCTTAGCCCATGCCTGTGTTTTCTTTCAATCAATCAATCTATAAACATGGATTAAGGGTCTATGAGGTGCCAAGCATAGGCTAAGCTGCTGTGTCCAAAGTCTTTAATTTATAGGCAGTTACCAGTTGAGAGGGGTCTCAGGGTGCAGAGTGCTGCCTTCAGTTCTAAGAAGTTCTAGAGAGGGAAGAGGTCCCAAGAACCATCTACTCAACCACAGCACCAGAGGCCCAGGGAAGTTATATGACTTATACAAAGTCACATGGGTGATTCCTTACATTGATGAGTTCTTCCCAAAGTCTGTCCAATTTCTCTTCTGAGTAGAATGGAACCAATCCACCAGACATTCTGGAGTAGCCCCACTCAGAGCAGTGTCAGGTCTTCTAGGCCTTCCCATTGATTTGAAGGCTAGAAGTGGAAGTTGGGCAACCAATCCCACTGAACAATACAATGTGGTTTCTAGATGTGCCTCCACCTGCAGTTTGCCACCACTAAAATACTGGGCATACTTCCAACTACTGAGTAATGCAATGTGTACAGCTCTGTGGAAGATAAAAATTTACTTCAGTTCTTCAAGAATCCATGATTTACAAAGCTTCTCTGAGATACCACCTCATACCTCTCAGACTGGCCAGTATGACCAGAAAGGATAATGATCATTGTTGGAAGGGTTGTGGGAAATCTGGGACACTATTACATGGTTGGTGGAGCTGTGAACTCATCCAATCTTTCTGGAGAGAAATTTGGAACTACGCCCAAAGGGCAACAAAAATGAGCATACCCTTTGACCCAGCAATACCACTACTGGGTCTATACCCTGAAGAGATGATGAAAAAGGGTAAAAACATCACTTGTACAAAAATATTCATAGCAGTCCTGTTTGTAGTGGCAAAGAATTGGAAATCAAGTAAATGTCCTTCAATTGGGTAATGGCTTAGCAAACTGTGGTATATGTATGTCATGGAACACTATTGTTCTATTAGAAACCAGGAGGGATGGGAATTCAGGGAAGCCTGGAGGGATTTGCATGAACTGATGCTGAGTGAGATGAGCAGAACCAGAAAAACACTGTACACCCTAACAGTAACATGGGGGTGATGATCAACCTTGAAGGATTTGCTCATTCCAACAGTGCAACAATCAGGAACAATTTTGGGCTGTCTGCAAAGGAGAGTGACATTTGTATCCAGATAAGGAGCTCTTGTTATTTCTTAGACTTTTTGTTTCTTCCTTAAGGATATGATTTCTCTCTCATCACACTCAATTTGTATCAAAGTACAACATGGAAACAAAGTAAAGACTGACAGTGCTTTCCATGTGGGGGTGGGGGAGGGAAGTAAGATTGGGAGAAAATTTGTAAAACTCAAATAAAATCTTTAAAAATAAAATTTTAAAAATTTAAAAAGGATCCATGATTTAATCTGTGTGAATACTCCTTCCATTGAAGCATATTATATATCATTTTCCTTTTAGTAATTGCTCAGCAAAAGCTTCTGTGGCCAGAAAAAGAAAAACTCCATATATAATCATTTGTAAAGTGGGGATTATAATGGCAGCCTCCAGAGATTGTTGCAAAGATGAAAAGAGACAAACAAAATAAAGATCTTTGTAGATCTTAAAAATTCTAACTATCATTATTGTGATTAATCCAATAAGAATGAACTTTCAATTTGCTGATGGTTCTGCCATCAGTGGAAGCAAGATAACATAGGGAATAGAGAACCAAGAAGACTTGTGTTCAAATACCACCTCTGTTATAAACTGGTCACATAATCACTTCCCCTTTCAATGACAATTATATAAAACTACACACAAAACTTCATTGACAGAGGGATTTTCAGGGACAATTAGATACACAGTGGATAGAACACCAGCCCTGGAGTCAGGAAGATCTGAGTTCAAATCCAGTCTCAGATATTTAATAATTATCTAGCTGTGTGACCTTGGGCAAGTCACTTAACCCCATAGCCTTGTTAAAAAAAATAGAAGGATTTTTCTTACTTAGGAGTTTTTCATACATAGGAAATCATGGATCGAGTATAAAGATGTGCCAGTCATGAAACACAATGGTTTCCAATAAATGTTTCTAAATGAAAATGCATATTTTGTAGTTTTTAAGCACTACACTGAAATTTTAATTAATAATAGAGATGGCAGAAGATCTATAATGCAACCTAACATCACGTGAATTTTTTATTCCCCCATCACACTGTTGCCTGATATTGAGCTTTCAGTATACTGAAATTCCTGAATCATCCCCCTCCCCATCTCACCACTCTCCTGTGGTTAATTTTTTTAACCTAAATACCTACTCCTCATCAAGTCACTTTTCTAGATGCTAAGAATGCAAAAGATGAAAAACAACTCAGTTGCTATCTTAGAAGTTTATAATATAGTAAGAGAGACTTCAGAGAATGGGTTTGAGGTTGAACCAGATGCCTATGATATCTTTTCCTCCCTTTCTGCTCCAAAATTTGATGTGGTTATGAGCTTCCCTTTGCCTGACCTTCAGTTTTAAATTCTCTGACTCTCCCTTTGATGTTCTAACCAAATGACTGAAGTCTTTCCTAATAAGTCTTCCCTTAATCCTTCATACTTTCATAATAAGCATCTTCAGTCAGGGATTTTTTTAAAGAAATGTCCCAAGGACTCCAAGGAAAGGTGGCTCAGAGGAAGTCTGTCTCTTGCTGGAGCCTCTGCAGGTTAGGATTAGTTAGCTCAACGGATTTGGGATAAGCAGCCAAGCACCTGCCTGCTTTTCCCATCCCAGTTTGATTTTCCATTTTTCCCCAGGACTCCCTAATACTGAGGTCAATCAGGAGATGACTGCTTACAATAATCCTCAGCCATCAAGGCTCGGTGGCCCCCTTCATCCTCAACTGTTCAGGACCATGAACAACTTCCAACTTGGAGGAGCTTACGGTTCCCTCCTGCCAGGATCGAGTGATTTGGGAGTGATGCTGGCAGATCGGCAGGTCAGTCCTTCTTATGGAAACACTGGATTGATCTCAACTTCTCGTCCAGGAAGGGTCGCTAGTGAATTTCAGGGGCCAGGTGGGTGAAGTTACCAAGTCTCATCTGCTGGTTCCCGGGTACAGGCCGCCATCTACTGGCCAGATTTGCTTGCCTGGTTTTAGGCCATGTTTTTAATCTAATAGAAAAAACTGGGATTTCACTGGTATAGACTAGGGAATGCCCTGTTTAGAAGACTCTCTCTGCCAACGCAGGTTCTCACTTTCTGAGCAACGTGTAGTTGTGGAGAATTACCTCCATCACTGAAAAGATGACCCGCCCAAAGTCATGCAACCAGCCCAGGTCAGAGGCAGGACTTAAACACAGGGCTTCCAGGCTCTCTGCCCATTTGGTTATCCTGCCTCTCATGCAAAATAAGTAATGCATGTTTAAGTTTAACTTGTAAGGAAAAGAGAAGGTATATTTGGAATCATCTCTGCACTCAAGATTGTTGTACAGTTGCATCTAACTCTTCACCCCATGGACCATAGCCCATCAATGCCTTCCATGGAGTTTTCTTGGCAAAGATACTGGAGGGGTCTACCATTTCCTTCTCCAACTCATTTTACAGATGAGGACACTGAGACAAATAGGATTAAGTGACTGGTCCAGGATCACACAACTAGTAAGGGTCTCAAATCACATTTGAACTCAAGTCTTCCTGACTCCAGACCTGGTGCTCTATCTACTCAGCTACTTCACTGCTTCCAACACTTAATATTAGACTTTTATTTAAAATTTATCATCTCTGAAAAGTCATTCATACTTACAAACTGATCACATATTTTGATTTGATTCCTAACATTAGGACATCCTCCCAAACTGAGGTCTGAAAAGTGATTTGTCCAAGATCATATAAACATAAAAAGGGGGGAAAAGACCCATCTGTAAAAAATTAACCACCCATATGTCCAAGAAACAAAATGGGGAAGCTAGGTGACGAAGCTAATAGAGCACTGGCCCCAGAGTCAGGAGTATCTGAGTTCAAATCCAGTCTCAGATATTTAATAATTACCTAGCTGTGTGACTTTGGGCAAGTCACTTAACCCCATTTCTTTGCAAAAAAACAAAAACAAATGAAGGACAAGAAACAAAATGACTGGTCAAATTGTAGTACATTAATAAAATGTAATGCTAATTAAATGTTATTTAGATATAATACATATAAAAATAGAGAATAACCAGAATTATGTATGCCCTGAACATATATGTATATGTGTATATATATATATATATATATATATATATATATACAAGTATGTGTTTTTAAAGTAGAGAACCATCTGTGACACTTACTATCTCTCTATGACTTTGAGCAAATGACTGCCCTTGCCTTGATTTCATCATCTTTGAAATGAGAGGGTTAGACTAGATAACCTCTGAGACCCCTCCACTGTAGATCTATGATAATGTAATCAAGAAAAAAAATGACCCATTTCAGACAGGTCTAGATGGGAACAGAAATCAAAAGAATGTTATTTGGTAGCTTTATTTGTAAAAGGCTAAGGGTTTGAGCAGAATTCACGCCTCATTTTGAAGGTCTGTTTGATTATTTTTGTGAATGAAATAACTGGAGTTTTAACACAGAGCTGTACTGCCTGCTTCTGGTCAGTCATGTGAGCTAGCTCAACATTTGGACATTTTGAGGGTGACTAAACAATCCCTTATTAGTCACTGAACAAGTCATAGTGTTCCATGGGGGTTCAACAGACTTTTGTAAAGGGAATAATGTCACACATGATTCTTTCTCTCATCAACTTCCAGGTGCAACTCGCACAGGTCATGGAGTATTGACTTGTCCAACAAGACAGAGCTGGGACCTTGTGTAGTGAGCTTGAGTGCACTCCCTGGCTGCCTCTTTTACTTTATAATTTTGAGGGTATTTTTGTCTGATCATGGGTGACAAAACATATCTAGCCTCAGAGGTAGCCTTCTGACACTGAAAGGTCTATAGATACAGAGTTCCTTAATCAGAATTAAGAGATGACAAGGGAAGTTTTATCAGCAGAGAAGACCCCTGGCAAGATACTAAGGTCAAGCCCAGGTATGGCTTGCCAAAGTTGTTTGAACAGTGGAAAGACAAGAGGAAACATAAAATGTCGATTCAGCAGTCTTACAGTCTTACAAACAGTTTCATTTTCAGATTTTTAAGTTTCAAAATCCTAGCAGAGTACTACTGTTTTGTTGAACACTTTTCAGTCTGACTTTTGTGACCCCATTTGGGGGGTGTCTTGGCAAAAATACTGGATCAGTTTCTCATTTCCTTCTCCAGCTCATTTTACAGATGATGAACTAAGGCAAATAGGGTAAAGTGGCTTGCCCAGGGTCATATAGCTAGTAACTGTCTGAAGTCACATTTAAGCTAGGAAAGATGAATCGTCCGGTCTCCAAGGCCAGCACTCTAGCCTCTGTACCACCCAGCTTCCCAATAACAGAGGATAACAGTACTTAAAACATAAAGTTCTGCTTTATAGATTTTCTGGAGAAAGAAATGGCAAACTAGTTCAGTATCTTTGCCAAGAAAACTTCAAATGGGGTCACAGAGAGTCAGACATGACCAAAACTACTAAACAAAATCAAATTTCATTTACATTGCACATTGAGTACTTCTGTCATATTGATTAGATTTTCTTTAAAAAAAAAGATGATGCAGGCATTCTTGAGACTTAAATGGTTCAGGGGACCATTTAACCATTTAACCAAGATTGAAACAGAACCAATACTTAAGTATTACAGTGCAGTAAATGGAACTTCCTACTATCCTATAATTCAGTGCTCACTTCTGATCTGGTACACCAAGAAACAAGGAAAACTATTAGCCTGTTTCTTTAGCTATAAAATGGTGTTGGGGGAGGAGTTATAATAGCACCTCCCACTCAGAGCTGCTGTGAAGATAAAATGATATAATATTTGTAAAAACTCTATGCAGGGGCAGGTAGGTGGCTCACTGGCCTGGGAGTCAGGAGGACCTGTATTCAAATCCAGTCTCAGATACTAGTTATGTGACCCTGGGTAAGTCACAAACCCAACTGGCTCAAAAAACATTATTCAAATCTTAAAAAGACTCTATAAAGGCTAGGTGATTTATTAAATATAGATAGTATAGGGGGTTCTTGTTTAGAATGTCCCATGTCACACTAGGGCAATGGGATCCTGGATTTTGAATTATAAAGTGTCATCTTGGGCAGAGCCAAGATATTGGAGTGAAGGCAGCATTTCCCTGGGGAACTCCTATCCCCCAACCTTCAAAAAACAAACAAATGAGGGCTCTAGTCAAAATTTAGAGGGACAGAACCCACAGAAAGACTGAGTGATACATTTTCCCAGTTCAAGATAACTTAGAAGTTCCACAGGAAAGGTGTGTTTCACGAGGAGGGGGAAGCCATGGCTACAGCCCAGCACAGCCCAGAGATCACCTGCAACAGCTTGAAGGGGCAGTGAGAGAACTCTGCTCCACCAGAATGAATGTGGAGTGGGGAGCACTGGCCCCAGAGAAGGTAAGGGAAATAGGGAAATCTATAGAGATTTCTCTGCTCTCCCTGGGGTAGGACTCTGCTGTTTGCCTACACTCAGATATCGCAGTTTGGGCTTCCATACTAAATAACCAAGCTGGATCTCTCCTTATAGCCCCAGGGCAGAGGGAAGTGGGGGGCATCTACATATCAAAGCACAGGCTAGAGAACATAAGACCTTGGAGGAATAAAGGTCCCAGTGGGGTGTTCCCCCCCAAAAAAAACCAACCCCAAAGTCTTGGAAGTGCTGCAAATTAGTCTTGGGCTGAGGAAATGAGTAAACAACAGAAAAAGAAGAATCTTACCATAGAGAATTACTTTAATTCCATGGAAGCTCAAAACATATACTCAGATGAAGACAAAATCGAAGCTTCCATATTCAAGACCTCCAAGAGAAATAGAAAATGGGCTCAGACTATAGATAAGCTCAAAAAGCCTTTAAAAAGGCATTAAGGGAGGTGGAGGAAAAATCAGGAGGAGAAATGAGAGCAATACAGAAAAATCATGAAAACCAAATCAAAAGCTTGGTGAAAGATATACAAAAAATACTGAAGAAAATAATATGTTAAAAACCAGTTTAGGCCTAATGGAAAAAGTAAAACAAAAGGAGAAGAATGTCTTAAAAAGCAGAATTGGCCATCTGGAAAAGGAGATAAAAAAGCTCTCTGAAGAAAGTAACTCCTTCAAATGCAGAATGAAACTAAAGGAAGCTGATGATTTTGCAATAAATGAGGAAGAAATAAAACTTCCAAAAAAGCCCCATATTAGAAGAAAATATGAGATACCTCATTGGAAAAACAATTGACCTCGAAAACAGATCCAGAAGAAATAATTTAAAAATTATTGGGCTATCTGAAAGCTATCAGGAGAAGAGCCTAGACTTCATTTTTCAAGAAATAATACAGAAAAATTGCCCTGAGATCCTAGAAGCTGAGGGTAAAATAGAAATCAAGAGAATTCACCAGTCACCCCCTGAAAGAAATCCCAAAAGAATAACTTTTGAGTGTGGGGGGAAATAGAGTGTAGGTACAGCTAGCAAAATAGCAACTGAGGGGAAATTATTGAAGTGACTTCTCTGGTGGACTTATGATAAAGAAAGTAACTCACCCCAGAGACAGAGCCATTGGAATATGAACACAGACTGAAGTACAATTCTGTCTCTCTCTCTGTCTCTCTTCTTGAGGTTTGTCATCTTCTTGGAGGGGGGGGGATAGAGGGTTTATATTTATTCTTATGTTTACTCTTATAACACATTCAATTTACATCAATGTATGGCATGAAAAAAATGTAGAGACTATCAGACAGCCTTCTGTAGGAGGGGGGAAGATGGAGGGAAGGGGGGGAACTGTAGAATTCAGAGCCTTGCAAAAAATGATGGGTGCATATTAGTATGGTATATAATTGGAAAACAAATAAAATGTTAAAATGCTAAAAAATTAAATTAAATTTTTAAAAGTGTCATCTTGTAGAACTTCCTTACGTTACAGATAAGGAAACTGAAGGTCAAAAAGTGATTTATCAAGGTCAGAAAGCAACCCTACCAGCACCTGAACCAGGTCCGCTGATTAAGACCTAGCTCTCTTTTCATCACAATAGATGATGATCTGTGAGATCCCTTCTTAACTCTGTGAACCACAAGATGTGACTCTAAAGTGAACTAAAATTTGCTTATCATAGCACAGCCTTAAAATAGCATGGAAAGTCAAGGGGTTGACTCCTAGTGCTAGTATCTAGTGTTCACAGAGATTGTCAATAAATATTTGTGGAATAAATGAATGGGTTAGACAGATGGATGAAGTGCTAACAGGTTTCTCTGGGACAAGCCTGATTTCAAGAAAAGACAGCATATTTTTACCCAAGCTTTGCAAAAGGATTGGATTTTGTCAGTCCATATGTCTCATTTTGTAGTTGGAAAATATAGTCCCCACATATAGTTCCACTTCTTGGGACCCTCTGACATTTTCACATCTGTTCTCTCACCTCAACTTTCAACTCTAGGAACTCCTCTGTCCTCCAGTCGAGACTCAGCTCAAGAGCCTCCTCTTTTAAGAGATCTTTCCTAATTCCTTCATTGTTAATACCCCATCCTAAAGGTAGGTATTCTTAGTTATTTTAAATAATATTTTATTTTTCCCAAATATTTATAAAGACAATTTTTAATATTAATTTTAAATTGTGAATTCCAAATTTTCTCTCCAACCCCCTCCCTGCCCTTATGTTCCCTAACCCTGAGCCACTTAGCTGATTGATATAGGTTATAGATGTACAATCATGCAAAATATATTGAGTGGCACATTGTAAGTACTTAAATGCTTGTTGATTGATTGGTAAATTAATTAAAGATAATCTTCCTAGGGATAAAAAGAAACAGTCTCTGTTCTCAAGGAGCTTCCATTCTTTTGGAAAGGATACACATGTACACATATAAAAAAGTATAAAAAAGTCAAAATATATACAAAGTAATTTTCAAAATTTCTAATGGGAAGAAGGGCATAGATCTAATATGAAGGATTCAGTACTTTGTTAACAACAGAATAGGAAATCCAGAGGACACAATAAAAGGATAAGTTTAGAGAGCTAGGTCTGATATAGATAGGTATAATGGAACAAGGAGTTGCAGAGAAAGAAGTTTTGGTCTTTATGATTCAAAAGTATAAAATCTTGAATGGAATCATTCTCTAATGACTTATGCTCATAAAAATTAACTCTAATCTGCTTAGTCCATGGGAATGCTAGATGGCTTCCCTAGATGTGGAAGTGAAAATGGCCTATCTTGTTCTTGATTCTTCCACTGCTTAGTCAGATTGGGGGGGGGGGGGGAGTAATCAGATAAGGGCTTTTAAGAGCTTTAATTCATCTCTGTAGAGCAGGAGCATTGTTTTGTTTTGGTCTTTGTACTTAATAGTTGAGTAGACAGTCTTCTGAAAATGATAGAATGATTGGTTTTGTTCCACTCCCATTTGCTCTGTGCTGGTTAACATCCTTTTTCAAGGAGCATGGTTTACGTGATGCTAAACAGAGAAAGATAATTTAGCACTTCATGTGGCTGAGGAAGCACTGATTTGACTCCCACCACTAATAAGCCTGTGCTAACTATTTCATCAGGTAAACTTGTTTTAGGTGAAGGGAGAACTGAGTTAATTATGCTTAAATCTTTGTAAATCCTGTATAAGCAGAACTGCTTAAAATCTGTAAGACTAAGGCTTTTGAAAGAAAAATGTCACCAAAAAAAGAAAAAAATGGATAAAGACACAAACTAGGCAAGGAACAAGGGTAAGAGTGTCCTTTTGGGCAATTACTTTGATCCACAAGTACAGTCAAATTAAATACAACCTTGTTGGGTTTGGTCTTAAATGCATACTCTCAGGGCAAATCATTGAACTTCTCAGTGTCTCAAGACACTTCAAAGATGCTTAATTGCTTAATATTCACTGATCAATATTAGTGGAGACAGCATTTTTATAAGAGTGTACTGAACCAATAAAATCACAGATCTAGTTTTTCAAAAAGAAAAGTCAGATTAGGGGCGACTAGGTGGCGCAGTGGATAAAGCACCGGCCCTGGAGTCAGGAGTACCTGGGTTCAAATCCAGTCTCAGACACTTAATAATTACCTAGCTGTGTGGCCTTGGGCAAGCCACTTAACTCCATTTGCCTTGCAAAAACCTTAAAAAAAAAAGTCAGATTAGATGATAACCCAAATCTTCATCCTTATGGTCTTTTGGAAACAGTGCCTAGAAGTCAAATCAAAATGTAATGTATGGCAAATCCTACCTACCTGAGCCAAATGTAAGTCCAATACAAATCCCCTAAGTCCTTATCTAAAAGAGAACACGATATTTCTAACAAATCCCATTCTCATTGCTTTCTAGGTTCTTTATTCAGAGAAACCAAAGAAATGCTGAGAAGGCTTGGAAAGACATGTATCTCTTTATTGTACAGACTTTTTAGGGTCAAGTCCACACATAAATCTATCTGCAGAGCTTGTTTACTTATCAGTTTCCCAAGTTCCTAGTCCGCTTCTCCAGCTGACCACTTGCTGTCTGCCATGTTGCATGCTTGCTCCTGTCTGCTCCTGTCTTACCCCAAGTAATACTATTCTCTTGGTCTAACTTCAACGCCAAGTCTGACCACATGGTCTACCCCCTAGCCTGGACAGTTATAAGGGCATAGAACAAAACTGGCATCATGCCAAGTCTGAGACTTACATAAGTATCATAAACTATAAACAAGGCATGTAACTGCTTCCATGTTCAAATAAAGACTGCATGTCCAACCCTGATTACATAATCTCCAAACATGAACCTTTGTGGTCAAGTCGGACTACTGTAATTAAGGGAAATTCATACTCCAATTCTGGCCAAAACCCTACAATGCCAAATGAGTCCCTTCCACTTTGCTGGTACAAATGTCAATGCTGTTCAAGAGCTCTGTTCCATGTTTTGGCTCTTCTTTTCCCTCCATTTTTCTTGACACATTCATCAATGAAACAAGGTAAAGTCATTTTTAATCCTTAGCATTAAACAAAAGATATGATTCAATAGTCCTTCTTTCAGGGAATTTGTAAGAAGCTCCAGTCTAAAGGTATCTAATGAAAGGTAGGATTAAGAGGCTTGGTGATGTACACAAAGAGGGTGTAATGAGATATCTAAAAGGAAGAGTAGGTACTGCAATGCTTAAGTGGAAGTGTTATAATGAGTTGTATATAATAGTGAAGTAAAGAGAGAATTAACTTGAGGGGCTTGATAAATCATGTAATATAGTTTCCCTCTTGGTGTTAGTCTTGACCAGCAAAGACCAGTGCTGCCTCCCTCCTTCTTCAGGGGGTGGAGGAAAACTTAGAGGGACTTGGAGATCATGAGAATAGCTTCTGAAAAATTCTAAAAATTCTAAAATAAAGATCCTTAAAAAAAATAAAATGAAGGTTCTAGTTTTCTTTCTTCTCAAAGCTAAAAAAAGCTTAAAACAAAAAGAAACTGCAAATAGATAATTGGAGACCCCAGGATGAATTCCCTGCCAGTTGAAATTAATCAAATATACACAGATTTCACTTTCCCCTCCAAAAACTAAAATTCTGGGTACAACTTAAATTATCTTCATCTAGCAATCATAAATGTAAGTAACTAGTAAGCAAAGCTTTTAAGTAGCAAAGAGATTCAGTAATTACCTTTGTTGGCCAATTACTGGGGCAATAAAAGGAAAATAAAGGAGAATGGGGAAAATTCACCATTGTTCCAGTGATTTTTCAGTGTCCATGATTCAGTCACTCTTGGCTAAATTGTCTTCATGAACCACTGGGAGCCAGTGAAGGAGAAAGGCTACAGCTACACCCCATCTTGGAGTCAGTCTTCTGAGAATGGACTTTAATCTGCTAAAGTAACCCTGTCAAATTTCCATTGGTTCCTCTCCAGAAAGGCCTAAACTCCTAAAGTACCTGAAAAATCAGCTTTCCAATCACAATTCTATGATAAATTCTAATTTTAATCCTTGGAAAAATTGCAACTCCCAGGATCTTGGAGTCCTGCCTTGCCAGAAGGGCATTACAGAAGAATTTTTTCTACATTTGTCTAACAGGTGATCATGGGGTGGCTGTGTACAGAGTAAAAGAAAAAAACGAGAATGACTAAAAAAACTAGGACAGCTTTCTCAATATATAAAAGATCCACAAATTCCTATGACTTAGTAGGTTAAGTCCAAGAGAGTTGAGACACAGAGAAGCTAATTAATTTACCCAAGGTCACATGACTTGGTATTTATTATGTGTTTGGAATCAGATTTGAACTCTGGTCCTTCTGACTCCAGGGCTGGTGCTCTATCCACTGTTTCACCTAGTTGCCCCCTGACTCGTTTTTACAGATGAAGAAACTGAGGCAAAAGGATAAAGTGACTTGCCCAAGGTCACATACCTAGTAAGTGCTGAAGCCAGATTTTAATTCATGAAGGTGAATCTTCCTGACTCCAGGCCCCAACATTCTGTCCAATTCATCACCTGTGTTTTTATAAATATCTCATTTTAGCCTCACAATAATCCTGGGAGATTAGTATTAGTATGTCCATTTTTCAGAAGAGGAAACTGAGGCAAGCAGAAGTTAAGTGACTTGCCCAGAATTACAAAGCTAGTAAGCGCCTGAGGCAATGATTTTTAACTCAGGTCTTAAGGATTCAGGTCTTGGGCTTCATCTGCCAAACCACCTAGCTGCCTTTGATTTGTATCAAACAAGAAATGAGACAGACTAAAATTGGGATAGGGCACTCCAGTCCTAAAAGGTCACTTTCTGTGATTGAAACATCCTGGATGGGATTACCCATCTATAGGAAGCCTTCACAGTTACTTAATTAACTTATACTTTAATGTTTCCAGGACCTCCACTTCCAAAAGTGTAAGCAGTCTCTACACTGACTCTAAAAGAGACCTCTTTAGCTTGTGAGTGGTATCTTTGAAGTAAGCTGGGCTGGTCCTTGGAAGGACAGTTAAATAGTTCATAATTAGACCGATTCTTAAAACCATTCCAAACTGGCATGTTGCAGAGACAGGGAAGATGACAGATCCATTCCACACTGTCCTGGTCAGCCCACATCAGAAACATTAGGTCAGCTCTGTACTTTATAAAAAAATCCTGCTAAGATGGCAAGTATCCAGAGGAGGATGGATAGATTGGCAACAGTCTTAAGATAATGCTTTACAGCAAAGGTTCTAAGAGTATGCTCTAGGGATGGCTGTGGGATCTGGAAACCCTTTTAGGAGGCCCATGAGATCATAACTATTTTCTTTTTTTTCATAATTTTTTTTTTTAGTTTTTGCAAGGCAATGGGATTAAGTAGCTTGCCCAAGGCCACACAGCTAGGTAATTATTAAATGTCTGAGGTCAGATTTGAACTCAGGTACTCCTGACTCCAGGGCCGGTGCTCTATCCACTGCACCACCTAGCTACCCCTATAACTATTTTCATAAATAGCATTAATATGCTTTAATTTCTGATATTGTAAATATCAATAGACATAACCCATATGAATGCAACTTCCTTGGGAGCCCTTCAATTATTTTTTAGAGTGTAAAGGGGTCCCAAAACCAAAAAAGTTTGAAAGCCACAATGCCTTGCCTTATAGCAATCTGTTGAAGGAAATGGGTATAATTAACCTGGAGAAGGCAGTAGAGGGTGACAGCATACTGAAGGGAACAGCATTCTATCTTCAAAAATATTTAAATTCTGACATATAAAAGAGAGATTAGCTTTGTTCTGCATGACATCACAGGGTCAAGCTTGAAACTTTGCTAAAGTTATAAAGAGGCAGGTTTAGTTTGTATGGACAGACTTAACATCTATCCTGAAGTAGAGCAAAATGCTTTGGTAAATAGTGGATACCACCTCATAAGAGGCCTTTGAGATATGGCTGGGATGATCACTGATTTATTAAGACTGTTGTATGGCACATCCTTGCTCAGGTAAGAGGAGATTTTCTGATCTGTAACTCACACACCAAGGGGCACAGTCATTAAGAAGTCAGAATCATTTCTATGCAATGAGAAGGTATTGTAGACTCAAATGAAACCATGACCCTTTTTTCCCCATATTTTTATTATTATTTTTTCCCCACTCATATACATAGTTTTCAATATTTATTTTTGTAAAATTTTCTACCTTCCATCCTTCTCTCCTCCCTCCCTAAGACTGTAAGTAATCTGATAACAGGCTATAAATGCACAAACATATTACACATATCTCCATATCAGTCATGTTATAAAAGAAGAATCAGGACAAAAGGAAAAAGTACAGAAAAAAAACAAATTTAAAAAGTGAAAACAGTATGCTTTGATCTGCATTCAGACTCCATAGTTCTTTCTCTGAATGTGAATGGCATTTTTCATCACAGGTCTTTTAGAGTTGTTTTATATCACTGTGTGGCTGAGAATACCTATGTCATTGTAAAATATTGTTGTTACTGTGTACAATGTTCTCCTGGTTCTTCTCATTTCACTTTGTATCAGTTCATGTAAGTTTTCCAGGTTTTTCAGAAAATAATCTTGCTCATCATTTTTATAGCAGAATAGTATTCCATCACAATCACACACCACAACCTGGTTAGTCCAATTCTCCAGAGATGGGTATCCCCTCAATTTCTAATTCTGTCACCACAAAAAAAGAGCTGCTATGAATATTTTTTGTACATATGGGTCTTTTTTGTCCTTGTTATGATCTCTTTGGGATATAGACTTAGTAGTGGTATATTGCTGAATCAAAGGATATGTGCAGTTTTATAGCATTTTGGGCATAGTTTCAAATTGTTCTCCAGAATGGTTCAATCACTTCACAACTCCACCAATAGTATTACAGTCCCAGTTTTCCCACATCCTCTCCAACATTTATCATTTTTCTTTTCTGTCTGAGAGGTATGAGGTGGTATTTCAGTTATTTTAATTTGCATTTTTCTAGTTAATAGTGATTTAGGGGTAGCTAGGTATAGCAATGGATAGAGCACCGGCCCTGGAGTCAGAAGGACTCAAAACCAGCCTCAGACATTTAATAATTACCTAGCTGTGTGGCCTTGGGAAAGCCTTGCAAAAACCTAAAATGAAACAAAACAAATTTCAATTTAATGTAGTCAAAATTATTCATTTTGCATTTCATAATGTTCTCTATGTCTTGTTTGGTCATAAATTCTTCTCTCCATAGATCTGTCAGATAAATGATTCCTGCTCTTCTAATTGGCTTATGGTATTACCCTTTATGTTTTAATCGTGTATCCATTTTGACTTTATCTTGGACTACAATGTGAGATGTTGGTCTATGGCCAGTTTCTGTCATACTATTTTCCAGTTGTACCAGCAGTTTTTGTCAAATAGTGAGGTCTTAGTCCAGAAGCTGGAGTCTTTGGGTTTATCAAATAATATATTACTAGTTATTTACTACTGTCTTGCAAACCTTACCTATTCCACTGATAAACCTCTCTCTTTCTTAGCCAGAACCAAACAGTTTTGAAGGCTGTCACATTATAATTTTAAATCTGATATGGCTAGACACCTTCCTTTGCATTTTTAAAATTAATTCCCTTGATATTCTTGATCTTTTGTTCTTCCAGATAATTTTGTTATTTTTTTCTAATTCTATAAAATAATTTTTGAGTAGGTTGATCGCCATGGCACTGAGTACATTAATTTAAGGAGAACTCTCATTTTAATTATATTAAGTAGGTTTGACCTATCCATGAGCAATTGATATTTTTCCAGTTATTTAGATCTGACCTTATTTGTGGAAAAAGTGTTCTGTAATTTTATTCATATAATTCCTGGGTTTTCTTGGAAAGTAGACCCCCAAATAGTTTTATATTGTCTACAGTTATTTTGAATGGAATCTCTCTTTCTTCAATTGTTACTTAGGTGATGATTTATGTTGGTTCATGACCCTTTTAAAAAAATAATAATTCTGCCTCATGTTGCACATATGAAATTTTTTAACCAAGAGCAGCTCTCAGAAATGTTCCTAATGGTCAGGTACAAAGTAAGACAACTTCTTGTAGAGTGAAGAATAATTCCTATTATGAAATATGATAAATAAAGGGCTCCAGGTTCTTTATCTCTCATCCCAAGAACATTGAAAACCCTTTAAGATAAGAGAAACAAGGTTCTTATGCTTGTTCAAAACAGCCTGACAAGAGAGATGAATTTAATCCCATTGCTAACAACATTGATTAAAATGACAGTGTCAAATTATTTATAGAAATCCAGTCATTTTCTGCCATCATAAAGATTTCTCTGCTGAACAAAAATTAACTGATTAACTCAGACTTCCATCATGCCAAGTTTAGGATGAAAATTATAATAATATTTGAATGGTTAAGAAAAAGACAAAAGAAATTTTGACTGATTTTACTCAACTCATTACTTTTAAAATGCCCAGGAACAAGTCAAGAGTCAAAGCAACAGTAGGCTGTTGTCATCCAAAATCCTGGATTATTCTTTTGATACCTTGAGTGCTGCCCCAAAGATCCTTGGAAAAGGTAGAAGGGAAAATGGCAAGTGGGTGTGGCCCTGCTTCATTCAACTGACCATGAAGGTCATCTGGGCAGATGTGTTCTATCACTCCAACCCAATTAGCTGCCAAGGCAATTTTTCTAAAGCATCATTCTGATCATGCCACTTGCTGCTCAGTGAGCTCCAAGGATTCCCTATTACTTCCAGTATCAAATAGAAAGTCCTTTGTCATTTAAAGCTCTTCATAACCTGTCCCCTTCCTACATTTCTAGTCTTATTACATTACACAACTCCACTCTATGATTCAGCTGCAATGATCTGACAGTTCATCAAACACTTATTGCATCTTCTACTTCTTTGGCTTTGGATTGGCCATGCCTCATACTAGGAATTTCTGCCCCCCCTTATCTCCTCCTCTTGATTTCTTTAGCTTCCTTCAAGACTCTGCTTATGTCCCAGTTTCTGTAAAAGACCTTTCCCAGGGGCCGCCCGCTGCTGATGACTTCATCTCACATTACCTTCCATCTGCTCTGGATAGATCTTGGGTGTACCAAGTTATTTTTTGCATGTTGTCCCCTCCTTTGTATCCTCAATTCTTTGCACAATGCTTGAAATGCTAAGAACCAAAAAATTGATTGAATCTGTGGTATGGTGGATCTGTGGGTAGAGGATAAAGAAGAGTAAGACAAAAAGGAGGCTAGGGTTGGGAGCAACAACATGGTCAAAGAGTGAACAGAATTTGTTCATGGTAGAGATATTATACCCATTAAACTTTAGTTTTCTTTGCTTCAGAAGAGTTTTAAATGGCCCTGTTCATAGCAAATGAAAAAAAATCAAGTAATTCTAAAAGAAAGATAAATGGAGAGAATTTGAGACTCAAAATTTTAAAAATAAATGTTAAAAATTGCTTTTATATGTGATTAGAGATAAAATACTATATAAACTTTAAGAAGAAAAAAGAAAACTAAAAAAGATAAATGAAGTTGTCAGTAGAGAAGACCAAAGAGAGACAGGAATGACAAAGATGACACCAGAAGAGATGGGGGAAGGGTTGGAGAGGCTTAAATAAAAAGCAGACAGGAAATCAAAATGATGACTCCATCTGGCATAAACTGGGGGGAAAGAAGCGAACAATGAAGCCCTTTCATATCCCCTCAGTTTAGACAAGCTAACAATGAACCTAGAACTATGCTATTGCATAGTTCAAACAATAGCAGCCTGGGGAACTTCCCATCCCCTAGGAGTACCTCAAATTTTTTTTTACCAAAAAGATGAGTTGATACAACCAGATTCTCACCTTTGTTCTAATAAGACTCTTAAAGAGTCCTAGGCTCTCCATCCCCAAGCAAGCCTCCATCACCTGTGTAAAACTGTATTTTCAGGAGCAGAGAATCAGAGCATCATTAGGAAAGTTGTGAAAGACTTAGAATGAGATGAAAATGTTTCTAACTCTTGAAGGAAAATAGCCCTTCTCTTCCCTAATCTTAGCTCTGCTGTTAGGCTAGAATCCTCTTACCCAGTGAACATTCCCGTCACTACTGCCCCAAATGAGAAGGGACATGGAAGCAGAGGAGTAGCAGAAAGCCTGGTGGAAGACAGAGGTGGAAGCAGGTGAGGACCATGCACTGTTTTCAAAAAAATAAGAAAAGCCTATAAGATAGCTCAAGTTCCAGGCTCCCTGATGCCAGAAACCGACAAGGAAAGCTAGAAGGCAGAATGTGCTCAGAGAATTCCCCAGAAGCAGAATCTTCAGTAAAGGAATGCTGAGTTTTATCCCATTTCTGCTTTTTATCAGTGAACACTGTATGTTGCCTTTGTTTGCTGCTTGAGCTGAAAGGGACTCAGGACTTCCATTAAACAACCCATTATTCTCCAGCCAAGTGCTGAGTCAGCGGTCCCAGCTCCTGTAACATCTTGTATTAATCTTCTTACATAGTTTCTGGCCAAGTCAGGAAACAGTTACAGTGCTCTGGAAAAAGAAGGGAGCCTGAAATGACTACGGGAGAAGGACCTCAGGGCCCTTTGGGGGTCAGTATCAACCCAAGGACAGCCTTCTCTGGCTGGGTAATACTAGAGGGAAACACTGATGAATTATCAATGAGGAGAAAGTCAAGTTTTGACCTTTGGCCAGCATTTATTAGATATTCGGAGCTGTTCAAGGAATCAAAATGCCCACTGAGAGTCATCTAAAGAACACAGATCTGGCATCTGATCTTACTTCAAAGTAACAATATCTAATGTTTTTAGTGGCCTTTAAGGTTTGCAAAGCATTTTGTTCTTATTGTTGTTTGTCCTTGGTTCTGGAAGAGGTCCATGACATCAGGGCGGTGATGCTATGACATGCTGAATTGGATTTAAATAAGGGAAAGCTCCTTTTATTTGAGTAACAACCCTGTAAGGTGGCATCCCCATTTGTCAGATGAGGAAACTGAGGTTCAGAAAGATAAAGGCAAAATGACTTGCTCAGAGTGACACAGCATGTGTATTTGTAAGGATTTGAACTCTCCAGTGTCAATGCTATTATCTAATGTGATACTTTATATTAGCTAGCCTTATTAGGGCAGGGAGGAGGATAGAGGCTGGGACTAGAGTCAGGAAGATCTGAGTTAAGAGTCATCTTTTGGAACTTGACTACCTGAAGGATCCTGGGCAAACCACTTAATTCCTGTCTTCCTCAGTTTCCTTAACTGTAAAATGGGTAAAGTCTTAGCACATATTTTCCAGGATTGTAAGATCAAATCAGATAAAATTTATTGCCCCTGAGTTGGCATTGTTTCCTTCTTTATCTCCTCAATAAGGGGACTACTAAAACAATACTATCTAAATATAAAGGCATGTTATCGTTAATGATTTGTATTTGTGCCATATTATTTTTCATATTTTTTGTGAGGTTTTGAGAGTTGAGTGCTAGAAGACCCAGGTTCCAATCCTGTTTCTGATACTACTTCTCTACATGACCCTAGACAAGGCATTTTCCTACTTGGGTTTCTCAGAAAACTCCAAAAGATTTATTTACTAAGTAAAATATGAGTCACAGACTACGATGTGGAGGGACCTCCCACATTAGTGATTCCCAAAGCCATAGATCATTTGTGCTGTATTGCTCCTAACACTGGACAGATAACGATATGAACAAAATACTTTGCAAACTTTAAATTCTAGAAACTTAAGGTATTAAAGTATGATCAGATGCTAAATCTGTATTCTTAAGATGACTTGGTGGGCATTTTAATTCCCTGAACTTCTCAGAATGCATAATAGATGCTGGTCAAAAATAAAAGCTTTAGTTTCTATTGAGGAAATGGCTTCATAAACACAAATTCATTATGGAGGACAGCACTCTGAACATAGTAGGACTGAGGGGAAGAAGCCTAGGACCCCAGACCCAGAAGGGGACTCAGAGATCAACTAACTCAATCTCACTTTACTGATTAAGAAGCCTGGGATGATAATGTGATTTCCACAAGGTGACTTGAGAGTTAAGTGAATTCAAATTTAGGCCACAGATTCGAAGGCCAGTGAGCTTCCCATTACATCATGCTGTAACGAACAGGCATCTAACAGATTTTTGTGTAAAGGGAGATCATCCTATTCCCCAAGTCCATTGCTGCAGAATTTAAAATCTAATATAAAAGAATCAGGGCAGGTGACAAGAGTGTGGAAACTCAGAAAGACCTGAGTGTGAATTCTGCTTTAGGAATACTACTGCAATGTTCCCCTGGAGAAGTTGTTTACCTTTTCTCCTCAGTAACTCATTGGCAAAATGGAGATGATGATGGCACATCCCACACAGATTTGCCATAGGAATCATGCAAAGCACACTGTCATTTTTAAAACTTTATTAAGAACCTCCAGTGTTCCTTAATCTGATCTTCAAACCATTGCTATTGTTATCCTCCTTTTACAGATGAGTAAAACGAGGCAGACAGCAGTGACATGACCTGCCCAAAGACTCACAGATAGCAAATATCTCATGAAGGATTTGAATCCAAACCCATGGGGAGTTCCTTCAGAGATTCCTTTGTGGAAGGCAGTGTGTTAACTGGACCAAGTCTAGAAATACTGCAGAGCCTTTTCAAAGAGATCCATAATCACTCAAAAGAGATAGACTTCAAAATATGCTCAGGTTTAACATTCCACACAGGAAAAACCAAGGGGATGAGGATGAGTGCCTGGATGACATTTCAACAGGTCTTCAACCCCGTATGATCTTGCCCAGATATTCTGAACAGCCATCACAAATGGGCAATGAACTCCAACAAAAAGTTGAACAGGAGAAAAACAGTCTGGATTGCCTCTGGAAAATTGCAAATGACCTCAGGCTTCTTCTGAAAAGAAAGTCTTTAAAACACTAATATTCTTCTAGCTAATTATCTATTAGACACATACAAAGTAGACATTAGAAAACCTTGGATGGGAGGGCAATAGAAAAACTGTCCCTGACCTTAAAGAATTTACATTCTACTGGTGGATAAAAGACAAATTGACTCTGAGTCTGGTACAACAATCTGTTCTCAATAAAGGTAGGATAAAACATCACCAGATTTTTGTAATGAAAGAAAGGTTTGATATTCCTACCCTGTCAGTAATTTTTGTTTGTCTATAAATGTTGGATAAGATAATGGTATCATAATCTAATTTCCTATTAATTATCCTTTGTTTCTTAATACTCATGAGAATGAGAAGAGACTTCACCAAGTATCTAATCTGCTTTTTATTTTTCAGATAGGAAAGCTGAGACCCAGAGAGGAGCAATGACTTGTCCATGGCCACCCTGTGTCCCTAGGGCCTCTCCACCTGACTAGAGAGTAGAGGGCTCCTTCCAGAACCTCCAGTTAAGGAGGGTACCCAAGGAAGCAACTTCTTCATTTCTGCATTCCTCCAATCTGGGCAGGACCCTTCTTAGCTTCCTTTTTAGTGCTGTTCTCCCCAGAAGAATGTAAACTCTTTGAGGGCAGAGAGTGTCTGTTTGTATTTGTATTCCTAAACACTTAGAAAGCAGACTGGCTGCAGTTGCCCAACAAAAATTTAGAATTTCACTAGCACAGATGAATTTCCTTTTAGTGACCCCCCCACCCCAGTGAAAAGAGAGGAAGATGTAGATCTAGTGATGCAAGATGGAAAAAAAAAGGCAGAGCTCAAAGAATAATTGCAACAACTCTACACTACAAAGCCACCATCCAGAGCCATGGCAAGAAGCAATCAACCCAATGAATAATGCCAATCTCATGTTCACCACATAAAAGGGCACCTCCTTAACAATAACTACTGAGAGTAGAGGTGGTATGAGAAATTGGAGGTCATCATATAATTAGGGGCTTCAGTTTCATAGTTGTCAAAGAATATAAAGTATAGAGAGAATTGTCTGGGAGTCAAAATAAAATCTATTGATTAATATTTTTTAAAACAAAGTAACTCGATACAGATTCGGCAAATATTGGGTTTCATGACTACTAAAGAGTAAGTCCTCAATGAGATGCAGCATCCATTCACTGCTTCTTTTCTAAGGAAACAGCATCAAATCACTTAAACTCCCTAGGTCTGTAAAATGAGATTAGATTAAATGTCTGTTAAGGCTCCTCTTTGAAACTTGACATTATCCACTCACTCTATACTCTAGGCTTAAGGAATCTTGTACTTGATCAATTTTCATTCGTTATTTCTTAAAGTATTTAGTAAGTTTTTAGTAGTAAAGTAATTAGTAAGCATAAGTTTGGTGACATCCCTTTATTTTCAGGGGGAGAAGCCCAGTTAAGAGATATCGTAACGTTTCATAATCAGAGTTCTCACTGTGCCAGGTGAGAAAATATTTTTGGCTCTCCAATGCTTAAAAAAACATTTAATAAGGCCTGGAGGAATTGCAGTCTGCATTAGTGAAGGAAATACCCAATTAAAATGTGTAATTTTTATTTTTTTAATTTAATTTAATTTTTTAGGTTTTTGCAAGGCAAATGGGGTTAAAGTGGCTTGCCCAAGGCCACACAGCTAGGTAAACATAAGTGTCTGAGGCCAGCTTTGTACTCAGGTACTCCTGACTCCAGGGCCACCCCAAAATGTGTAATTTTTGATATGCTGTGCAATAGCTGGTTTTAGAAAGTAAGGCAATCGCCTTATCAACAATCAGGAAATCTAGGTCTTATTTTCGTAGCAATTTAAGAAAGTCTCTTCCAGGGCAGCTAAGTGTTGCAATCAATGGAACACTGGTCCTGGAGACAAGAGGACCTGAGTTCAAATGTGACCTCAGATACACAATAAATAAGTGACCTTGGGCAAGTCACTTAACCCCATTGCCTTAAATAAATTTTTTTTTAAAAGTCAACCAATAGACAATTATCTTTAAAAAAAGAAAAAGAAAAGAAAGTCTCTTCCCTTTAAGCCACTACAGAAAAACCAAAAAGAATACCACTTTGCTCATAAGGTACTTGGAGCTCTGAGATAAAAGGACCCTTAGCATACAGAGTACTGAGTCATGGTATGAATGTAAGCCTCAGGGATAAACATTTTGGCATTTTTGCTCTTTTCTTTGTGAGAGATAGCATAAATACCTGTTATTTTTGTCATTGTTGCTCTAGTGATCACTGAGAAACAGAAAATATGTTATTTAAAAGAAATAAAATCTCTTCCAGCTCTAAATAAATGAACCTATGTATGACCCAACTATATCAATTGTTTTTAAAGACTGAGTCTATACTTGAGAGTCAGTTGAAAAAGAGCCAATGATCCACAACCATTTTTCTAGTTTTTCAGATAACACTTAAAAGTTTTGAGACACAAGAATGGCTGCTGTGGACAGAAATAGTCATATGCAATCTTAATAATTTAGTAGTAGACCGGAAATCTTGGTTGCCTCCAAATTATAGACAATTGTATGTGAAGAAATTTCATCTTACTCTGGAAATATCTAGAATCTGACAGAACAAAGTAATTTATTTATATTTTTTAATTTAATATTTATTCTCATTTTGTGCAATGTTTTTTATACATTAATAAAATATTCTTGTTTAAGAGTAAACAAAATACCCCCTCCCCCCAAAAAATATGGACTCACTTGAACGATAAAGTAAAGGGGAGAGAAAAAAATTAAAATAAAAATAAAAAAATAGTAGTAATTGTAGGTATGGCCAGGTGGCACAGTGGACGGAGTACCAGTCCTGGAGCCAGGAGCACCCGAGCCCATATCTGGCCCCTTACACACAACAATCACCCAGCTGTGTGACATGCAAGCCACCCCAACCCCACTGCCCTGAATAAACCAAAAAAAAAAAAAAGACATAAAATAAAATAAAATAATAATAATAGTAGGGGCAACTGGGTGGTGGACAGAGCACTGGCCCTTGAGCCAGGAGCACCCAGGTCCAAATCCGGCCTCAGCACCCTGCTATGCGGGCCCAGGCAGGCCATCCAGCCCCATTTTCCCTGTACCCCCCAAAATAATAATAATAATAAAAAATGTGCTTCAGTATGTGTTCCAACACCACCAACTCTGTCACAGGTGGATCACATACTTTATAAGTCTATGACAAAAGTTACTTCCATATTTTTCCACTGTTGCCATTGCTGATCGCAACTCCCTCCTTTCGTATTTCTCCACTACCATGTACTATATTTTCTCTCTCCTTTCACTCTGACTCTGCTGTAGGGTAGCTGAGTGGTACAGCAGACAGACCCCTGGCCCTAGGGCCAAGAGGCCCCAAGCCCCCATACCACCCCTTAGGCCCAGCATCCACCTGGCCATCCAATCCCAGCTCCTTGCAAGAAGTAAAAAAAGAAAATATGTTTTATCTGACCACTCCCGCCTGTGGTCCATCCTCTCCTCCATCACTCACATCACCCCCCTTCCCCCTGTCTCCCTTCTCTTTTTCTTACTCCAGATGTCTATACCCCATTAAGTATATATGCTGTTTTCTCTCCTAGCCACCTCTGATTAGAGAAGATTCCCTCATTCCCCCTTGCCTTTCCCCCCTTCCATATCATTACAATAGCTCATTGTAATAAAGAAAAATCTTATTATACGAAATATCTTGGCCCATTCCCCCCTCTCCTTTTTCTTTCTCCCATTACATTTCCCTTTTTCCTATTGACTCCATTTTTACACCATATTTTATCTTCAAATTCAGCTTTCTCCTGTGCTTCATCTATAAAATCTCCTTCTACCTGCTCCATTAATTGAGAAGGTTCATATGAGTATTATCAGTGTCATTTTTTTCTATACAGGAATACATGCAGTTCATCATCATTAAGTCCCTCATATTTTCCCCTTCTCCTCCAATCTCTATGCTTCACCTGAGTCCTGTATTTGAAGATCAAACCTTCTGTTCAGCTCTGGCCATTCTAATAGGAACATTTGAAATTCCCCTGGTTCATTGAAAGTTCATCTTTTTCCCTGGAAGAGGACATTCAGTTTTGCTGGGGCTGGATGGCCTGCCTGGGCCCGCATATTCCAAGCCCTATGAGCTTTTAATGTAGTTGCTGCTAAATCCTGTGTGATCCTGACTGCAGCTCCACGATATTTGAATTGTGTCCTTCTGGCTGCTTATAATATTTTCTCTTTGACTTGGGAGTTCTGGAACTAATATTCCTAGGGGTTGGTTTTTTGGGATCTCTTTCTCGGGGTGGGGGGGGATCAGTGGATTCTCTCCATTTCTATTTTGCCCTCTGCTTCTAGAATATCAGGGCAATTTTCCTGTAGTGACTCTTTGAAAAGGATGTCAAGGCTCTTTTCCTGATCATGACTTTCAGGTATTCCAATAATTTTTAAATTATCTTTCCTAAATCTGTTTTCCATATCAGTTGTTTTTTCAATGAGATGTTTCACATTTTCTTCTAATTTTTCATTTTTTTTGTTTTGAAGTATTGAATTCTAGTTTCTTGTAAATTCATCAGTCTCCCTGAGTTCTATTCTTTGTCTGAAGGATTTGTTCTCCTCAGAGAGTTTTCTTACCTCTTTTTCCATCTGGCCAATTTTGCTTTTTAAAGCACTCTTCTCCTCAATAACTTTTTGAACTGTTTTATCCATTTGACCTAAGCTGGTTTTTAGATGCTATTTTCTTCAGTATTTTTTTTGGATTTCCTTGACTAGGCTGCTGACTTCATTTTCATGTTTTTCCTGCATCTCTCTCCTTTCTTTTCCCAGTTTTTCTTCTAACTCCCTCATTTTATTTTCAAAGTCTTTTTTGAGCTCTGTCATAGCCTGAGCCCAATTTCTGTTTTTCTTGGAGTCTTTAGATGCAAGAGCTTGTGCTTCCTCATCTTCAGACTGAGTGTTTTGCTCCTTCTTGTTCTCACAGGCAAAATATTTCTCAATGGTATTTCTCTTGTTTGTCTGCTTGCTCATTTTCCCATCCTTAGCCTGTTTTGGGGGTGCTTCCTAAGCTTTGGGGACATTCCCACAAGGGTCTCAGTGTGTGAGGCTCTGTCCTCCCTCCTGGTCTGTGAATGACCATAAGCGCCCCCCTCTGCCACTGGGCTGAGGTGGGGGGGGTCTGCTGTTCTGTGGGGGGGCCTAGACTGCAATCAGGATCCGAATGTGTTCAGATTCCCAGAGTCCTGTTCCAGGGGCAGAGGACAGAGCTCTGCAGTCTCTCTCTCTCTTCACTCTCCTCCCTAGGTTCAATGGGCTCATGCCCTGGGGGCTCCTGCTTCCTGGCTCCTCCTGCTTCTGTTTCCTGGATCTGGGCTGCTGTGGCCATGCTGCTCGCTGTGTGCCCTGAGGCAGAGGTCCCCCGCTGTTCCCCCAATTTGTGCCTGCTGCTCCCTGGGGTGTAGCTCAGGAAACTCCCCCACTGCTGTGAGCCATGGCTCCCAGCTCCCTGGGACTGCCTCCAGGAGGCTGAAGTTCTTTTGCTCTGGTGGGCCGCCCCTCCAACCCCAGGGAGCAGAGCCTTTCTGCTCTTCTCCAGATTACCATGAATAGGAGAACTGCCTCACTGGGTCCCTCTGTGGGTTCTGTCTCTTGAAAATTTAGTTAGAGTCCTTAGTTTAGAAGTTTTATGAGAGAGCGCCCAAGATACGATCTGCTCTAGTCACCATCTTGGCTCCGCCCCCGAGCATCACAAAGTATTTTAAATTAACGAGATTCAACATTAGAATTTGAAAATTCTCACATAAAATAACAAAGACATATCTGAAATATTTCACTGTTGAGACTAGAAAACTAATAATAAAAATAATAAAAGGGACACCGAAATATCTTTTTGTGTATCGTCATGATTTTTCATACTTCCTCCCCGCTCTTGACCCCAGAATAGTCTCCTGTTTCCCTACATTCCTAAATTGTAGAAAAATGAACCTCTGTTTGCTCCTCAGTAAAACAAGAAGGGTTATGTTACATGGTAGAGAGCCAGTGTTCGAATCAGGAGGTTCCACCCCTAGCCACACCTGGCAAATTACTGAACTTCTCATTGCCCTAGGCAGCTATCTAGGGCTATAAACTGCAGAGAAGCTGTCAGTCTGTAGTGATGGGGGAATTGGGTCATTAGGAGTTCCCTATCTAAATCAATAAAATCAAAAAAACCAGTCCAAGAAAACAACAAAGATAATAATACTCTCACTATTCACCTCACAGGATTACATGAAAGATTTATAAATGTTACAGAAAAAAAGACTCAAGCTACAATCTCCTAATTTGTAATCTATATGAAAACAAGGAGTTGATGTACTATCACAGGATCTAGGGGTTGTGAGAGATTTTGGAGAACATCTGGTCCAGCTGTATTAGCTGGCTCCTGGTCAGTCTAAGGCAAGAAATATACTAATCATTCATTACTAACAGGTAAAATAAAGCTACTTATTTAGTATAGGAAACAAGGTTAGTAACATTTGAGATGTCACCCATGTAGTCAACTCTGAGTTCCAGTATTCTTTAACTCCAAGATATGGAGTGGGTCAGATTTCAAAAGTTCAGATCAGGACTTCTCCCCTCCTCATTCATTTGATTAGTCTTGGACCTCAGGTCTGATAGCTGATATGCAAATGCCTGAATAGATTTATTGGTTTTCTTACCTTACCTTAAAAGTCATATGACCTTTTAGGCCATAAATTAGAATAAGATTTGTCTGAAAGTAAACTGATATTTTAGTGGTATGTACAAGAGAATATGGAATGTACATTCTCATTTGTCTCTCTGCCAAAGGAATGGCAACTAATAACTTCATGACTTGCCTTAATGATTATTTTATCTTTGAAAAAAGTCAACAAGGGTAAATTCTACTCTGGATCTTATTCTTATCAATAAGGAAAAACTGGTAAAATGATGGGAACGTTGCAGGGAAGTGACCACTTCTCTCTAGGATCTGTGATTAGAGAAGAAAGCTGAACATTATCTGACAAATATTTTAAGTTTTGAGAAAACTGATTCCAAAAGGAAAAGAGAAAGAAGAGATAGGGTTCATTAAAGTAAAATTCTACAAAATAAAACCGTCCAAGAGAAACAGCTCTCAAGAAAAGGAAATAGGGGTGGCTGGCGCAGTGGATAGAGCACCAGCCCTGCAGTCAGGAGTACCTGAATTCAAAACTGGCCTCAGACACTTAATAATTACCTAGCTGTGTGGCCTTGGGCAAGCCACTTAACCCCATTTTTCTTGAAAAAGCCTAAAATAAAATAATAAAATAAAATAAAAAAAGACAAAAGCAAAGGTAGGTAATTGAGGATGATTAGAGAGGTTTGGCATGATCCTATAAAAATAATATCAAGAGTGCTAAAACCTAAAATGAACTGAGGATGACAAAGAAGCTAAGGATAACAAGAAAAAGGGCAGAGGATAAAATTATAAGAAACAGAAGGCCCAGAGAAAGGTTACTCCCTTTCAGAGTAGATGGGTGATAACAATAAAGAGTGGAGGAAAAGCATAACTACTCAGCTTTTTTATTTATTTTTTCTGACATGGAGAATGGTCTTTTGATTAGAAAGGACAGAACAAAAATAACTAGTAAGGAGCCAATACATAAGGTTAAGAGGGAGATAGTTCAAAATAACGTAGTAACCTTTAATGAATTGAAGTTACTAGGGCCTGAAAGACTGCATCTTGAGGCAGACAAAGGAGGCAGCTGTAATGTCTGAACTACTTACTGTCAGTATGTTATGCAAAAAACATGGAGAATGGGAAATGTGACACAAAACTGAAGAAGATCAGAACTACAGAGAAGAAGGTAGAGCCTTCAGATAATAGACTGGTAATCCCGACTTTGATTCCTAACAAATTTTAAAAGGTGTTATTAAAATGCAATGGCTTTCAAAAAAAAACAGGACTTTGAAAGAAGGGGAGAGCTCTGAATCTCTCCAAGATTTGGTTATTTTAAATACTTTCCCACAACACTTGGCCTTTTTCAACAGTTACTTGATCAAGAGATTGAGAGTATAGATATACAGATGGATTTCAGAAATATAACAAATCTCATGATTTTCTGGTCGTCAAGATGAACAGATGTGGACTAGATGATACTATAGTTAGGTATTTGAAACAGCCTGAATGACTTAACTCCAAGGATAATTATTAATTAAGCAATGTTCACTTGGAGGGGAGTCTCTAGAAGAGCACCCCAATGATCTATCCTTTGCCCTAGTCTTTTCAAATATTTTAAAAAATCAATAACTGAATGAAGGCATAGATGAATGTTGGTCAAATATATATAGATGACTAAAATTGAGGATAGCTAAAATGTTTGACAAAAATATTGAGACAAAAAATCCTTTGCAGGTTAGAGTGATAAGTTAAATATAATAACATTGGTTATAATAGAGATAAATGCAAATCTTTGCCTTGGCTAAAAAAAAATCAACTGTACAAGTATTGGACAGAGCAATATGGTTGAAAAAATTCATTATAAAAAAAAATCTTGATTTTTTTTTATAGCTTGCCAAGCTGAATAAAGCAAATTTTGTGACATAATAACCAAAGACCCTGAAGTCATCTTAGGATACAGAATAATTCATCAGGAATAGACTTGAAGTAGTCTTTCCGACTCAGATTACATCTTAACCATTATGTTCATTTCTGGGTACTATAATAATAATAATAATAATAACAACAACAACAACAACATTTCATTTTTGAAGAAGACCATGACATCAGGGAGGTCATGCCATGACAAGTATATGAATTGGATTTGAGTGGGGGGATGCTGTACTGTCACCAGTCTCACTTTCTCCTCCAGAGCCAACTAGGTCCAGTGGTCAGATATACATCAGGATGACTGGAGATGACCCTGGATTAGGGGAAGAGTTAAGTGACTTGCCCAATGTCACACAGCTAGTAAGTGGCAAGTGTCTGATTCAAACTCCCATTCTCCTGAATCCAAGGCCAGTGCTCTATCCAATATGCCACTTAGCTGATCTTTCACCACTATATTTTAGGAAGGAAGCTAACAAATGAGACTCATGAAAAAGAGAAAGACTATGGCTTTTGAGAATTGTACTTCTATCTGGACAGCTAAAAGTAGTATACTTGACAGAGGGTATGGGTACAAGACATGTATAAACAATTAAGACTTGAAAAAAAGATTATACTGGAGAAAAAAGGTGGAAAAATTAGAGGATAATTAGCACCACATGAAAAGGCACAAAGGCCCTATAATAGAAGAGAGAAAGTAGGGAGAGTACACTGAGCAAATCTTACTCTCTACAGATTCAGCTCAAAGAAGGAATGATATACATTCCCGATTGCATTTAGAAACTTATCCTAGCCTACAGGGAAGTAGAAGGGAACTGGGGAAAGGGCAGTGCGAGGCCAGCAGAAATCAAAAGCAAAACACTGGTGAGGAGGGACAAGGGGAAAGGAGGGAAAGAAAAGTACAAATAGGGGGAAGATAGGATGGAGGAAAAGAAAAAGGTTTTGCATAAATAAAACAATTGCAACCAAAATTAGAAGTAATTCAGAAAACTGGGAAACAATTTTCAAAGCTAGTGTTACCGTATGAAATGATGAGTGATTAAATTTTTGGAAACACCTGGAAAGACTTGTAAAAATTGAAGTTGAGTGAAGTGAGTAGAAGCAGGAGAACACTAAACATTAGCAGCAATATTATGAAATAATCAACTATGATGGATGCAGCTCCTCTTCAGCAGTTCAGTGATCAAGGACAATACTAAAAGACTTACAATGGAAAAATGCTGTCCACATCCAGGAAAAAACTATGGAATCTGAATGCAGAGCAAACCATACCATGTTCACTTTTTAAAACTTATTTTATGTTGTTTCTTTCTCTCTCATGATCTTCCCCCCCCTTAATTCCAATTCTTCTTTCACAACATGTCTAATATGGAAATATGGGAAATACAATCGTACCTGCAGTAGATTATTCCCTCCCATGGAGGGGGAGGTGTGGGTTAGGGAAGAGAGAATAGTAAAAAAATATGGAAGTCAAAAATTTGTAAAAAGGATAAATGTTGAAAACTATCTTTGCATGTATTTGGAAAAAAAGAAAGAAATGTATATTAGCAAAAAGAAATAAGAGGAAAAAAAAAGAAATGAAGACCCAAAGAACAGGAAACTTGCCAAATTTACAAAGGAGCCAGTAGGAAGTTACAGTAGTGCAGGAAGGGGTGTTTTGCATAGAGCCTCTCAAGAGATCTGTTCAAGCAGTAAAAGAAACGTATTTGCATAACTAATGTTTCTTCAACTTCCTTCCTCTCTGTCTTCTTCTCATCTCCAGCCAGTTCTCCCTTCTCTTGGAACTGCTGTTTCCTCATAAGCTACATATGTTGCCGGGGAAGAAGGGCTGGTTCAAGGACAAACCAGACCAGCATTTGTTTATTTCTGAATAGAACAAAAAATTTGCAGAACTAAGGGGATCACTTGGAGGCAAAGGAGAATAATCTATAACACTGTTTCTTTAGCAGTTTTATCTGTAATAGCCTCCAGCAACATTAAAATCTAAGCTCTTTGTTCTAACCTTGTTCTGAAGGAGCTTCAAGACTTCAAGTCTTCCCATTACTTTTATATGCTTTACTAGATCTGTGATGTCAATACAATTTTCCCATTTGAGGTAGTTAGGAGGCATAGGGGATAGAACACCAGGAGTCAAGAGGACAGGAGTTCAAATCCTACTTTAGACTCTAGATATATGACCCTGGGCAAGTCATTTAATCTTGTTTGCCTCAGTTTCCTCATTTGTATAATGAGCTGAAGAAGGAAATGGCAAACCACCTCAGTATCTTTGCCAAAAAAATCCCAAATGGTATCACAAGGAGTCAGAAATAACTGAACAGGGGCAGCTAGGTGGCAGGGATAGCTAGGTGGTACAATGGCTAGAGCACGGGCCTTGGAGTCAGGAGTACCTGAATTCAAGTCTGATCTCAGACACTTAATAATTACCTAGCTGTGTGGCCTTGGGCAAGCTGCTAAACCCCATTGCCTTGCAAAAAAAAAAATCTAAAAAATCTAAGAAATAACTGAACAACAATTGTGCCTTCTTATTCTTCATGTCTTATTCCAATATTAGGAGAGTGTTAGTGTTTCATAAAGAAATCAGTTATTGGGGAGGCTAGGTGGAACAGTGGATAGAGCACAGACCCTGGAGTCAGGAGCATTTGAGTTCAAATCTGACCTCAGACAATTAATAATTAGCTGTGTGGTCTTGGGCGAACTACTTAACCCCATTGCCTTGCGAAAAAAAAAAATCAGTTCTGAAATTTAAAACATCAGGTATGATGGTAGAAGAGACAGCACTGTAGCTAAGAACTTCAATTTAAGGTGCTTTCCTCTGTGACCTACTCCTTGAAATCTAGAGTCCAGCCATATGTTCTTAATTGAAGCTGACCCAATTCAACATTATTTATCAATCAACTACTATGTGCAAGGGACTGCATGAAATGATGGAACTACAAAAGAAAATAAGTCTTTCCTTAGGAAGCACATGTGCTTTTAAAATACTTAGTTTATTTCAATTCAAAACTGTTCTAATTCACTGGGTTATTGCTTCCTTCATAGTTTTCTGAGATATTGTCATACATTCCAACTCAATTAAAGATTAAACACCTATTATGTATAATGGGATGGGGATATAAACATCATTTATAACATAGTTCTTTAAAGGGGAGGAAAGGCAAGGGAGAAAGGAAACCTAGATCTGAAGTTGGAAGGACCCATCACAAGTTGCTGTATAGGAAAAAGAATGCTGACTTGGGAAATTGGGTTTCAAGATCTGCTGGTAACTGCCGGTTACCTGTCTAACCTTCAGTAATTTGTTTAACCTCTCTAAAATAAGGGGGTTGCAGTATGGTACAGAAACAAGAGGATTCAAATGCTACTTCTACCTGCGTGATCTTGGAGCAAATCTCTCAACCTCTCTCAATCTCAGATTCCTTCTCTATAAAATGAAAGGGTTGGACTAGATTGTCCCAAATTTCTTCCAGTTTTTGCTCTATGATCCTATGTATGTAAATAACTGTAATGATAATTCAAATTCATAGAGCCTTATAGTTTAAAAAAGCAGTTTGCATACATTTATCAGGTTTAATTCTATAAATCAGATTAGTACCCTACCAGGTCCAAACCCAAATCACTTGATTTTTTTTTATAAAATTAGCCGTATGTTTGACTTTTTTTTTTGTTTTGAATATATGATATCCATGACCAGAGTTTAAAAAAACTTCCTAGTTAAACGGAACATCAAATATATGACAGGTTAGTCAGTCAGAAAGAAAAATCACTTTGGTAATCTTAAATATAAGAATTGGAAATCTGAAGATTGGAGTTCTGCTATTTATTAAAATCCTCTTTTGGCATTGAGTGTTAAAAGAAACGTCTAAATCTGCACGAGGCACTGGACCTGGTGGCTCACAACTCGTCTTCACTGCAGGGCGCTAAGAAAGCCTGCAGTCCTGACCCTGCAGTCTGCTGATGGCTGGTTGGTGTTCTTTATGCAACAAGGGGTTGACCTTTCCCAGATTTCACACCTACCCTTTCCCCTTCCCTGGGCAAGCAGGTGGCTAAGAGAAGAGAAGTCTAGGTTAAGGAGACTCGGATCGTGTACTGTCCTTTCACCTCACCTGTGCCTCAGGGGCCTCACCTGGAAAATGGGGGCTGGGCTCTAAGGCCTTCAGCTGTGGATCTAGAAGCCCATTGCTTTCTCGAGGGGCTCCTGGCCCCCAGCTCTTGCTCTCGGGTTGGCCGCGACGTCGGGGAGTGGGGGTCGCACGGCTTTGGCTCTGCGCCACGGGAGGGTCTCCTAACCTAGGCCCAAGTGGCTCGGGGAGGGCAGGGGCGCGCCGCGCCACGTGCCGCCCGGACTCTGCCTCTTCCCTCCCTTCTGGCCCGGCCCCGCCTACACGGCGCGCATGCGCCCTGGGGGCCTCGTGCTCCCCGGCCGCCTCGCCCCTGCCCGCCCACTCTCGCTCCTGCGCACGCGCCCCAGGGGGCGGGCCCCTCGGGCTGCCCCGCCCCCGCCCCCGCGCAGGCGCCCTCGGAGGCGGGGCCGGCGCGCTGTTGGTCATGAGTGGGCTCCGGGCTGGGACGGGGCGGAGGAATGGGTGGCGGAAGACGCGCCGGGGGCGGGATCGGAGCGCCCGGGCTCGGCCCTAGGGCGGCCGAGCCGCGGAGGAGGAGAGAGGGGGCGGGCGGCGCCGGCGTCAGCTGACCCGGTCTCGTGACAGCCTCGGGCGGCGGCCGCGCAGGCGCGCCGAGCGCGGTCGCCCGTAGCCCGAGGGAAGATGGCGGCCTCCAGAGCGAGCCTCTGAGAGGCGAGCGGCGGCGGCGGCGGAGGGGGCGGAGAGCGCGGCGGAGCCCCGGCGGCCCGAGCGGGAGCGGCGAGGGGGCCGGGCCGGGGAGCCAGGCGGGCGCCGCGGCCTCGTGGGGGCGCGGCGGCGGCGGCAGCAGGAGGCGCCCGGCCGGGCGAGCGCGGAGCGCCCAGCGCCCCTGCCCAGGTACAGCGCCCCCTCCCCGGGCGCTCCGCGCGGCCCCGGCCCGGGGAGGCCCCGGCTGGGCCCGCGGAGCCCAGCTGCGCCTTCGCCCCCTTCCTGGGCTCTGCCTTTCGCTCTTCGGGGTCGAAAAAGAAAAAGTGCGGTCACGGCCGGGGCCGAGGCCGTTAGAAAAGTTTGTGGGGTCGCCCGCGGGCCTGGCCGCGCCGGGGGGGCCTCGCTGCGGGCCGGGGGGGGGTCGCGCCTCGGGAAGCCGGGGCTCCGGACTCCGACTTTCCATCCTTTCCTAAAGCCCTTCTTTCAAGGGTTTGGCAAGGCCGTGGGGTGAAGCGGCCCGGCCGAGGCCACGCAGCCGGGTCGTCCTTAGCTGTCTGAGGCCGGGTTTGAACCCGGGTCCCCCGGACTCCAGGGCCGGTGCTCCAGCCACCTAGCCGCCCCCTTTCTTTCTTTTTTTTTCTTTGATCTGACACATTTGCACCTCTGGAGTCCGTTTTGAAAGCTGGTTTTAGGACGCATGATGCAAATGTGAATCATATTCGTAAATAGAAAATAGTGTCGTTGGACGCTTAAAGCCTCATCTTTGTATCTGTAACTGAGAATCAGTTCCTTGTTTGACTCTAATGGTACGCCTATGTAAATTTGTGCTTTCAAAAGAAAATAAGAATCTGCATAATATGCTTTTAAAGTCACGATGAAATAGATAAGTCTTGCCAGCGTGCATCTCAAGTTTGGGTTTAATCTTGGAAATTAAGCAGTTTTTTTTATTACTTCAAGTGGAAAACAGGAAATAAAGGATAAGGAAGGGGGGAGGAACAGGAAAGTGAGACGACGGAGAAATAGGAATGGAGAGGAAGACAGCAGAAGATTTAGTCCAGTTCCTGGAAATGACTGCCTTCCTTATTCGAATGACGGTAAAATGACAAAGATTTCTCCATGAGCAGAGATTTTTAAGTAAAAGTAATGCTTAATGACACCAACTTTGAAATTGTGGAATTCCCTGCAACAGTCTGATAGCTAAAACTGCTTTCATCTAATGTTTCTTTTAGAATAATCATTTTGTAAATCCAAAAAAATCCCAGAAAACATAGTTGAATCATTCAGACTGAATGTAAGCATAATTCCTCAGCTCCTCAAATGGGATAATTCAATTTTAACTCTTTTTTTAAAATCTTTTATTTCTTTTTTAGGTTTTTGCTAGGTAATGGGGTTACGTGACTTGCCCAAGGCCACACAGCTAGCTAATTATTAAGTGTCAGAGGTCGAATTTGAACTCAGGTACTCCTGACTCCTGGGCAGGTGCTCTATCCACTGCTCTACTTAGCCGCTCCCGATTTTAACTCTTGAAGAGAGGCATAATCCCTCACTTTGTCAAAAGACTGCATGAATAACTAAAATTCAAAGGTGTCAAAGCATTTGAGGTTTTCTCTTTCCTTCACAATCAGTCCACTCTACCCTTTCATTTCCCCTCCCCACTTCCACTAGTTGCTAAAAGTAGATTGAATTATTGCTTTAGGTCTGCATTTAATCTCCCTGTCCTCCTGTACTAAAAATTAGAAAGAATCAGTTGGAAGGCAGCTTGGTTAGTGGAAAGTAAACTGACTAGGAGAATCTTGAGTTTGAATTCAGACTCCTCCACTTTATTGCTATGTGTCTGACCTCACTAAGTCCTTGCGCCTCAGTTTTCTAATTTGAAAAATGAACCTGGACAAGGTATTCCTTAAGCATTGAAATATTAAACTAAGGTGGGCAGCCAGTGGAGAGAAGCAGCAGCAAAACACTTGAACCTGCTTGTTATATTAACCCCAGGTGCTGGCTATCATGTTTGAACATGGCCAAAAGGATCTTTCAGACTGAATTTGTAGTTCTAGGACCTGGATTTGAAAATCAGTTGTACAGATGACCAGCTGAGTGAACTCCCACATGTCATAATCTCCAGTGAGACTCATCTTTCCCGTTCTTAGATATTGAATTAAACAATTTGAAAGACCTCTTCTATCTCTGAAACTATGAGGCTATGATTTAGATTATACTGAGAATCCTCTAAGGGCTCTTTAATGTAGTTTTGGCCCATTTTGACTTAGCTACAGTTACCTCTCTTTACAGTGGGGACAGTATACTTTGTAACATGATATTTTGCTTGGGGTCCTTACTTAAATGTGCCCTTAAATTCTTTCAGGGGTATGTTTGCTTGAGTCAACCAACAAAGCCCATAGAGTTTTATAGCTGTACCTTGAAGCATACACTAGCAGTACAGTATTGACTTGAAACCTAAAGGCACTGTGGGTTTGAGCCCTGGGTGTGACCACTCATGTGTGCAACGATTGGGATTGGTCAGGAAGAGTTTAAGGAAGGCAAAATAAAACTCCAAAGCATTTTGAAATAATTTACTTTTTTCATTTATAATTTAATATTGATTAATATATTTTCTTTTAGGGCAGTTTTTTAATTTCAATTTTTATCTTTTCAAGCAGTGAAAACATCCTTATTCTTGATCTTCTGTTCTGTTGCTCTTCCTAAGGAATGTTTATTTGTTTAATTTCTAGGCATGATACACAGTCTCTTTTGGGTGCTTGCCATTCTCTAACAGGTAGGCCTTTTTACCACCTTGGGGTTTTTTTAACTGCAGATTGAATTGAAAAGATTGAATTTCTCTTTAATAGCATAAATCAGAAAGTCAGACTGTAATCTTATATTTGGTTACTATCTCAAAGTATGGAAAGAGAAAACAGTAACAATTTAAACAGTAACAATTTAAACATTTGAATTGAAAGGAACTATGTTTAGATATGTAGAGTAAAACTTTATTATACCTGATAATTTTGTCAAATTTCATACTTTGTATTACATGTTAGTGAGGAGAACAGTGACAGGTTAAAGCACACTCCATAAAATAAATTTTGCCCATTGGAACAAAGTCTCTTAAATTCATCTGTCTGTCTCCCTCTTTTTCCCTCCCTTTTTCCTCTATCCTATTTTCTTCCTTCTCCCTTCTCAGAAGTAAGGCTAATCTTATTAGATCCTTTAATGTAAAATTGCAATTTGTATATGAAGCCAAAGGGTCTGCAAATCTGGTACCTAATGTGTTTGCATCAAACCTGTTTTGTTCTGAAGATAAAATGGCAAGTATAAAGAAACTTTTTGAGAAAGCTTGTGACAGACAAATCGAGTGTTTATATGTTTAGTGCTTCTTATTTTATAGAAAAGCTTAAGCAGATTGACTTCCAGTTCCTGATACATGAGTGCTGAAGGTTCAGGCGTATTAACACTATGAAGCGATGAGTAGTTGTTGGAAAGGAAAAAAAGAGAACTTGGCTATTTGATGAATTTCAGTCTGTCAGGATTCAGGGCCTGATAGTGCCTGGACCTCAGTCTCTCTCTGGTCTAACTGGTGTGTGAGAAAGTATGGTGTCTAATCAGTGTTTGTTAGAGCACCACCAGCTTCTGGGTCAAGACTAGAACACAGATCTTCTGTCTTCAGGCTTGGCTTTCTAGCCACTAGGCTAGACTGCTTCTCATCTCCAAATAAAGAAGGGTAACTAGCTCCTCTGGCATCTATTTCTCATTTCTATCTTTATATTCCTCAGTTTCAAGCCTGGAATTTCTTTAACGTTTTTGATGCATGGCCACAAATCACCATTTCCATTTGAAATAAGATTGATGAAGAGATCTGGGAAGATCACAAATTCTCTAGACATTATAGAGTGATGTTTGTTGTGTTTTGAAAACTATCAAGAGAATGATCCTTACAGTCTAGGCAAAAACTTTAGACAAAGTATAGGTAAACACTTCACAAAGGTAACTTGATGGGTATTTGTAATAATAGATATTAACTAAAATTTTATGGGATAGCTTTCTCTCTGTCAACCTACATTTATTTAATTCTTTCCTAAAAGTGGCTATAGGGAGACCAGGACTGCCAGGCGGCCAGACTGCTGTTTTAAGCTCTCATTACAGATTCACTGAATTGTAGGGTTGGAAGGGACTTTGATAGCTGTTGAGTTGTTCATGTCTGAAAGGGCTCTGCTTAAAGACCTTGAAAAAAAGAGGAGCCTGTGATACTTCCCAAAACATCCTATTCATCGCACTTTTGTTTCATGGTAATTATTAATGGAATTGTTCTTGATATCATGTCTCAATTTATTTCTGAGCATTTTCACCATTTCTTTGGCTTTGAGGGCCAGTCTGAACCTTGTTTCACATTTTGTACATTGAACTTCTCATCAGGCACTCTGCCATCAAGTCAGACCAAATTCCTTATTCCTAGCACAATACACTCCATGTCCTGCCTCTGGCCAACTCCTGTGGCTGTCCCCCAACCTAGAAATCTCTGCCTCCTGGCTCTTGCTTCTTTAAGGCTCTGCAAGAAACCTTTCCCAGCTCTTTTTAATGCTAGCACCTTTTCTTCAAGAGGATTATGTCCAACTCTCCAAGACCCCAACTTGGGTTTTCTTGACAGAGATACTGGGTCAATTTGCCATTTCCTTCTCCAACTCATTTGAGGCAAGCATGTTGTCCAGGGTCACCCAAGCCAATGTCTGAGACTGGATTTGAACTCAGGAAGAGCAGTCTTCCTGACTCCAGGCCTAGCGCTCTGTACTCTCTGGCGCCCCCTAGCAGCCATGTGTTTGTACCTATTTGTTTAAATGTTGTCCCTCCCCTCATTAGACTGAACTTTTTGAGAGCAGGGACTGCTTTTGCCTTTGAAGCACAGTAAATGTTAAAAAAACACACAACTTCTTGATGTATCATGAGAGCCATTCAGATATTTGAAAAACAGATCTCCCATGTATTGGATTCAAGAACCTTTCGTCATTCCGCTTGTTCTCTTCAAGACTTTCACCCTGTTATGACTGTCCTTAAATGTGGACCTGAGAGCTGAACTCAACATTCCAGGTGTAGCCTAACCAGAGTACAATGGGACTATCATCCTGTCAACAAAAGCAGCCTATGTGACAGGTGGTGGGGTGTGACAGAACTCTTACTGAATGCATAATTCTTACTTTTGGTTAGTAATGTGCTCATACTAGTAATGGTTAAAGGCTTAAGTGTTCATAAGTACATTCTGAAAGAACTTAAGTCTTGCTGACTTGTTCTCATGAAAATTTTAGTTCCTTGCAATATAGGGTAACATTTGGGGAAAGTACGGATCCTAAATTAAATTGTAAGATTTTAATATTCTTCTGGACAATCATTAATTTCTTTAGAAATAATTTCTTTATGTAGCTAAGTTAAAGATTACAAGTTAAGAAGTCAAATTAAAAATAAAGCAGAGGGTTAAAGTTCTCATGGCAGTGTTCCACCTAGAGAGGCAAACAGACTAATTTGTATTATTTTTTAACCTGTATGAAAATTCACTATACTGCTAACCATTTGACATTTTTGGTGTATTTATGGAAACAAAGAATTTCAAAAAAACCTAAGTTAGTAATAGAACTAACTCTTGAACTTTTTAAAGATTTAAAAACCTTTTGGAGTTTAATGACAGTGTATTCTTTTAAACATAGCTGATTTTTCATAATTTCTCTGTCTTCAAAACAAGGTTTCTTTCCAAATTAAACATTTGGAAGTGTAATTTCATTGAAAAATATTTTAAAGTGTAATTGTAGCAAAAGATTGGGGAGCTTCAATATAATGGATATGTTTCATTTGGAGTTAGTTCATTTATGGTGCATGTATGCGTGCCTGTGTTTTGGATGGTAAAAGTACAGAAATTTAATTTTGATTGAATAATTGAATGTGGTTAATGAAGATAAACTTACATTTTAGATCTTTTAAAAGAATCATAGGAAAAAAGCTACATTTTCCACTAGATTACTGTTATCTCAATGTAGAAGTCATAAGATATTTGTCTCTTAATCATGAAAATCACTTCCTCATGCCAGAATAAAGATGTGTAGTCTTAATTAAAACTGACTCTTTCACTGAACAGGATATTTCAGTATAATCTGAGCAGTTTTAGAAGCCATGGCAGAAGTAGAGTAAGGAAAGTATACATTAAACTAGGGAACTCTGTCAGGCTCATATAATGATTCTTGTGTTTAAAATCTTAAAAACTAAAGTTAAATGGATGCATCGAGAGTAAATTGGCAAATGCTAAATTTGGACTATAGACCTTAATGAGATTTTTGTTTAAAAAAAATGTGAATGAGGTTTTCCTTATTGTAGACTTCTTCCCAGGAAATACTTGTTGAATATCCTTTTTAAGTGCTTATGTAATGACAGCTGTGAAAGCCTTTATAAGTCTGTAAAACACTGCATTTAATGCTGAATTAATTAGTGATAAATAGAAGAAAGTTAGATGGAATACTGAGCAGGTCTGTGAACGAGACGATTAGAACAGATGTTTAATAAAACAACTGACAAAAATCTTGATCTCAAAATTGATATATTAAATTATCTTCATGTACTTTACCCAGCAAAGTACTATATATGTTGTTTGCATTTGAGGTTTATTGGATGGGATGACATTTAAATCAAGAACTGGAGATTGAAAGAATAAAAGGCTGTGATTGTAACTTTATAAAGAAATGATTGAAAGGGTGTGTCACTTCAAAAAATAGAGGGAAAACAATTTTACAGGGTTGAGGTGTTTATACTATAATAATTAGAAGATGGAATTGAGATTTTTTTTTTATATGCTGCATTGTTAGTCCCCAAGTTATATCCAGTATATGCCAGTCTTCCTGACTTACTGTCTTTTGGATGTTAAAATATCACTTAGTATATGGAACCGCAGCTTTGGATATTTGACTTGCAAGGTTCATGGACTTGTGACCTCTAACAGTGAGTTGACAGGTATGTTCTAAGGTTTACTACAGATGTTTTCTTTCATTCCTTTGGTTCTTCGTGCTTTTTATTGCTATGGATAAGAATATTTAGTTCAGCCTCATCTATATTCTGTCTTATTTTTCCCTGCATACTTTAGCTTGGCACTTAAAAGGTTCAAATTTATAAGTTATGGTACTATTTTTCACTGTGAAGTGATCATCTGAAGAAGTTAATGCTGTTTTGGGGGTAGAAAACTGTCATGATGATGTGAAGTGACTTTTGAGAAAAATAGTTTGGAGTTCTGCTTAGAATAAATAGGTAGGTTACTTGAATATATTTTGACAAAGTGAATAATAGATATCAACATGTGGTCTCCTCCATTTTGTTTATATTGAAATATAAGTGAATTTTTGTTTTTTTATTTTTGACTTCAAATCCTGAAGTTGTATATACTGTGGGGTCAGTATGGACTTTGATAATCTACTTTAATACCAGCTTAATTTTGAAGAGGCTACAGGATGTCTAGTTTTTTGGCTAAAGTATCTCTTGAAGGCTAAAGGGGATACAAAGAAATCATATTCTTAAAAATATTGAAATAGTCTTTTTAAATAAGAAACATTGAAATATCTTTTGCCATTAATGATTTTTGTGAAACTTAAACTGTAAATGCACTTAAAATACAAAACAAAAAAATTTAATGCTTTCCTTAAGTATAGAAATTTCATTTTGATCTACTTATTCTGTTGATAAATGGAAATGGTCCTTTAAAAGCAGCTGAAATCATAATTCCACCAAGTAGTTAATGATAACAATATTTGAAATTAAATTTAGTACTTGAAATTATCACATCCAGGTGATAAAATATTTGAAAGCTTCTAAATTGATCAAATATAATAAAACGTGAAAAATATTATTTATTATTTTATTTTTTTCAGTTACTTGCAAAGATAGTTTTCAGCATTGATCTTTTTTGCAAGCTTTAGAGTTCCATGTTTTTCTACCACCCTCCACCCTTTCCATGGCAGCAGGTAATCTGATGGAGGTTTTACATGTTCAGTTGCGTTTAACATTTTCCCATATTTGTCATGTTGTGAAACAAGAATTAGTACTAAAGGGAAGAAAGCCATGAGAAGAAAAGAAAAAACAAAAGTTTTTAAAAGTATGCTTTCTTGGCTCTGCATTCAGACTAGTTTTTCCTTTGGATAAATCGGATGGCATTTTCCAGTACAAGTCTTTTAGCATTGTCCTTAATCACTGAACTGCTAAGGGGAGCTAAGTCCATCATAATTGATCATCTCACAATGTTACTATTAATGGGTCCTGAAAAATAGAAGAAAATCAAATGAAATATTTAGACTATACCTTTTAGAGTAAAAACACTGACTGTTTTGCTGTTTAAATTAGTTAGAATCTTGAAACCTACATTTGTTCTACCTGTGGTACATCTTATAAAATTTTATTAAGAAATATTTATTGAATCAATCCCTTATAATATCTTTAAGCACTTTAATATTTTTAAAAATGTATACTTAATACAGATATGGTCATTTAAAAAAAAAACTGAATCTTTCTTCCTCCCCTCCTCCCCAGCTAGGGTACTGGGGCTAGGGATTGACATTTTCTCTTACTGTATTTACCTTGAAAGGCAACAGGACATGGAACCAGAAGACCTGGACCTGCTTTAAGTCTTTCCTCTGAAGTAGTATGGCTATGTAACAGTGGACAAATCAGTTCCTCTAGTAGATGAACTTTTGATCTGCCTCAGTAAAGAGTTCCTACAGTAGAAGTGTTCTAAACTAAAAGGAAAAAAGTCTTGGTATTAAAATAATTAACTGAAAAATCACTAATTTGGGGATCTCTTTGAGTTTTAATTTTTGTCACAGTAACCAGTTTAGCAGATTGCTTGCTCCTAGTGATGTAGTCTAGAAGTCATAGTAGAGTTTTTTCTTTTTTATTTCTCTTTGAAACAAGAGTATTTTAGCAAATGGAATCCTTTCTGACAGTAGTTGTTTCTTCCTTTATCATTCCCTTTGCTCTGATAGAAGCTGCTGTCTTCTTTGACTTCTTGCTAATATCAGTTGATGATTGTGGATAATCCTGCAGACTTGCTATCTGTGTGGCTGGACTGGAAAGAAAAGTAAATTCTGTACTTGTTAGAATTCTATCTGTAGTCTAGCTAGCTCTTTTTTTATCCAAATCAGACTGAAAATTATTGTTCCAGTGCAGTCTTTTAGGTTTTTGCAAGGCAAATGGGGTTAAGTGGCTTGCCCAAGGCCACACAGCTAGGTAATTATCAAGTGTCTGAGACCGGATTTGAACCCAGGTACTCCTGACTCCAGGGCCGGTGCTTTATCCACTATTCCACCTAGCCGCCCCATCCAGTGCAGTCTTAAACCACTTTGGCATAAGTCAAGGTAGCAGTTATTTATTAAGGGCTGGTTACCATGTGCTAAGGGTGGGAATACAGAGATAAATGCAGCCCAGCTCTCCAGGAGCTCCCAGTGTCCTGGGGCAGATGCCTTGCAGAGGACTCTGGGCAGACTAGAGAGGAGATCACCTGGGAGAAGTGGAAGAGCAGCAGTATGAAGGGCTACTGGGGATGGTTTCATGCTGAGACCACCAAATATCCCATTTCACATATTCTGGAAATTTCTTCTAATATCTATTGTAAAGGTAGGGAGAACTCATGAAATGCAGAATGCAAACATCTTAGCTTACATATGTGCTCTGTATATTTTTGTAATTTAAAGAGTAGTCCACTCCCTACCCCACCCCCCCATCCCAAGACCTTTACATAGAAAAGGTTACCCTAGGTGAAGACATATAGTAGGGACAGGACAGCAGAGTTGCAGAATTTGTTTCCCTCTCCTCTTCTGTTGGTCATTTTCTTCCTATAAAATTTGTCACCGGCCCTTTTTATTCTCCAAAGATGCTCACGATCTGGTCACCTTGTCCTGACTTCCTTTTCTTTTCATCTTCCTAATCCTGAAGACTTTAATATTACCTAACTCCTACTTTTAGAAGAAGCTTCCTTCCCATTGTCTCAACACATTCTGCCTCTCTTCACCTTAAACTCCCTGTGTTAAAATCTCTGATTGTTCTTACTTCCCATCACTATTCTTTCTATCCATGTACTCCTTAATAGACATTGTTGCGGGAGTTGCCAAAATAAGAGACATTTCCTATTCTCATAATACATATAGTCTATAAAGGAATAAAATTTTGTTTGCCTTTTTTCTTTTTAACTTTTGTAGAATTAAAATCATTATGAAATTTGACTTAGTATATAGTTATTAAAAAGTAAATCATCTTTTTAAGTTTGCAACAAGGATGATATAGCAATGCCTAGAAACTGTGATTCTTAACTCCCACTCCTGTGGGAATATTGAAATCGTTGTCCTGAATTCATCTCTTCCCTTTTAATCCCTTAATGGACACCCTAGCTCCTTTCCATTTCAGTAGGGCACTATTCTGCATTAGTCCTACCCAAAAGAGAGGTTTGAAAGAAATCTCTTCTAACCAAAATAGGAAAGGTTGAATCTTTACTATCACAGTGAGGAAAAGAGATTGGAGAATCTCTTATGGAAAAATTCCAGAAAGGGTGGCCAAGTATAATACCAATATTAAGGGTTCAGCAATTGTCAATGAAGGAACAACTAGTTTACAGATGAATTTTTGGAATTTGGCTTCTGTAAGCTGGTAATTTCCAGGCTCTTCACATTCCCTTGGCTGAGTTCTTTTTAGTATTTATATTCAGATATTATCTACCTGAGTCACTTATTTCCCTTCTTAGTTAATTGTGAATTTATTGGCTCAAACATGGCATTTTAGGATTTAGATACTTTTTTAGAATTTAAATTTGGATCAGGAATTTAAATTTGGGGCTTGTTCTACTAATTTTCCAGAGTGAATACTTTTCATAATTATGTTTGTGTCTACAAATTATTAAATTTTCTGATTCCTCAGAAACAGAAACCAATTTGGTATCCTAGTATATATAAGAGAAGATTTATCCTTGCCCATAGGGGACACTCATGTGGGAGTTGCAAAGATGAGACATTTCCTGCTCTCAAAAAACTTAAAAGTCTGTAAAAGAATGAGGTTTTTGTTTCTTTTTTAAAGAAAACAACTTAGGGAATTAAAATCCTAACAAAGTTTGATTTATGGTGTATGGTGTATCTTTTCTAAATTTACATACAAGGGTGGATGCTTAAGGTATTGGTGCTTTTGTTTAAATTTATTGATTTAAGTAGTTAGCCACTTAAAATTGCTTTATCAATAAAATTCAGTGTATTTGAAGATTTTAGTAACACAATGCCTAATATAGTGCTTTGCATATTTTAGGTGCTTAATGTTTAAATTTTAAAATGTTAGTACTTTATGAAGTTCCAAACATACATTATATAACCATAAGAAAGTCTGCCAATTCTATAAAGAAATTCATTCTTCATCTTTGTTCTGAAAACCTAGCTTTTATTTCAAGGTTTTGTTTGGTTTTTTTTTTACTTGTTTAGAATGTCTTCAGGGGCCTTGTATTAAAAGAATATAAAAGCGATATCATGAACCATTACTTTTTTCCCCATTTTTGAGAGTACTAGACAAATTTGACCTTGAGTTTTCATTTATTTCCTCTGTTAGGCATTATGAAATTAAAAAGCTTCTAGCAAAAGTTCATAAAGAAGAAATTGGTGGTGCAGCTCTCTTAATGCCTGTGAAAGGGCTTTGCTATCTAGAATAGCCCTAGAATTTTTCTCCTTTCTTCCTTTGTACTCCCACATTTCCAGTAGACTGGTAATAGAAGTGAGAGGTGATTGGAGAGTTCCTCAAATGACACTGTGAATTTCTGTTATAGATACCCTTGGAATTTCTATTTTCCTTTGTTGATATAAATTATAGAGAAATAATTAAGGAGATAGTTTAAGAAAAATCACTTTTCAGTACCTAAAGGAAAGAGAGTTGGGTTGGTTTTGTTGTTGTTGTTGGCTTTTTTTTGACTCAGTGATCAGTTTAATATATTTCTGAATGAAGTACATGTATAAATTCAAACCATAGCATTAGAAGCTAACTTGACACTACAATTTAAGGAAATTCCTATCTAGCTTGATAGTATCTTCTGGCAGAAAATCTGCTTTCATTATAGCTCTATCCTATCTTCTATGTATTTAGATAAGGAGAGAGAAACTGGGGGAGTCAGTACAAGAGTCAAGCAGGGTTAGGAATATAGTACAACTTAGCCCTCTAGTACTTTATGAGTGTTGTTCCTAGTCTTCAAAGGACATTTTTTTCCTATTGGAATGCATTTGGTTTAATGCTGATTTTCCCACTGAATTGGAGATTTTATAAATTTCTGATATGAAGTATTTGGGATTTTTTTTTAATTTGCAAATAAATTAAAGTTGTACACTTGTTATCAAAATTAGTAGAAAGTTCACTTAATCTTGTTTTTGAATATATCTTTCAGGTTTCAGTGCAAAATGAATATTATTAGGGAAAATAAAGATCTGGCCTGTTTCTATACAACAAAACATTCCTGGAGAGGGAAGTAAGTATTTCTTTATTTTGCCTTCTATTTTCTACTGAAAGATGCTTTATTTGTGTTTTTTAGTATATGCTGTGTAGTTTAAGGTAGTCATATATTCTCTAACATTGTTCTCAGAAGTATAAATGAGGTGCATTTATTTTTCAGTTCTGATGTAGATAAGACATCGTGATTGAATTTTGGGTGATGCTTCTCTTTACCTTACTGTACTAGTAGTTGAAATGCATATAATTCTATTCGTCCCTCTGCCAAAATCTTAATAGTTTTGAAAGAACTGAAGAAAAGCACCATTTAAAGAGAACAAGTTGATATTTTAAGAAAAGGAACATTTTTTGATTGCATTACTTATGTAAAAGTTTTGTATTTTGCTTTACTAAAATTGATGCTTGAAATCACATTCTTTTTTTTTATTTTTATTAAAGATATTGAGTTTTACAATTTTCCCCCAATCTTACTTCCCTCCCCCACCCCCCCACGGAAAGCAGTCTGTCAGTCTTTAGAAATCACATTCTTATCTAATTTATCCCATTAATCATTTGTTTTTGCACTTAAGCATTTTTGTATGTTTGTGTGCTCAAGATTCTCTAATGTTGGTTCCTGATTTACTCAACTTTGTGTGTGTGTGTGTGTGTGTGTGTGTGTGTGCATGTGTGTGTGTGTGTGTGTGTATGTATATACTAGTTAAAGTCTTCTATATAATTTGACCTAAATGCATGATACACATTTGTTTGGGGCCTACCAAAAAGAATTTGTCAGCAAAGAAAATAGAAATGGAGGTCTCTAAACCATATATAAGAATTCCCATGGATTACTTATTGTTTTAGAAAAGTAACTTTTAACATTATCTGTGAATTTTTCTTTATTTTGTTAAATATTTCCAAATTTTATTTAATCTGATTGGGCTATTACTAGGGAGTCTTATGGGTTGTAGTGGCCCTTGGGCCACAGATTTGGTATCCCTGGTCTTCCTGATGAAACTTTAGATCCTATTTTATTTGTTCTTTAAATTGTGCTACATTTCTGACTTGACTTATTTATTCCTTTAATGCACCCAAAGTATAATCCTGGACATCTTAACTGCATGTTTTAGCATTGTTCTCTGAGGGAACATGTACATATATAAATATAGATTTTAGATATTTAGATATATCTATATTTAAAAAAATCTTAATGGCATTTCTTTTCCAATTACATGTAAAGATAGTTTTCAATATTCATTTTTGTAAATTTTGAGGAGAACATGTATTCTGGGTTCCAATTTGAGATTCTAAAGATAAATACCCCTACAATTAGAGGAGAAATTCCTTCCCTTCATATCTTGCTCCTGACCTGGCAGTAGAGGCAAGGAAAGCTCTTACTTCAAACCAGTTTTATTGACTTTTACAATTTGGGGAAAGGACTTTGGGCACAGCCTGGGAAAAGAGCTTGGAATGGTGGTCTAAGAACTCTATAGAATAGACTAAGGGGGAATAAGGCAAAGATTTAGGATATAAAACTGTCACGGTGGAACTTTTTCCTGCTGTAAATCTCAAAGATGTTTATTAGTTCTCAACTGGTTCCTCATTTTCCTCTTTTTTTTTCCCCCAAGGGTTTCAGGAAGGCCCTTTCTACTACCACAGGGAATGTCTCTCACCATGCCCTTTTTCATTAACCTCTTTGCTCCCTTTTTTACTTGAATCTTATAGAGCAAATTAGAGCTAAAAGTGGGGAATCTGGAGTTAGGCGTAGGAGTTCTGGGTTCAGACCAAAGAAAGAATTTGAATGCTTAGAGATGTTGCAAGTTGAGTTGGGCCTTAGGTGTAGGGGAAAGCAGTAGCTTCCCAAGTGTCTGTCATCAGCTTTTGCTACTTCTGCTGACACTTTGTTTTAGGGACAAGAAACAGCAATAAGGTAAGGTAGAGATCCCTGGGCAGTATGGGATAGAAAACAATGGAAAGGGGAAATAAGAAAATAGAAAGCAAGTAGGGGCAGGAATGAAGGATCTTGGGCCACTTGGCAGGCTTAGCTTGATGGGTGTTCTGGAGAAGTCATTTGTTTTTGTGGTAGGAACCTTTAAAACTCAGCTACTAGTTCTAACTTTAAGATTCTTTTGTTATCTTTTTGGAGATTTTTGCTTTGAATTCTTTTTTACTGATAAGTTTCATTGCACCCATAATTTTACCTTACTGCTTTTTTTTTAAGCTAAGGATTTGCCTATAATTAGTTAGAATCCATTGTTTTAACAAATTAAGCTATTAACAAAAGTTGAATGGTATTTTATTTTAATAAGCCAACACTTTAGTTTTCTTGTGGGAAAGACTACATTGTATTTTTGGTAATATGCATGTAGCATTCTGCATTGATGGGCTTGACTAAACTCTACACACTATAATCACTTTTTCTGTTAACTTTTTAAGACCTCTGATCCTCTGAGAAGTTTAAGCACTTCATGTGTAGAATATCTGAAATTTGAAGCCCAAATAGGGTAACTCTTTATTATTTATTATTTTTCCTCCAGCTCCGTGCAAAAGCAAGTTTCAACATTTACTTCCAAATCCTTGAATTCCAAATTTTCTCCCTTCCTCCCACTTTACACCCCACATTGAGAAAATAAGTTACTTGGTGTAGGTTAAAAATGTAGTCATGGGGGCAGCTAGGTGGCACAGTGGATAGAGCACCGGCCCTGGAGTCAGGAGTACCTGAGTTCAAATCCGGCCTCAGACACTTAATAATTACCTAGCTATGTGGCCCTGGGCAAGCCACTTAACCCCATTGCCTTGCAAAAAACCTAAAAAAAAAAAAAGTATAGTCATGAAAAACATGACTACTATAGTTGGGTTGTAAATGTAAATATTACCCCACCTCCACCAAAGAAAGAGAAACCTCAAGAAAAATAAAAGTGAGGAAAAAAGTGTGCTTCAGTCTATATGCAGACACCATCAATTCTGTTTTTGGAATGGATTGCATTTTTTTATCCTAAGTTTATCAGAGAAATTGCTTTAACATTTTTTTTCCCACAGTTGCTTTGCTGACTATATTTCATAAATCCTATTCCCTCTCACTCCCATTTATTCTGTTCTCTCTCTTTCTCCTTTTACCCTGTCCCTCCTCAAAAGTGCATTGTATCTAACTATCCATTCCCATGATCTTCCCTCTATTCTATCATCTACATTCCCCCTCCCCTCCTCCTGTCCTATTTTTTTCATCCCTTTCCTCCTATTTTCCTGTAGGGTAAGATAGATTTCTGTACCCAATCAAGTGTGTATGTTATTCCCTCCCTGAGCCACTTCTGATGAGAGTAAGGCTCACTCACTCACTCCCCCTCAGCTTCCCCCTCATCCACTCCACTGCAAAAGCTTTTTCTTGTCTTTTTTATAAATAACATCCCATTTTCCTCTTTTCTCTTTCTCCTAGTGCATTCCTCTCCATTAGCTCCATTTTTTAAATATCTTCTACCTTCAAATTCAATTCCTGTGTCTTATTTATATCTGTTCCTTCTAAGTACCGTAAAAAATAAGGAGATTCATTTGAGTTATTAACATCATCTTCCCATTCAAGAATACATTAAGTTGCTTTATGATTTTGCCCTTCCTGTCAACAATGAGTAACTTGGGGGGGGGGAAGATTTTCTTGGAGAAAATTTAGACCTAATATATGTGAATTTCCAGTAAGTTGTACAACTGTGCAACTTTATTAGTGACCTTCCAGTTCAGAATGTGTAAGGGTCTGATTCCGTAAGTATTGTTCATGTCTGCTTTTTTTTTTATTTTTTGCAAGGCAATGGGGTTTAAGTGGCTTGCCCAAGACCACACAGCTAGGTAATTATTAAGTTCCTGAGGCCAGATTTGAACTCAGGTACTCCTGACTCGAGGGCTGGTACTCTATCCACTGTGCCACCTAGCTGCCCCATGTCTGCATTTTTTAAGAGGTAGAAAGTGCCCTCTCAACACCCAAGTGCATTAGGAAAGATAAGCTGACTTTCTTGTTTTGTTTTTGAGCCCCCTTTTCCTAAAGCACAGTCTGTAGCAGGGATACTTCTGAGAGAGGCTTCTGTCCTTCAGGACTGTGTCTTCAAAATACCAGGGCTTAGGAGGGGGGAGAGAGGAAGGAAGAGCAGCAGGATGAGCAGGAAGCAGAGCTGAAGGCAGCAGAGAAAACAGAGCTGCGAGCCTGGACAGTAGCACATTTTCAGAGCCCTCTGCCATCCCCTGCCCATAGTAGCAGCAGAGCCAGACTGCCAGCACTTCACCTCATGGTAAATGGGACCTGTCTGGATGTAGCCATAGTTGGCTATAAAGATTTGCCCTCAGTCTGGGCTGCCATAGCTAGGAAAATCTCTGTCCAATATCATGCCATCTGAAGTAGTTGTATTGGTTGGCAAAAGATCATTCAACTTCCTTCGTAAATGGGCTGACATTTGGGGCCAGAAATGTTCAGAGATCAGGGATTTGCTGCTGCTAGATGGAGAATTCACCTTCGTACAAAGAGGTACTCCCACCTCCAACCTCATTGTTATCATCCTTTCCTTCCTGTGTGTAGTTGGGAATAGATTTTTTTTCCTGAAAACTTACATTGGAATATGAATAAAAGATTCTACATTTAAAAAAAACCCATCAGGGCTTAATCTGAAATCACTAGAGATGATTCTGAGGATGACTGTCCATTCTGTTCTGACCACAGTGTCTTCTGTTACTGCTGCCTCTCTGATATCACTTTATCCATACAGTCCTAGATGTCTCAAGATCGTTCAGTTTTCATTTTATGGGATTGTTTACCTGATGTTGTACTGATTTTTTTTTTCACATTTCAACTATTTGATCTCTAATCAAGAGTAAAAAAAGTACGTCCTTGAATAGTTTTACAGCTACTATTAATACAGTTATATCGTTTTATGATTTGAAAGCGCTTTATACATGATCTCGTTTGACCTTCACAACAACCTTGGAAATTAGATGTTATTATCTCCATTTTACAGATAAAGAAGCTGAAGCAGACAGGTGAAGTGACTTGCCCAAGGTCATACAACTCATGAACCATCTGACTGGTTTCGGACTTTCTAACTCAAAGTCTAGCTCTTGTGGCTACTGCACCGCCTAATTGCCTCAAAAATTAAAACTTCATGTTAGTTTAAAAAAAAGAGGGAGATTAAAATTGAATCATAAGATGAGGTATCAATATAGTATATTCCTTCATAATTGTCTTTAAACCTTCAAATGAATGTTCACTGTTTTAAAATTTCAGAGCAGTGTTAGAGATAAATATTAGAAAAAAATGTAGATCCTTTTTGGTTATAAGAAGCCATAATTTGAAATTCTAACTTTAATTTTATCTATTACTCTATTACTTGGCAATAACATTAGCTTAAAAAAAAACTTTCCATAATCATTCATCTTTTTTTCTCCAACAACCAGATACACAAATGTAGTATGAGATTGCTCTCAACTATGGACTGTCAATTCTACTTTTGTTGGTGAAGCCATCTTTTGACTTTGTCATTTTTACACTTGAAAAATGAGGTTACAGCTAAATATTCAGTTTCGGTGGCAAATTGTGAGTTTTGGAAGAAGAGTAGGTTTCAGATAAAGAAAAACAAATTTTCTTTCCTTACCTGATGTGCAATATCCTGCTTGGCCAAAATTCTTTGAAACAGGAAGGGAAGGTCCAGATGTTCAAGGCAAAGCAGAAGAGCAGATTCACCCTGGAAAGCTTCCTTTATGTTTGAGTAAACTAGCTTTTTAATATTTTTACAAAGAATTTGTAAGTTAAAAAAAACTATTGAATTTTTTTTGTTCATGATTTCATTGTACATTTAAATAATTTGATGTTAAATGCAAAAAATACTGAAGAATTTAAGAATGAGATTTTATCATTAATAAAATTCTGTGTTAGATACATTAACATATGCACAAATGTCTAAGTGCTCTTATGTAGTTTATATATATGTCTCTTCATTTTATTGGATTGTATATCTAATATTGTCATACTGATCTTTAAAAGTATATCCTAGAATAATCTATTACAACTACTAGTAGTTTCTACTTAGTACTACTACTATTCATTTGCGAAGTCTTTCACATATAGTATCTCATGTCCCTCAGATGTACAAATGATTCCTTCTATTTAATTTCATTTGTACATCTCAAGTTCCATAAATTTAATTATTATCTCTATGCTGATGATTGTTGATTCTGTTTAACCCATCCTAATCTTCTATTATAATAGTCTTATTGATTCTGTATAATCTAAAATATGTCTTCTCCTTTGTTACCAGTCCCATTCAACTTCTATAATAACATTCTGGTTTGTCTCCCTGACTGGTTTCTCCCTACCCCAAGTCATGTTTCAGTCGGATGTCAAATTGAGTTCTCTAAAGCACAGAACCAACTTTATCTTTCCTCTTCCCTGCCCTCTATTCGAGAAACTCCATTGGCTCCCTATTACATACTCTTAAGACTAAATATAAAATTCTCTGTCTGGCTTATAACCTTGCCCCTTCTTACTTTTCCGGTTTTCTTGTACTTCCCTCCATGTCTAATGACCTCTTGACTGACTGATCATTTTCATTTGCTGTTTCCCATGCCTGGAATTCTCTCTGTAGTTTTTGTCTTCTGACTTCCTTCAGTTCCCAGCTAAAATCCCATTTTTTGCAGAAAAACCTTTCCTGATCCTCTTTAAAGCTAGTGCTTTCTCTCTTATGTTAAGTTTATCTTAGATCTGTATCCAGTATAAATGCTTATACTTGGTTGTTTGCATATTATAGCCCTAATTATATTGTAGGTTCTTTGATAATGATAACTAAGGTCTTTGTAAAACAAACTCTTATGTTGAGATAAGGGGGTGGACTCATTTTTAAGCTTGAAGCTACTGAAAATTAACAACATCTCATGCAAATGAAGGAAAAAGGAAGTGGAAAAAATGTTGTCTAAAACTTTCTTCCTATATTGTATAATTTCACTCTACTGTTTTAACTAGCAAGAGACCCTGAAGGTATCATTTTTTTATTTAATTGCTCTCAATATTACTTTGAAGAAAAATTAGGTCAGACTTTTTTAAACCATACCTGTGAATGCTAGTGGATGACACTTGACTCTACTATCCCATTTCTCTCAACACTTTGACAAACTACTAAGGGGAGAAGACTTGATTGCATCTACTTTTTCTTTTTTTTATTTCTCAGTTTATTCTAGTCTGATTTTCTTTTGCCCCAATTCAAACTGCTCTCCAAGATTTTTACACTTTTTAACACCACAGATCCCCAGTGAAGAAATTCTTTCTACTAATACAGATATATCTATTTTTGTTATTGTTGAGGTCGTACTGAATTTTTCTTAATATTCTCACCTTTTTGTTTCACTCATATAGATATTACCTTAGCTCATGTTCTTGTTACTTTGGGTTTAGACAATTAAAATAATCTCCTAATTGGTCTTGCTTCTTCAAGGCTTCCACCATTTTAGTACATCCTCCACCACTGCTTCCCAACTGATTTTCCTTAAGTGCAAATATGATTGTGTCTCAATAAACTTAAGTGACTTCCTCTTGCTTCTAGGATGAATTATAAACTCCTTAGTTTAGCGTTAAAAGCTTCTTCACATCCTGGCCCTAACTTCTTTTCAACCCTTTTGGACATGATTCTCCTTCCCACAGGGTGCTGTTGAGCCAAATTCACCTTCTTGTAAAATCAAGTTACACTGACTCCTCAAAAGAGGAGAAAGAAAAGAGGATTGTATAAATAAATATAAGTCCCATTCTCAGAGTAAGGATGTTAAGCTGGGAAGTAGTGTCTTTTTACATTCATACTAGTATATATTCCTAATGACAGTAGTATATGGCATATTATTTAGCCTCTAAGTTTAAAATAAAATTCTTTGCTGTTTTCAGAATGATAAAATATTAAAACTTTTCTAACAACAATTAAATGACGATTGATCAGTAAAGATGTTTGTCTTTGCTACTGCTCTTTGGGCAGGTTTGCTTTGGACACTTGGATTATTCTCAAGGAAAAAGTTGATGAAGTAATAAGATGTTGAGTAGGAATTCTTTTGCTGTCTGTGTGCATACACACACAGTCGATGGTTTGGTATTTTTATATTTGGTTGGGTTGCTGTAGTGTGAAAATAGAAATCTACTGATTAAACAATGCAGCCGAGCTCTAAGGCTAGAATTTGTCTTACACTGTACACAGTATTTTTTCATAACATTTTGAAAACTATTTTTCCATTGGAAGTCTTTTTAAATTGAGTTTTATTCAGCTTTATTTTTAGTAACTAGACATTTTTAAGTAGTTTACAGTACCAAAAGTGAAATTTGACTTATAACATCAAATATATGTGTCTGTATGTATGTGTAGGCATATCTATGTGTGTACATGCACATACCTTAAACTTATATCACTTTGATGTCTATAGAAAAACTTTAGAGGAAAAAAAATATTCCCTTTTCAATAGAAAAATAGTCTTGTGGGGTGGCTAGGTGGCATAGTGGATAAAGCACTGGCCCTGGAGTCAGGAGTACCTGGGTTCAAATCCGGTCTCAGACACTTGATAATTACCTAGCTGTGTGGCCTTGGGCAAGCCACTTAACCCCATTTGCCTTGCAAAAACCTTAAAAAAAAAAAGAAAGAAAAATAGTCTTGTACAGTCTTTTCCCAGGAAGCTTGACTTTATTGATTAATGGATTTAGATTGATATCTAGATAGGTAATGGATCTAGATAGGAAGATTAAGCTTCTTTTGCAAATATTTGAGGTGACATTGTAAAACTATCCTTTATGGGGTGGCTAGGTGGCGCAGTGGATAGAGCACTGGCCCTGGAGTCAGGAGTACTTGAGTTCAAATCTGGCCTCATACACTTAATAATTACCTAGCTGTGTGGCCTTGGGCAAGTCACTTAACCCCATTGCCTTGCAAAAAAAAAAACTATCCTTTATAAATTTGGCATAGTTTTCTATATATGAGTAATGAGACCTTTATCAGGGAAACATGCTATAAAATTTTTTCCCCAGTTTCCTGCTTTCATTCTAAGTTTGGTTCCATTAGTTTTGTTTGCCAAATTTTTAAGATTTGCAAAGCACTTTTCCTTAAGCCATTCCATGAAGTAAATAATTAAAAGTATTATTTGCCCTTCTATTTTACAACCAAGAAAACTGAGACTCAGAGTTATTGTAACTAATTATGACTATGGAAAAATGTCAGCTTTGATTGTAACCCGGGTCTTTCAACTTCAAGTCTAGTGTTTTTCCTTCCCTACTGCCTCTCTTGTAAAGGTACTGTATTTCAGAAATGTCAGAATTAAGGAAGAATTACCCTAGTAGATGCATGAATGAATTATTATTGTTATGACGGCTCCTTTGACCTTTTGTGTACCTTCTCATCTTACCTGAGGATCTACCTTGAGTTGAAGACCTTATTTTTCTTTTGTGAATTCCAGTACAGTTCCTGAACTTCAAAAAAAAGCATAGTAATAATGCAATATACAGGTGCTTGCAATGGTATCTCTTATTAGCTAAAGTTATACCTTTTCCGAAAAATGCCATGATGTTTGTTTCCATTCCACCTTAAGCTTTTCTCAGAGCATATTTTGGGAATCGTTGCTGTGTTTCATCTTTTATCAGTTTTTCTCAGACTCATTTGATAGCCAGAGACCGGCAGTCAACCATGGACCTTTCATATGGACTTCTTCAAGTGTCTTGCTACAGTTCTCTTTTTTACAGCTTTTGCCCACAATGTTTTTTATATTTTAAAACACTAAGTAGTATTAAAGTAAGAGCATTAGTAAACATTTAAAATTATTTTTTCATTTTAGTATATATCACATTGTTACAGATTGTGTTGATTAGTTGATTTGGAAAAACAAAAATTCAACATTTTCTTTATTTTAAGGTACAAACGAGTCTTTTCGGTTGGAACCCATGCAATCACTACATATAATCCCAATACCCTAGAAGTTACAAATCAGGTAAGTATCAAATTGCTTATAATTCACTTTGAGCTTAGAATATTGGACAGCCACTGATTCACATATCTAGACATGAATACATGGCACCAGTAGTCAGAAAAGTGAGTTGGAGTGGTGGGCATAGGGAGGGGCATGAATAGTTACAGAGGAACTGAAATAGTTGTGAACTTAAGGACAACTTAAGGCCTTTGAGTTAGAAGGCCTGGATTGGAATCTAACTGGCCATGGGCAAATGGTTTAGCCTTAATGGGATCCCTGGAAAATATAACAGCTCTATCCACTGTGCCACCTAGCCACCTCCACACTAATTTTTTAACTATGATATTTGTATCTTTTTGTCACTTGATTAATGCTATTTAATCTTTACAAAATTGTGACTTGACTGAAGCATGGGTAATAGAAATATTCTTTGTACTCCCCCGCCCCTACATTACATTCTTTGTTTGCTATTTTATTAAATTTCCCAATAATTTGAGAATGAGACATTAAGTGTTGGCTTTTATAATTCTCAGACACTTAAATGTATTTTAGTCAGGTGGATATGTATTAAGAGCTTACTATAGGGGTGACTAGGTGGCGCAGTGGATAGAGCACCGGCCCTGGAGTCAGGAGTACCTGGGTTCAAATCCGGTCGCAGACACTTAATAATTACCTAGCCGGGTGGCCTTGGGCAAGCCACTTAACCCCGTTTGCCTTGCAAAAACCTTAAAAAAAGACCTTACCACACACACACACACACACACACACACACACACACACACACCCAGACATTGTGCTAAGCACTGGGGATAACAGAAGAGACAGGATATGATCCCTGTCCTCAAGAAGCTCCCATCCTCATTGGGGGAGGAACCAGGACCCAAATTACTTGATTTTCGAATACACGCTCTTCCCATTGCACCATATGTGCAGTGCAGTTTTTTCCAAAGCTGCTTTAATGCCATAGAAAAGCTGTAAGTTTCGGGAAGAATCTTTGGATGAACTCCTATGAAGGTCATTAAGGTCAGGCCTTTCTCTGCTCATGAGTCATTGCCTGATTTTAGCCTTGAAATGTTGCTTGGGAATACTGAAGGACCACAGGCTTTGTCAAAGTCAGATGTAGTATTGGAATTTGTGTCTTTCCTGCCACCCAGGAAATTTCTCCACTCCCTTGGCTACCTTTACTTCCCTAGAGAATCATAGGCTAACAGGGCTCAAAAGTCACCAAAAGCATCAGTACACAGTAGAGAAACCGCTCCTTAAAACTAGCAGATATCAAAGGAATCTAGTCAACTTGAATAATTGAACTCTTGACTCTCATTTTATCATGACAATGTTGAATGAATTTTTTTCTTTGCATCAGTGGCCTTATGGAGATATTTGTAGCATTAGTCCTGTTGGAAAGGGACAGGGAACAGAATTTAACCTCACTTTTCGAAAAGGAAGTGGGAAGAAATCAGAGACTTTAAAGTTTTCTACAGAGCACAGAACAGAACTTCTAACAGAAGCACTGGTAAGAAAATATATTTATCAGTATACTAAGATTTTCTTATTATTTAAGTAATGACAGGATTATTTTATGATTCATACTTTTGCTTTTTTATAATCAGAGGACTGTAAAATGATTCACATGATTATATTTGTCTTTGGATTACATAAGTCTATATGATCAAAGAATGTGATTAATATTAATATAATTCTCCATTGAAGTTTCAAGTCCTTTGTGTAAACTTTCTAGGACAAAGTATTTTATTTTGGCTGTGTTCAGCTTTTACTTAATTTGGATGGAGGGATAAATAAAAAATATACTTTATGACTTTTGTCACATTTTCATAACTTTTCTTTCAGAGATTTAGGACAGACTTTTCGGAAGGAAAAATCACAGGAAGGGCAAGTATTTTATCTGTCTAAAATTTCTTATCTTGGTACAATGTAAGCCCTGTGATACATCAACATAATCATAAAGAAAAAATATACATGTAGAGTTCATGATGGGGCTGATGGCTGTCATGGTGTTCTTTCTTATATCAGAAACTTATGAGAAAATATAAAATTTTGGACATTAATTAGTTAAACTTATTCGTATAATAATAAATAATGTAGTTAGTTCAACAGAAGAGTTCGGTTAGAAGTAGTTTTTGTCATCTTTTCTCTACTTATTCACAAAGATTCTCTAGTCAAAAGGACACTACTAAAAATGCTAACAAAAAGGGCCAGCTGGAAGCCTCAGTTAAAAAACAATATATTGTCCTAAGACCAATACTTGGGACAACCTTAGAATCTACTAAGTCTTCCCTGCTCTCCCAGAAGACTCCCTAGTTGTTTAGGAATATTTGAATGTACAAAAATAGATGCTCTTTTGGCCTAGTATCATATAGCACGTTTTTTAAGTACCTGGGGCACCTTGCAGAGGACAGTGTTGCTGCAAGTAATGGCCTGCTGTTGCCCTGTTTACGTTGGTCTTGCCACCCTAACTTTTTTAGTTGAGTCCAACTCTGTTCTCCCAGAATCCTACTAGTTACTGATGGATAAGTAGCTGTCCTGTTGTCTAAAGAAACGTTTTGGTGAATGTTGGTGATCCCTGAACTACTTGTGACCACTAATGCTATATTTCCTAATGAGAGTAATTGAAATATAACTACAACATTTGAAGGTGCCTGTTTTAGGCATTGTCATATGTAAGTAAATATTTCTTGCCTGTATATTAGCTAGCCTAAAAACTATCACTGAAAAGGCTTCTTGAGAGTAAATAATTAGGTCGTTTGACTACTAGATATTGAATTATGTGTTTTACCATTTTAGTGAATACTTTGAAGTGTATTTGAGATTAACAAAGTATGAAAGGATTTTTTTGTTTATAGGATTTAGATTTTTTTTAACATTATAAACATTCTTCAAAAAAATTCTTTAAAATTATTGGGGGGGTGGTGTAGTGGGTAAAGTACCAGCCCTGAAGTCAGGAGTACCTGGATTCAAATCCGGTCTCAGACACACCTAGCTGTGTGGCTTTGGGGCAAGCCACTTAACCCTGTTTGCCTTGCAAAAACTAAAAAAAAAAAATTATTGGGAATAATGTTCTAATTGAAATGATCTTTTTAAAATTATGGGCTTGTGTTTTTTTTCTGCGCTGCCTTAGAATATGTGCTATTAATGTTCTGAGTTAGTTGTTTGAATTGGCATAATGTACTCAAAATGTTAGTAGTAATTAGCTAGATAGAAGTTTCCAAAAATGTGATTAAAAACTTTAACAGTGTTCTTGATTAAGCTTTTTGGTATAGTATATTCTAGGACAAATCTTTTTTACATTGTAAATCATATTTTTATTGCCTAGAGAAGAATAAATCATTTTCAACTAGAATTAGCATTGTCAAATATGAATAAATCTGAAGGATAGCTTTAGTAATAAATTATGAATTTGGAGCTGTAACTTAAAATCTTAAAATCTTAAATAAGTCTTCCTTCCCTTTGTAGAGGTATAATTGTTTTAAACATCACTGGAGTGATACAAGAAAACCTGTCATTTTAGAAGTAACTCCTGGAGGTTTTGACCAAATTAATCCTGCAACCAACAGAGTCCTTTGTTCTTATGACTACAGAAATATTGAAGGTTTTGCCGACCTTGCTGATTACCCAGGGGGGTTTTGTATACTTTATGGAGGATTTAGTAGATTGGTAAGTACTTTCATAGATGAGAAGAGGAGAGTCCATATTGACACTCCAGTACTACTGTAACAGTTGGTCATGATTTTATATTAACTTCAGATCTTACTTTAATTCTCTAATTTATAGTTTTGATGGCATAGGGTCTGAATGTGACTTCATTAGTATAAGAAAATCCTGGATGAAGGATGACAGGTTGCTTCCTGCCAGCTCTAAAAAGCCAAGTGTTTTCCTATAGCCAGGGCATGACTGGAGCCAGACTTTTGACCCCGGTCTTCTGGACACCAAGATGGGCTCTCTATCCTCTGCACTAAGCAACTTCTATTTTTTGTTGATTAGATAGGTAGGAAATCAATGAAATGAAGTTGTCTTTTTTTTTTTTTTGTAAAGAAGCCAAGGTTGTCCAGATTTTTAGGTCTGTCTGGTATTTGAGACTTCACAAATCTGATGATCATTGGAGATAGTCATAGTCATTTTTCAACCCTGGAGTTTCTGAGCCTCTTACACATTTTAATAAAGTACTTAAAAGGCTGCTTTGACCTGTTTGAAAATAGAGAGTAATTGTTGAATTTACCACATATTTGTGGTTTCAATATATAATTATCCTTTCTACATCTTGGGGGTTAGGGATGGGACACCCCCACTATCAGGAAAATTTTTTGGCCTTCCCTTTGTGCTAGTGGAGAAGTCTGATTTTTTTTTTCCTTTTTCTTGTATTGGGGGTGTTTATGGTATCTTATTGAAAAATTTGGGTTGATATTATACAATGCTATGCATATATTTTAGGCATTTCTGAATTTCTAAACTTTTTCTGTGTTGTCTCTGGGCTTTGGGTGTTGTCTATGGCTTCCATGAAACCCCCCCCCCCCCAAATTCTCATTTAATTTCTTATACCTACTTGAACTATATAGAAATTTTGATGGGAAAATTCATAATGTGGAAGAGATAACTATAGCAATAAATTGTAATTCTTTAGAGCTGTAGCAGAGCTTAGAGATTTTCTCAAGTACAATCCATTCATTTTATAGATGAAACAGGGCCTTTCAGACTTGTGGCTTGCCCAAGCTTATGAAACTAGTTAATAGCAGAAATGAAACTCATATGTAGTTTACATATTCGGGTTGTGAGTTGCCTAGAGAATATATATTTCTTACTATTGGCTTTTTTGAAACTCTTGGTCATCAAGGAATTTAACTCTGCTAATAGAACCTTTACATTCTTAATTTCCCTAAATAGTTTCACTCAATATCTAATAGAAAAATAACTCACATGAAAGCTATGGAGGAAAAGTGGATTTATTTGGGGGGGAAAGCAAAGGAGATGCTGTAGAAATTTAAAAATGCAAAGCACTTAATGGAGAATGGTGCTATGTATTATAAGTTTCTTTATGTTTTTAATTGTATGCAGAAAATCTTTTGAACTTTAAAAAAAGCATAAGCTGAAATGCTTGAACATTGCAATAACTTAGCAGATAATCCTACTTTTTATTTGAAATACATCTTTTCTGAACTTTTTCTTTACTGATTAAATACATATAAATGCTTTTGTAAAAACATTAAAAGTTGAAAATCTGACTTTTTTCAACATTAAAAAAAAATTGTAGCATCTGTTTGCATCTGAACAAAGGGAAGAAATCATCAAGAGTGCAATAGACCATGCTGGCAACTATATAGGCATTTCCCTGCGGACCAGAAAAGACCCCTTAGGATTTGAACAGTATTTAAATCTTCGCTTTGGAAAATATAGTGGTGATGAATCCATAACATCATTAGCAGAGTTTGTTGTTCAGAAAATATCTCCCAGACATTCGGTAAGATTTACAGTGAATATAAATATTTCTTCATTTTGTTTTGTTCTTTCTTATTTGACTAATTTTTCGATATGTGTTTTATTTAAAGGAACCTGTAAAGAGAGTGTTAGCTCTTACAGAAACTTGTTTGGTAGAACGTGATCCAGCAACCTATAATATTGCAACACTGAAGCCTTTAGGGGAGGTCAGTAGCAACACTACCAATTTACATAAGGTCTTTTTTTTCCTTGATAAAACATAGAATCATTCTTTCCCTTTTTTCTTTGTGGATTAGAGATTAGAAATTCATAATTAGAACTAATTTTTAGTATTTTAACTTAGAAAATTAAACATTTCAGAAAGTCTTTTATATGAATAAAAAATTTTTCATTGGTTTACAAATGTCAATTTTTTACATGCTGAGAGATCTGTAATGAGAGATCTGTAACATAGACACAGGAGCTTGGAAGCTATATTGACTTTGCATATGCAGACTAGTTAAGTTTTCTGAAGTTTCTTCTCAACATTAAATTTTTAAAATCTTTTTTTTTTTTTTTATCAAATTAGGTCTTTGCACTGGTTTGTGACTTTGAAAATCCACAGCTTTTTACCATTGAATTTATAAAGGGGCAAATACGGAAATACTCTTCAACAGAGAGGTATTTGTAAAATTATTTCAAGACTATAGAGTACTTCTAATGTTAATTTACTGGTATTATTGCAAGTGATCATCCTTAATACCATTCTGTATTATCAATGAAACTTTTTATGGTAACTTGTTGAGTGGCAGCTAGATTGTATAGTGGTTTGAATGCTGGACTTGAAGTCAGGAATGCCTGAATTGAAATCCTACTTTAGAAACTTTTGTTAGCTATGTGTCTCTGGGCTACTTTATTTAGTTTCCTCATCTGTAATATGGGCAAAATGATAGCACCTATCTTATTTGAAGGTCAAATAAGATGACATGGAAAGCACTTTGCAAGTATGAAAATGCCATGTGAATGCTATTGGATTTTTTTTATTATGGTATAAACCTATGTATCACAATTGAGTTTTACATTATTTAAACATATTTGTTGTAATATCTCCATAAAAAAACATATACTGCTTATAATAGATTAGAGCTTTAGGCATCTATAACTTACTAATGATGGAAACCTTTCTTTCAAATACCCAATAAAAGTTGTAGGCACAAATTATGGAAATGAAGCAGTCAAGCAGATCCTTATTTCAGCTCAAAGAAATTTCTCCTTTTGCTTAAGTCTCTTTATAGCTATATTTCTTTTTCTGCTCTTTATAACTATAACTTTAGTCTCAACCTGTTATAATAAAGGCAGCTAGTTTGTGTTGACCTCTTTACATTGCTTGTTCTGTTGTATATTTTATCTTACCAGGCTACATATTATTCTTTGAAAGTGTTCGTGATAATGTGCCAATATACTCTTCCTATTCACTCTTAAAAGTCTCTTCATATTTTTATCATTTTGGATAGTTTAGTTGTTGCTTAGAGGAAGTATTATCTGGTTATTCCCACTTTTCTCTGCTCTGTTTTAGGTTTACTGTCACTTCTGTGTTTCTAACTGACTGCATCTACACACATTGTGATAGAATTCTCCTTAATCAAACCTTCTGAATGCACCAATATATTGGTGTGGATTGGCATTCTTGATATTGCTTAAATGGGCTGCAGCTAAAGAGTGAGGGCAATACTGAATTGTAAAAAACCTGTATGTCTGAACAGTCATAACAGCTTCCCTTAATTCTTTAGTCCATATGGTATTCCTCTGAAATCCTCACTCTAAGAACTGGCCATTTAAAGGGAAAGTAGATCTACCTAGAACAGTTACGCTGTAATTTACACTCTCTTTAAATGAAAGGAAAGGAAACTAGTAGTAGTAGCAGTGAACTCTGGGTACCTATAAAAACCTATGGAATTTCTGTGTTCACATTTCCCTACTCTGAAGACATTGTTAAATTCAAAAACATTATTTCCCCCAATTTTTAACATTTCTTTTGTACTTAGAGCAAGTGGAGTTTACAGTCTATTGAGGGATCAGAAAATGTACACAAATACATGTGACACATGACAAATACGTAAGAAAGGTGCTAGGTGAAGTCTGATGGGAGAAAAATCTCTACCAACTAGAGAAATCAAGAAAGAATATCTGGAGAAGGTGATTTTGTTTCTTTCAAAAATAGTTGGTAGGACCATAGAAATAGGAAAAAAGGTCTTCCAAGCATAGGAAAGAATGAGATAGAAAGAGAAGATATTGAAGGCTCTGGGTATGTGGGAGAGACTGAATATTTAGTTTGACTCGATGTAGACTGTGAGACTACCAAGGCAGCTTGGAACCAGCTTTCTTTCTTTTTTTTTTTAATTTTTTTTAAATTAAAGATTTTATTTATTTTGAGTTTTACAATTTTCCCCCCAATCTTACTTCCCTCCCCCCACCCCAGAAAGCAATTTGTCACTCTTTACATTGTTTCCATGGTATACATTGTTCTAAATTGAGTGTGATGAGAGAGAAATCATATCCTTAAGGAAGAAACATAAAGTATAAGAGAACAAGATCAGACAATAAAATATCAGTTTTTTTCTAAATTAAAGGGAATAGTCCTTGAACTTTGTTCAAACTCCATGGTTCTTTATCTGGATGCAGATGGTATTCTCTATTGCAGATAGCCCAAAATTGTCCCTGATTGTTGCACTGATGGAATGAGCAAGTCCATCAAGGTTGATCATTGATCATCGTCCCCATGTTGCTGTTAGGGTGTACAGTGTTTTTCTGGTTCTGCTCATCTCACTCAGCATCAGTTCATGCAAATCCCTCCAGGCTTCCCTGAATTCCTGTCCCTTCTGGTTTCTAATACAACAATAGTGTTCCATAATATATACATACACATACACACACATGTACACCATGGTTTGCTAAGCTATTCTCCAATTGAAGGATATTTACTTGATTTCCAATTCTTTGCCGCCTCAAACAGGGCTACTATGAATATTTTTGTACAAGTGATGTTTTTACCCTTTTTCATCATCTCTTCAGGGTATAGACCCAGTAGTGGTATGTTGGATCAAAGGGTGGGCATATTTTTGTTGCCCTTAGGGTGTAGTTGGAACCAGCTTTCAAGAGCTTTCACAGTAAATCAAAGAATCTGCATTTATTCAGAAGACATAAGTCACATATTGAAGGCTCTTGAGAAAAGAAGAATAAAACCAGATGTGTGCATAGAGATAAACTTGGCAGTAACATGAAGTCTAAATTGAGGGGGAAAAGTGAAGTCAAGAAGATACTATTTCATATTGGTGGTTATGAGTATCTACTAGAATAGTAGTAATGGGAAAAGAGAATGGGTGCAAGAGATAGCACAAATGAAAAATCCATAATTTTTCCTTTCCCCTCATGTCTCATATCAGAGCATAGCAATAAGGTTTTTGTATATGGGATAGAGGAGTATTGATGTTGTAGTTATAAAGAATAGATTTGAATGGAATGATCTACCCAGTCTTAGACGTATTGAGTCTGTGCTAATGAAAAGAGTTGGATCACCAGAGCGAGCCAATCCTCTTAGTCTTCCTAGTTGATTCTCCTCCACCCCTCTCAACTTAGTAATTTCTAAACCTCTTTCATCCTCAAGTCTTCCACAAGACCCTCTTCTCTCACCTTTGTCACTCAAGACTTTAACTCAGATATTACTGAATAAGTCTAGGCCATTTGCCAAGAAATTCTCCTTTTTTTGTTCTTACAACTCTTTGACATACCCCAGCCATCTTCTCTCTCTCTCTCTCTCTCTCTCTCTCTCTCTCTTCTCTTCTCTTCTCTTCTCTTCTCTTCTCTTCAAAATTTTTTTTTTTTTAATTTAAGGCAGTGGGATCTAGTGACTTTAACCAAGGTCATATACCTAGGCAATTGAACTCAGGTCCTCCTGGCTCCAGGACCAGTGCTAGTTCCGCTGCGCCACCTAGCTGCCCCTCCCTCAGTCCTTCTTGAAAGAAAGCCTTTTTGACTAAAACCAGTTTTATGTATGCTACTAGATATTTAAATCACAGGCTGATCTCATTTTACCATTCCATCGTCTTACACATTATTCCCTTTCTACAATTCAGCCAGGCAGGTCTTGTTTCTTAGGCTGTGCTTCATTTCATCATCTCTACATCTTTGCACCAGGTGACTCCTCTGCCTGACTTGTACCTCCATACTCTTGCCTCTTATAACTCCTGATTTCCTTCAGATAGAGCTCAAGAGCCAGCTTCTGCAGCAGATATCTGCTAGTCTTCCAGCTGCTTGGTGACTTCCCCTCCACCAAGGACTTCATTTTTCTTTTAGTTTTTGTTTTGATTTTGTGTTTGACACCTGACTATGGTTAGGCTCTTAAATACCTACTTGTTTGATAAACTATGTGGAGTTGCCTTTTTTTTCCATTGGAGGTATGCCTATAGAGCTCAGGAGAAAGGGCTAGATAGAAAGAAATTTTTGTATAGAAGTGATTTTGAAACCATGGGAACTAATTAAATTACAAAGGGTGGTGGTATAGAAAGAAAGGATAGGCTGAAGAACAATTTCTCTCATTTTTAGGAGTCTGAATAAGAAAAAGGAGCTAGGGAGGGTATAGGGAAAGGGTTAATTATAGAGAAGTAGAAGTGTGTCTGTCTTGGAAGTCAAAGATGAAGAGCTCTTATTAAGAGTGAGATTCCTTTTGGGGGGGGGTATGGTATTTTGAACCCCTCTCCCCCACCTCCCTTCTTTTTTCTGCTCAGAGATTCCTTGTTAGCTAGTTTGTTGGACGGAGTAAGAGCTTCTGGTAATCGGGATGTTTGTGTAAAAATGACCTCCACACATAAAGGTCAGCGATGGGGATTGCTCAGCATGCCAGTTGACGAGGAAGTGGAGAGCCTCCACCTCCGCTTCTTGGCCGCACCTCCAAGTAAGTACTCCTGCAGAGTTTGGGTCATTTCTCTAAACGCTTTGCTAAATTGAATGGGAACATACTCAACTCCTTTTTTCCTTTCCCTTCCCCCATCTTGTTGCAGATGGCAACTTTGCTGATGCCGTGTTCAGGTTCAACGCAAACATATCCTACAGTGGGGTTCTGCATGCGGTCACACAGGATGTAAGAGCCAACTCCACAAGTTCTTAAGAGACAACGGGGGGTGTTGGGGGAAGCTCTTCACTCTGTGTGTTCTCTACTAGGGTCTCTTCTCAGAAAACAAGGAGAAGCTAATCAACAATGCCATCACAGCCTTACTGTCCCAGGAGGGTGACGTGGTGGCATCCAACGCTGAGCTAGAGAGCCAGTTCCAAGCTGTGAGGAGGCTTGTGGCTTCCAAGGCCGGCTTCCTGGCCTTTACTCAGCTTCCCAAGTGAGCAGCTCTTCTGCACCTCTTTACTAGATTAGAAGAATTTGTCATTAGTAGGGTCTGTCTCTCTTTAAAAACTGATGAAAAGTGTTCCTAAAGACTCGCCTCACCTGCTTTTTGTTAACAAGGAAAGCAAGACAGATTGAACTGAAATGGAGTGACTTTCTTCTCATATAGCATAATAGTTTCTAGTTATCCACAATGATTATTTCAAAATGAAAAATGTTTCTGACTCAAGATATCCTATAGGGAATACATCAATGTTTAGAAAGTAAGTAGAATTGCAGTTTTTAGTCTTGAAATGACCCCACAGAACTTCCGAGGGGCTGCTAGTGTTCATTTTAGGAATGAAAAGTACTAGGTGGTGGTAATTTGGGCTTTTGTTCCCAAAGGTTTCGGGAACGGCTTGGAGTGAAAGTGGTGAAAGCTCTCAAGAGGAGCCACGATGGAGTGACCCATGCCTCCATCGACATGCTTTGTGCACTTATGTGTGTAAGTTTGGTCAACTCTTCTTGAACTTAAAACAGTTGTTCTGGGTTAGTTGAAAATTTCTCACTTTGAACTAATTCAAGTTGAGTTTTGTGTAAAGTTACAGAAGACAACTTCATATACATAGTGTTTCTCTACAAAAACAAGAATTACCATTGAATACTCTTGTATTTATTCATGAAAAAGATTCAAAGTTCTGCTAGGAATTAGCAGTGTGATAGAAACACTGTGGCCAAAATCTTTTTGTAGAGTTGTTGAATAGTTTAACAGACATTTAATTTGAAAATCCAAATAGTTAATATATTTATTTTGAGTGAAAATTGGCTGCTAATTTTAGCATTTGATATATTCTGTGTTGATGTGAGGAAATCACCAAGTAAATGGTAAAGGAATATTGATGTAAATGTGAGCTGCTGTTAGCCCTTGATTTGACTATAATCATAGTCATGTGTTGTATAATTATTTTATAAAGTCTCAATAATCTTAAGAGAAGATTATTGATCTTTTCATATTTGGGAGGGGTGATTTTGGGACATTTTCTTTCACGGATTCAAAAAGAACATTTTTTGTGAATAAGTGGTATATAATGGCAAATGAGTCTGATTCTAAATGGTTATTTTTAAAATCCTTTTAGCCTATGCACGATGATTATGACTTGAGGCAAGAGCAGTTAAACAAAGCATCTCTTCTTTCTTCAAAGAAGTTTCTGGAAAACTTATTAGAAAAATTTAATTCCCATGTGGTAAGTAATGATGGAACTTTTTATAAATAGGAAGAATTGCACTTTTGAAAGGTTACATAAAAATGGACTGTGGTTTTTCTCCCCCAGCATCTAGATAGCATTTTATGATGTGTAAAGAACTTGACATACCTTTTCCTTTGCTTCTCATAACTTTTCAAGGTTATTACTGTTTCTTCTATTTTGCAAAAGAGGAAACTGAGGCTGAGAGATTAAATGTTTTCCTTTGGACCTCATAAGAAGTAAATATGTAAGGCAGGACTTAGATCCAAATCTTTCTTCTAAGTGCATTGTCTACAATTGACTGATGTGGTCTTCATAGTTTGCTATGCATGCTTTTGAGAGTTCAGAAGTTTTTTAAAGTTCCTACTTTGTGTCCAGGCCTGAACTGGAAATTGGAAAGGGAAGAATAACAATAAGACTGTTCCCTCTTATATTTGCTCAGGAGAACGTTGAGAAGAGGGAAGATAATAGAGACAATACAAACAGAAGTTTAAGACAAAATAATGTAAGATGATTGTATAGTTTGGGAAAGGGAGATTATAATATAGCTATGTCATTCATCTGCAAAAAAATTGTTTTGAAGGGTTTTCAGGTTTACTTTCAGATTCTAGAAGCATAGATCTTTTCTTCCTTCTAGTGACCATCATAAAATAAAATTCCTAATATTTAGGATTTGTGATTTAGCACTTAAGTGGTAACAATTTTAAATTCTCTTGCGGGTTTAAAAAATACAAATTATCATAATTGTTGTGATTCTGATTCATTTAATTTTTTTAAATTGTTTGAGTAGGTCTGATTGTCCAGTTCTGATGACCTTTAAGTTTCTTAAAATTGGTTTGAATTCTTCTGCAGTATCTGTAGACTTTTTGGATTTTTTTTTTTGTTGTTGCAAAATGACTCTTAATGGGGCAGCTAGGTGGCGCAGTGGATAAAGCACCGGCCCTGGAGTCAGGAGTACCTGGGTTCAAATCTGGTCTCAAACACTTAATAATTACCTAGCTGTGTGGCCTTGGGCAAACCACTTAACCCCATTTGCCTTGCAAAAACTTAAAAATAAAGTCAAAATGACTCTTAAGTCAGAAAATTAAATGTTTTTCCAGCTTAGTTAAATGTAATAAATTTTTCCTTAAACAACTTGATTGTATGTTTAAGAAGTTCACAAAGCAATAGATTAATTTTGTTTTTCAGGATCATGGGACTGGTGCCCTAGTTATTAGTTCACTTTTGGACTTCCTTACCTTTGCCCTCTGTGCTCCATATAGTGAGACAACTGAAGGGCAACAATTTGATATGCTTTTGGAGATGGTTGCATCCAATGGAAGAACCCTCTTTAAACTTTTTCAGGTGAGATCTTGTTTGGGGCTTTTTTTTTCCCCCTTACTTCATGAAACCACTTTTTGGGGGGTAACAGTATGATTTGATATTTTCCAGTATTGCAAAAGATTTAGATTGTGACATCTTCCTTCACAGTTTTTGTGTTACAAAACTATTCCTTTGGTTTGGAGACGTGAATAAATTTAGCAGACATTTTCTGTAACAATGTGAGGTGACTCCTAATGTACTCTTCATGGTTGTTTGGCTACTTCACATTTCTTTCCCACCTTGAATAGTATTAAAGATCATTTTCTACTTGTGTTTTACTTTAGAGGTATGCAGTGTTTTCATCAGTAAGATAATTGTCTTTTCCACCTCTGAGGTTCATTCTTTGGCTATCTTTTTTGTTATCCCACATGCTTATTCCTACTCTTACAATAACAAGATCATGATGATTTTAATGCTACTTTTTCTGTTAAAATCATTATTGGAGATGTGTTATAACTATATACTTCCCTATGAATTTTTTCAATACCCTTTCAGTTACCAGCTATGCCAGAGCCAAAATTCCTTGCTCTATTCTCTCTTTCCAGTAGGCCTTCCACAACTTTTTTTGCAGTAAAATGTGTCCTAGGAATTGATGACCTTACCTCAAGCCAAGCATTTCTTTCTGGAAGTTAGATTTGTTCCTAAGCCCTGTGTGTTATTGCTTTATATGAGTGCTACTGTGCTACACAAGCTCCATTACCCTGTTGCTCTTTTAATGCAGGCTCTTCGCTAATCTTTAGTTCCAACATAATTTCATATACATTAGTTTTTCAAAGTGTAATATGCCAGCCATATATTCTATTTTATTTAAATGAATTAATATGTCATTGGGTATCATCCTATCTTTTTAACTGACTTGATTTTAGTTGAAGAAGAGTTGATTGGTGATAGACTCTTTTTTTTCTCCCCTTTGTTAAAGCACCCTTCCATGGCCATTGTAAAAGGAGCTGGTTTGGTGATGAAGGCAATAATAGAGGTGAGAATGAAATTTGAATTTCTGAGTTTAAACATAACAAATAGTTTTCTTATTTGAATTGGAATGTTCATAAAAATTGAATGTACTTTCAACTGTGATAGAAAAATATTGTAAGGAAAAACTTTTTAAGCTCTGTGCTCTGAATTTTCTTTTGGTAGTTGGAGCAGAGCAAAAGAGGAATTTAGCATCACTGTAGTGAAGAGAAAAAATGAATTAATCTTTTTGCTCTTTGAATATAATTTATTTTTTTAAATGGACACAAAAGGACAAAGGTTTGCCTTTTATCATAAGTTATTTATTGTCTTGATCTGGTTGGCCAATGTTGAATTTAGTAGATCAGTTTATGCCGTTTCACATTCATGTGCTCATGGTCACATCTAAGTTCAACCCACCCACTCTTCCAGCCTGAACTCGTGAAAGTTTTTAGTCTTTGTCAGCTTGCAGAATACATACCTCTGACCTCCCCTGCAGAGCCAGAAACAGCCAAGAACGGACAGGAGGACCATAAGATAAAAAGTTTCCTAACTCAAGCCTGGGAATATTCTAAGCTCACTTGCAAATGCCACAGCATCAACAGCCTACCTGCTGTTCAGTGCATGGGACACACTTTTTATTTTATTTTATTTTTTTTATTCTCTGTATGTGAAAGTAATAATAGATCTTTAATTTGGTCATACCTCTGATATTTATTTGTATTTATCTCTTGACAAAACATTCAAATTGTTAAACTGTTCATCTGCTTTCTAGAACTGACTTTTTTTTTAATAACAGATGAAATATGACTTAGTCTTTTGACAAAATGAGTTCTTGGTGAATTCTTATTTGTTCCCTCCATTCTGTATCCTTCAGGAGATTACCCCTTCATTCTCTGCCTTTCTTCCTACTCTTCAGCTCTTGCTCTATTCACTGGCTCATTCTTGTTGCCTATGAACATGCTTATGTAGTCTCTCAGTCTTTAAACTTTTGTTTGAACATACCTCTCTTCCTATAGCTTTCATTTCACTTTTAAACTCAGAAAAAAAGTTGTGTTCATTGCCTTTGCTTCTTCACTTCCTTCTCCAACTCTTGCAATTTGGCCTTAACTCTGCCTTTTGAATGAAATATTTCTGAGTTGAGCACAGTGGATAGAGCACCAGCCCTGGAATCAGAAGGACCTGAGTTCAAATCTTGCCTCAGACACTTAATAATTACCTAGCTATGTGCTCTTAGGCAAGTCACTTAACCCCACAGCCTTGCAAACACCCTCCTCTCTCCCCCTCCCCCCCAAAAAAGAAAAGAAATGTCTTCAAGTTCTCCAGTGATCTCTCTTTAGGTTTTTGCAAGGCAAATGAGGTTAAGTGGCTTGCCCAAGGCCACACAGCTAGGTAATTATTAAGTGTTTGAGACTGGATTTGAACCCAGGTACTCCTGACTCCGGGGCCAGTGCTTTATCCACTGTGCCACCTAGCCGCCCCAGGCAGTGATCTCTTTACTATATCTGATGAATTTTTCTTTTATTTTTTTTATCCTTCCTTTAACTCCTTAAAGTGTTTGATACATTTGAACTCTTCTTTCTTCCAGATCCCTGGATTTTTGTAGTGGTGGTAGTGGTGTTTACACTGTTAATTCCTAATTCTCTCCTCTTCTGTCTAGTTAATTCTCTGTCTCTTTTGCTTGAAGCATTATTCATGTCCAGCCTCTGCTGGGTATACTCAACAACTTTCTCTTGGACCTACTTCTGTTCTCTCTCCTTTTAGAATTCAACTCCTTATATATTCAACTGGCTTCACCATGCAAATGGCAACCTAATCTATATATCCAGACCTTATCTCACCCTGAGTTTCAGTTCTAAATCACTAATTGACTATTGGGTGCGTTCACCTAGATTGTCCATAATTATCTCAAACTCATAATGCTCAAAAAAACCAATACTTGAAATAGAAGCAAAGACCACCTCTGACTTTCCCATGCCTATTAAGGGTCTTCCTATCTTGTAATCACTGAGTAATAGTCACTTTTTCTTTATCCCCTTCTCCAGTCACATTGCCATACTTATTTACTAACTCATATCTCTCCTCTCTGTATAATCTCGACTCACTTGATTATCCTTATAACTTCTTGCCTTGACTATTGCATCAACTTCCTCTTCCAGTCCAGCTTCTGCAGAGTTGCCAAGTTCATACAACTGTAACATACAGATGGATGGATAACCCTGTCCTTTACTGCCTAGAAAACCTTGGGGGATCTCTCATTTCTAAGAACCAGTAAAGCTCCCCTTGGTCTGGCTTCCAAGCTCTCTTTCCAGCCCTGTACCATCACCCCTAATGTGGGTTTAGTTGCAGCCCTGCTGCCTACCTGCTGTTCAGTGCATGGGACACACTTTTTATTTTATTTTATTTTTTTATTCTCTGCCTTTACATGGGCAGCTCCAGAAGTCCTCTTACTCTAGCACCCCTTCTTGGATTCCTTAGTTTCCTCAAAACCCAGCTCTAATATTTTCTGTGACAAGAGACCTTTCCTGATTCCCCTAGTTGTGAATGTCTCTCTCCTCCCACATTACTTTGTTTTTTATTTTGTGTTTTTATTTGTGTATGTATTTTCTCCCAGTAAATGGCATGGAGCCTAACACATAATAAGCACTTAATAAAATCTTATCTTATTGAATAAAGGATTGTAGTTACAGTGAAAATAAGCAGCATTCCAAATGGGTAGGGATCAAAATCTGGCGAGGAGCCAAATTGAAGCTTTACATTGCTCAACTTCAAACCTTCCTTTGAAACTATATGAATAGAATGTATTATTCATTGTTAGTAAATGTTTTATTTGTGTCTAGTGATGTGGAGACTGGTAGGAAGTGAGGGAAAAATAGCCCAGGAGTGGGATGGATAAAATCAAATGTGAAAAATATAATCAAGAAGTAACAATATTTCAGAGTAAAATACAAAATATTTTTAAATTTATGCCCTTAATTGCCTTTTGGTTTAGATCATTAAAAAATGCTTGTTTTGTTCATGTATTCCTTTGTGAAGTCTCAAGAGTATAAAAAAATTCATTAGGATAACTTAATACAGACTTTCATCTTAGTCCTTTTTTCCTATTTCTGAAGGAAGGTGATAAGGAAATTGCTACCAAAATGCAGGAGCTTGCACTTAGTGAAGGTGCCTTACCTCGACACTTACACACTGCAATGTTTACAATAAGCTCAGATCAGAGGATGCTTACAAATAGGTAAGTTTTATTAAATTTAAGTCAGCTGTGAATTTTAAAAGATTAAGTACATATTTCATTCTCAGGTTTTTGCCTAGTCCCTTCTTTCTGGGAGCATCGAATTAAAAGAATGTCTCAGGACAGCTAGATGGCACAGTGGATAGAGCATTGGCCCTGGAGTCAGGAGGACCTGAGTTCAAATGTGGCCTGAGACACTTAATAATTACCTATCTGTGTGGCCTTGGGCAAGCCACTTAACCCCATTGCCTTGCAAAAAACCTAAAAAGCAAAACAAAAAAGAATCTGTCTCAGCCAGATGGATGTTTTGGGTGGGAAATTAACCATTTTACATGTTTTAGTAGCCACTTGTCAGTCAGAGAGTGTGGTACTAAAGGTGCAGAAAGCAGTCTTTCAGAAGAGCTTCCAGGGTCTAGAGAAGCAGTCTTGGCGAGAAAGTTTTCATTTCCTTGGTGGAAATTTCCATATAGGCAGGTGATCCTTGGCCTTTTTTTTTGTTTTCATTTGTGCCAGTCAAATAGATGTTGTCACCTCTTTTAATAAATCGTTGGGGGCGGCTAGGTGGCGTAGTGGATAAAGCACCGGCCCTGGAGTCAGGAGTACCTGGGTTCAAATCCGGTCTCAGACACTTAATAATTACCCAGCTGTGTGGCCTTGGGCAAGCCACTTAACCCTGTTTGCCTTGCAAAAATAAAAAATAAAAATAAATCGGTTGTGGAAGGCACCTTTTTCCTTCTAAGATTCATTTGGATATTTGAAGTCCACTGTATTGACTCTCTGTCTGTTCCAAGCTTTATATTTCTGGCTTCTTTTTTTTTTACTTTCTTTTTATTTGAGACAGTGGGGTTAAGTGACTTGCCTAAGGTCATACAACTAGGCAGTTATTAGGTGCCTGAAGTCAGATTTGAACTCAGGTGCTCCTGACTTGGCCTGTGCGCTTATTATTCACTGTACCACCTAGCTGTCCCAACACACCTGTCTTCTTTAAACTTTGTTCTCCTCTAAACTTTCTCTTCTAGCACTTAACACACTGACACCCAAGGACTTATTATATTTATTAAATGATCTTGGTGTCTAGCTTCTTCAGCATTATTTGTCCCTTTTCTGTAGACCCCCTTCTAGTTTCTTTATCCCTTTAGTGGACATTCCCAAACCAGACAGTATCTCAGAACTAATGAAAGTACTTATAATTTTGATGTGTTTTTAGCCTATCGCCATGAGAAAAAGCCTAGGTTGAGGATTCATATTTAGGATGCAGGACTTGATTTATTTATTTATTTATTTGGGTTTTTTAGGTTTTTGCAAGGTAAACAGGGTTAAGTGGCTTGCCCAAGGCCACACAGCTGGGTAATTATTAAGTGTCTTAGACCGGATTTGAACCCAGGTACTCCTGACTCCAGGGCCGGTGCTTTATCCACTGCGCCACCTAGCCGCCCCAACTTGATTGATTTTCCTTTGATCCTTTCCTATTCTTTCTGCCACAGTTGCAACTCCCTCTACTTGAGGTATAATGTCTTCTTCCACTAATTTGCTAATGGTGAATTCTAAAATTATTTGTATTTACCCTCAACCATAATTGACAAAGTTAACTTGCATTTTGCATGGCAGAGGAAAATAATAGGAAAGGTGTTCCCTTACCTACTATAGAAAAGGCACATATTCTTCCTAAAAAGATAATTAAGTAAAGCTTCCAGTAAAAGTTTGATGGCTTTCAAGTATTGGACTATTGTAATTATTTGCATCTGCTCAGATTAACTTTAGAACTGAAAAACTATCCAACCATTGACTTTTGTGAAAATTGGAGAATTGTCTTAAATGAATTTGTTACTCTTAATATAGCAGCTTCCAAATTTGAATTTAGGGATAACTATTTTATTGATACACATTATCTACACTTAATCAGTAACAGCACTACATACATTTCTGTGGGTGTGGTTTGCTTTTTGTTCTTCATCTCCCTCATAGGAAAAAAGCTCTAGACTGTTTAATCATTAATATTAACTTTATCAGGGGTGGATAGAGAGCAAATGGCCCTGGAGTCAGGAGTACCTGAGTTCAAATGCGGCCTCAGACACTCAATAATTACCTAGCGGTGTGACCTTGGGCAAGTCACTTAACCCCATTGCCTTAAATAAAAAAAATAACTATCAGTTTGTTATTTTAGCTTATTGAAGATTGTAGTGATACTTTAATTGCTAACTTAAAAGGAAGGCAACTTTAGAACAAAAACTGGGAGCTGTATTAACAGCAGACTAACTAATTTTAAAATTGTAGCCATATTTCTTATAATTACATGATATCTTGTTCTTAAAAATTCCTTTCTGTTCTAGCTGAGATAAAGCAGCAAACCTTTTTCAACGTCTGCTTTTTTCAGACAGCTAAGTAGACATTTAGTGGGCCTCTGGACGGCTGAAAATGCAACTGCTACAAATTTGTTGAAACGTATTTTGGTAAGTTGAGTGAAACACTAAAAAGATCCTTGTGGGGTAGTAAAATCATAATGAAAAACAGTTTACATATTAAATATGTCTTATTAATAGAATATCGAAATGCTTAAAATGACAGTAATTTTTTATCTTTACTATCTTATTTCATTCTGCCTTTTGTTTTCATGCCATGCTTTTGAAATTAGATGGTTTGGTTTGGTTTTGTTTTGTGACTAGCCCCCAGGTTTGCTGGCTTACCTGGACAGCACTGATCCAGTTCCTGAAAAGGATGCTGACCGGATGCATATTAGAGATAATGTGAAAATAGCAACAGTAAGTACAAAACACAACAAAGTCAGAAACTCAGAAATGAGTCCTGTAGGACCACGCTTATAAATTTTTTTTGAGGTTGGAAGATGAGAAGCTACATGTAATTTACTTTTTAGAAACTAGATGGAGCCCTTGTTTTAAGAGCATGAAGCAGAGATTTTAGAGTTACCATTCTACATGACAAGGTCCTGTGTTTTATGCTTGTTGGAATTCCCATAACCCAGCATGCTAAGTAGCAGCTTAAGTAAATTCTGGAAAAGAGGCAGTAGATGTACTATTCCTCTTAGAAATCTTGAATTAGAACTAAGTTACTTTAATTAGATCAGTGGTCTCCAAAGTGAAAAGTTAGACCTGACCAATCCTAAAAGGGTGTACTGTTAGCCTGAAGGGGGCAGCCAATAGTTGGATCAAACAATCACTCTTATCTTTATCTTCCTGGCACTTAGAGCAACTCTTGAATAAGTTCCATGAAGAAATCCTAGCCCCTGACCCCTGCTCCCAAAATCACCTTATGGCTGTACTTGGAGCTTCTGGTGATTGAGGGCCCTTACCCTCCTCCCCTCCCTTTTGTCTTAAGGGAGGGAGTAAGTGAATGGCATTATGTTAGCAGCTTTGGATAGTTGTGACAGACTGTAGATCTTGATAGCTTATATTTCCCTCAAAAATTAACCCCTTTTCCAGACTGGTGTATTTCTATTAAGGATACACCCCTTCTTTCAGTCACATGGGTTCATAATCTGGAGTCATCCCTAACACCTCACTCTTCCTTCACACATAAATTTATCTCCATTAATATCTCTCATAGGTAATTTCTTTCTTTCTTCTTACACAATCACCACCCTTGGTTAGATTCTCAGCATCTTTCTATTATCTTGACCTCTTTTCTAATCTACCTTCCACATGATTACCAAAGTATTTTCCTAAAGAACAAGTCTATGTCTCTCCTCTGCTCATTAAATCTCAATGGTTCCCCATTAACTCTAGCATATTTCTTCATTTTTATCTTATTTTTTAATTTTAATTTTTTTGGGTAGCCAAATAAATAATCATTGAGTTCAGCATGATACATATATTATGAGTAATGTATTAAGGGTATGTGGTTAAAAAATTTTGCTATTATAGGTATGCAAAGTTTAGAGGTAACCAACCCATATGATGATTAACTGGTTTAAGGTATAAGAAATAGCCTTCTTGCCCAGGGTAGAACTGTTTCTAAAATGTCTTTTTAGTTGAAGGCAATCTATTGAATATTTGCATTAAAAGTACCCTTGTGGGGAAAAAAGTACTCTTGTGATATTAAGTCATTATCTTTGTGTATATATTAAAGTAATGAGTTTTGATTATAATTCCTCAGGATCAGTATGGCAAATTTAATAAAGTTCCAGAGTGGCAAAGACTGGCTGGAAAAGCTGCTAAAGAAGTTGAAAAATTTGCCAAAGAAAAAGTGGATCTTGTATTGATGCACTGGAGGGATAGAATGGGCATTGCTCAAAAAGAGGTATAAAAAAAGTATTCCTTAATCCTTTCTGTCTTCACAGTGAGATCCTTCTCTACTTTGTCATTTGAGATGCTAGTCAAATATTTCAGATGTTTGACTGATGAATAGTTCTGACTTTAAAATTGAATTTCATTTAGTCCCATTTAAAAAAATTTTTTTGAACTTGAATCCTGATTTAGGAATAAATTTTATATTGTCAAAAAAATAAAATAATAAAGTTCATCTCCTAGGTAATCTTACATGGGTCATAAGATTTTATACAAAGTCCTCTAAAGAAGAAAGGCACTATTTCTATGTTGCTCCCTTAGTTTCATTTTTGTAGAGATAGATGGTTCTGTTTGTAGATTAGCTGTGCCCTTTTGGCCCATGAATTCCATGATTCTGGAGAATCAGTGTAAAAAGATGTGTCTAGTCTCCAACATTTCAGGGTCTAGGACTCTTGAGTAATTCACTTCACCACTCCCTGCCTCAGTTTCCTCATCAGTAAAGTGAGAATAATAACAGGATTATTGTGAGAATCAATGAAATAATTGAGAATCAAGTGAAATAATTGTAAAGCACTTTACATGGTACCTGTCAAGAATAAGTGCGATTATTACCCCAGAATGCTTGTTTTGCCATTTTCCAGGCTTCTCATTTATATTTTATTGTTTCCTGTATTTCTTGTTCTTGAATCTTTGATTCATTGTGCTTTCTGCTTTTTTTTCTTTTTCTCAAGATGATGATGATGACTTTCTGTGTTTTGACATATGATATTTTATAGCATCTCTGGGTGTGGAGAAATTTCTTTGCTGTTTGCTCAGATTTTTGAAAGTTGAGGAAAATAAACACAGCCCAGGGATAGGACAGTGAAACAAACTTTTCTACTTAGGCTACCAAAGAATGAAACCATATTAGAGCTAAAGTTGGTAAAAGTTTGAAAGGTCAGTGACTGACCCTTAAATTTTAATATACCAAAGTTATTTAACTTCTTGATTCTATGGTTAGCTCATATTGTCTTAGTATATATCTGTTACTTATTTAATCTAAGCTAATAGCTAGTTTTAAAAAGTTATGCTTCTGGGAAATAGGAATTTCAAAATTTAGGCTACAACATTACTCCCTTCCTATAAAGTTTGTTATCTAGTGTAGAAACAAAGCAAATCCAGAATACTGATTTTGATGTGATCTAGAATAAAATGAGATCACTTAATTGATTGTACTCATTTGAACAAGTTTTATGTTCATAATTGGGCTTGTTCTTTCTGTTAAAATTAGTTTATAATGGAGAAGATTTGTATAATAGATAATATTCTCATCATATCTTAGCTTGCTGTCTTGTTTTATTTTCTTTAAAAATATTCTTTTTTTTTTCTTTCTACTGAACACATTCAGGACAGAAACAATATGGTGAGTTTTAAGTTCCTGAAATTTATGTCAGTTGTTTTTAGCTGCCTGGCATGTGGAGTCTTGTTTTGGTACTCTTTGTCTTAGTGTGTTGTAGAGTCTCACTTCAGATGTGTCTGAACCAAGTTATTTATCTCTCAGTCTTATACTTTTCAACTATTCTTGGCTCCTACAAAAATTAAAGGAGCCTTTTATTTTCAAGTTTGTGATCTTTCCTAGTGTTTGCAAACATTTGCATATAATTTGATACTATAATGCAAATTTCAATAGGTGCAGCTTCATAAAACTTAAGTTTTTGGTTTTTAGTAAGATTGGTTCATTTTTAAAAAAATTCTCTTTCTCTATAGAAAAATGTTGGCACAGGGTCATTGATTTCTGTACTATAACTTCTTATTAATGATAACTATAGGTTAAATTCTCACTTTAGTGTGCTTAATTTGCTTAAATTAAGTTCTTTTAAAAATTCACTAACTCCTTAATGATCACTTTTCTGAGCACTCAAGTAAAATATAGATTTAAATATGTGTACTAGTATGTCTATCTGTATGGAAGAATGTAGCTCCTGGTACAAGATCAGTTTAGCTGTGATCTAATTTCTTTTTTTTTTTTATTTCCTTTTCTTTCAGAATTTAAATCAAAAGCCAGTAATACTCAGAAAGAGAAGACAGAGAATAAAAATTGAAGCAAATTGGGATCTTTTCTACTATAGGTAAATTTCAGATTGTTTTTCCTACATATTACACCAGCATAACTGATATAACAACTTTTTCTTTATATATTTTTGCTGTTATATAGATGTATTTTTTTAAATGAATAAATGAAAGAGCTTTTTGGAGGAATTGGAAGAATAAAGTCAGCATTTTTCCTCAAGGATTAGTGCTGCTAAAAATTCTTCATGAAGTGGGGAGATGACTAGTTGTTTTTATTGGGGGGGTATTTTTTTTTGATTTTGGTTTTTTGCAAGACAATGGGGTTTAACTTGCCCAAGGTCACAGAGCTAGAGGGTTTTAAATATCCCAGGTCAAATTTGAACTCAGGTCCTCCCGACTCCAGGACTGATGCTCTTTCCATTGCATCATCTATCTACCCTGTTTTCTTGTATTTTGAAATGGAGAAAATGAAGTTGGTGTGACCAGCAAATAGTACAAAACTGAGTCAACAACCAAAGTTACCTCATCTCTATTTGGGGCACTTATTAGCCATATTTTTGAGGGTGGAGGGAAGAGAGAAGAGTTTCAGTAAGAACAAGTTGATTAAACTCTTCAAAGACAGGGTGCTAAGCACTAAGGGGCAGAAGGTTGTGCACAGATAAGTGAGCCCCCACTTCCTGAAGTCCAGGAGCATCATTCTAGCCTAGTCAAAACTCAGCTTTCCTCCTACAAAGACTTTTCTTGCTGCACTGTCTGAATGTATCTTGTCAAGTAGAAGTTCCCAAAACATTCAAGAATGAAAGCATATGAGTAGTTTATAATCTCTACCTTTAAGAGTACTTGAAATGGACTTCTTCTGTGAATAGTTGAAAGATTGAGTCACTCATTAGGTGAAGTCAAGTGATGACAAGTTAACTTTCTTGTGGTTGGTTCATTTTGTTCCAACTTTCTCTTTCTATCTTCTATTGTTACCTATCCGTGTAATCCCTTTTTGAGGAACTGAGGTAGAATTGGGTGCCTGTTAGTGCTATTGGGTGTTCTGATCCAGGTTCACCACAGAGAGAGGTCTGGCATAGAGATGGGAATATAGTTAGGGCTTTGGTTTCAAAATTAGGGCATCCTAAAACCAAATTCACCTTTGGACCTTCTTGGGATAACCACCAACCTTCCCATGAGCTTATTTACTGATATCAAGGTTGTCCAGACCTTGACCCCCTGCCAACCCCTGTCTTTCATTTAGCCTCCAGACCTGGATTTCTGTTTGCCAATCTGAAGTCTTCCTTTCTGACAACTAGACTTTCTGGAGGCTTGAGTAGTTTTGTGAAAGTGCTTTCTAAACTGATTTTTTAAAAAAAAACAGTATTAATAATTTCACTTTAGTTCTTTTAAACTTAACCTAGGTTTCACAATATTTTTAAGGTTTCTTTTTATTAGGATGCTTATAGGAAAATATTATTTACCAGTTTTTTAAAAATATGTTTTTCAGGTTTCTTCAGGACCATGCCAGATCAAATTTAATTTGGAACTTTAAAACACGTGAAGAATTGAGAGACTGTCTTGAATCTGAAATGAGGGCATTTAATATAGACAGAGAACTTGGTAGTGCTAATGTAATCTCATGGAACCATCATGAATTTGAGGTAAACTTTTATTCTTTGGAGTTTTTAATTGTACAAAATACCTAATGTAATATGTTTTGAAGTTATTTAGAGATTTGTTTGGTTATTATTTCACACCCACCCCCTTAATGAAACATGTAGAGGAAACTTTTTTTTTGCCTCAGTCTGAAATAGTTTTTCTGCATATATTTGCAGCAGATCTTAGATTTGAATAGCTAAAGAAGTTAGAATAACTGGGTCAGTGAGAATTTAAATATACCTTCACATCTTTTGTCATATTAATTAGCTACTCCCCCCGCCCCGCTTTTTTTTTCCTTTATCTTTGTTGTTCTTCACTATTGAATCTTTTTCTCTGAAGCATACTTTAATTCTTCCTTCTCCTTCCCATGACTTCTTTTAAGTTTTCATAGTAACTTTAGTATTTGGTAATAAATTGTAGATGTTTTCTTGCAGTAATTTTTTTGGCAGCTCTTGGAATGGAGAATAGGAAGAGAAATTAGTTGTGGTCTTTAGATGTGCACATATTATTGAATCCTAGGCTCTTATCCTAGCAAAGATTTCAGGGTACACTCAGGATTTTTGCCATCATGTGAGTATGGTGAAGCAATTGAATTTAAACTAAAACTAATGCATTTTTCAGTAGTTTTTTTTAAACTGATATTAGTTGCTGTATTTTATTTTACTATTTGAGCAGTAGTTTTTTCATCCTGGATTCCATAAAATACCATACATGAGCAGGAAAAGCTTCTTTTAACAGTCACTTATATTTTTGCCAGAACTCTCCTTAAAAACAGTGTAGTAGATTAATTTGTTATTGAGCCTTCCTGATGTGACATAAAGAATTTTACACTTTTAAATTCCTTAATCCCTGCCAATATTTACCTATAAATTTGAAATAGTAAGCCCTCTTAGATGTATTTTTGAAAAGTGACTAAATGTTTCTCTTGAAGTTGTCACTCCAAGCAGAATTGTCCCTTGTAAGTTAGAATTGTAAGAAGCAATTTGTTAGAACTTGCTAAGAGTCCAGCTGTCACTTAAGTTCCTTTAATTACAACTAAAATCATATACTTTGTTTTTATTTTAAAAGGTCAAGTATGATTGCTTAGCAGAGGAAATAAAAATAGGAGACTATTATCTGAGATTACTGTTAGAGGAGGATGAAAATGAAGGAAGTGGATCAATCAGACGATCGTAAGCCACTATTGATGTCATTTTAATTTACTTCTTTACATTTTCATGCTTATTTTTATTGTGAGTTTTATTTTGGTGTTTCAGGTATGAGTTTTTCAATGAGCTCTATCATCGTTTCCTGCTTACCCCAAAAGTGAACATGAAGTGTTTATGTTTGCAAGCACTGGCTATTGTTTATGGCAGATGTCATGAGGAAATAGGACCATTTGGGGACACCAGATATATTGTTGGAATGTTAGAGAGGGTAAGAATGTTATTGTTAAAGTGCAACTTTTGATGTAAAGCATGGAGGATTTGGGTTTAGATTTCTGTATTGTGGTTTTTCTGTTGGTCATTTCTGCTCTGCCTTAGATCCTCTGGAGTATTTTAAATGTAGATTGGGGGGGGAAAGTCACTGGTTAGTGCAAAACTAGGTCATTTTTCTTGAATTGCTAATTTTAAGCTTTAAGATTCTCCTTTCCAACCCCTACATTTTAGATTTTCCAAAACTAAATAAATTTGGTGTGGATTTCCTAGATTTAGAATTTGAAAAGACTTTAAGGGTTACCAAGCCCCAACTCCCTCATTTACAGATGAGGAAACTGGCTCAGGGAGAATGTCACCTATCTATGGTCACAAAACCACTAAGTGTAAGAGGTGAAGGGTACCCAAGTCTTCCTGAATCAAAGTTCTTCATCCCATGATGCTGCTTCTATCAAAATTATGGTAAATAAAAGAGAAGTCAGATTTTCCTTATTGTCAAAAACTCGTTGCTTAATGTTAAAAGATAGTGATGAGAGAAAAAGTAGCGATAGAAGTTTTTGCTTTTTGTCTTCTAACATCTATGTTAATTCTATCTTCAGTAGCATTTGTATTTAAAATTATTAAGGAGATTGGGTGTTAACAAATAATGTATTCTAGATTTGTATTTTCTGGATTGTTACATTTCAGGATATGTTTTTGTTGTGCCGTCATCAGAGCAATATTCATCTTGTATTTGTTAATATATTGTTGAATAAACATTATTCAAGGGAGTTGCTTGAATAGTTTTTAACCACACTTTAGCCAGTGTTTAATACTATAGTGCCTCAAAGTTTTCTGAGTACTTTTTCATAAATTATCCCATTTGATCCTTGCCACCTATGAAATAGGGAGGGTAGGAACAAATTTTTTTCTTTTAAATATATGTGAAGGGTAGTAAATGGGCAAGCCAGAATTTGTCTCCAAGGCTTCTGGTTGGTGCTTTGTACTATCCTAATGGTCATTGTAGAGTCAGTAACTCTGAACTCTTTTGTGGGTCTGACTTTCTTACTTTGAACTTGTTTGCCAAAGCATGACAGACCTGTGAAGTTATTTGGCAAAATTTCTAAGTAGTCTTATTTCCAAGGTAACTTTTAAAAATTAAATAGCTGCTAAAATTAATTATTTCTGTAATTGAAAAATGTCTTACTGAGTAAATGAGATGAGGTATGTGAACATTGTAGATAATTCAAGGGAGATAACTTTGTTTCTTTGAGGACTACCTTATGTAGTAGAGATCTCATTGCTAGAAAGAGTTTTTGTGTGATTTGGTTTCAAGATGTTTAAGGGAAATATCTTTATTGACTTGTTTGTTTTTGTTTGTTTACAAGTTAATATTTTTCTATTCTTTGAAATCTTAATATTATTTTCTATTAAATTCTGATTCTCTCTTGTTTTAATAGTGTACAGATCGACTTGAACGGGATAGGTTGATCCTTTTCCTTAACAAGCTGATACTTAATAAGGTATGGCTTTTCTTTTTCTTTTTTTTTTATTATACTTGAACTTTAAATATACATGTTTTATTCCTTGAGTCTTTAATTACCAGCGGAAATTTATTTGATTGGTGTCTTAAAGGTTGGGATCTAAGCTTCTCTCCAGCTCTCAAGTCTGTGAAATAACATATTTCCTCTTTTTTGCCCCAATCTTAAAATCCTTTGGAGCAAAGAAATTTCATTTTACAAATATTCACATTGAAAGATTATTAGAAACGGTCATTTTACCTTCCCTAAAGGGTTCTGTTTTTTTTTCCCTTAGAAAGCATTCAAGGGGGCGGCTAGGTGGTGCAGTGGTAGAGCACCTGCCCTGGAGTCAGGAGTACTTGAGTTCAAATCCGACCTCAGACACTTAATAATTACCTATCTGCGTGGCCTTGGGCAAGTCACTTAACCCCATTGCCTTGCAAAAACCTAAAAAAAAAAAATTAAAATAAAGAAAGCATTCAAGGAATTACTGATTAGTTGACAAATAGAATCATTTGCTGTTGCCACAATAAACTTACTATAGCAGATTGCCAAGCTGGGCATTGATTTTTACTATATCTCTTTCTTGTGATCACGGATTAGATAAAAAATTATAAAATCCTTTCCAGTTATTTAGTCATAAACATAAAAGTCAAATGACTGTTTCTTACTTATCTAAATGTCCACTAGTTTTTTAAAAAAACTATACTGTGGGGCAACTAGGTGGTATAGTGGATAGAGCACTGGTCCTGGAGTCAGAAGAACCTGATTTCAGGTGTGACCTCAGACACTTAATAATTGCTTAGCCATAAGACCTTGGGCAAGTCACTTAACCCCCATTGCCTTAAATAAATAAAATTATAAAAAAACAAACTGTATTGGGCTACTTTTCTAAAATTGCTTACAAGCTTTTCAGCTGCTCTACATCACCATGTGAATTTGAGCCTAACCTGAGAAATATTTCAAACCCAAATATAGAGCTTTTATGAATAGCTATGTGACACCATAGTTCAGAGTGCTGGATCTGGAGTTAGGAATAGTTATCTTCCTGAGTTCAATCTGATCTGAAACACTCAGATCATGAAAAGTCAGGCAGACATGACTGAAATGACTGAATGACAACAAAATAGAGCTTTTATTTTTGTTATATATCATAATTTTTTATGTGTCCTCTTTTCCTCACCATTTATGCCTCCATTAAAAATTATTTAAAAAATTAAAAAAATTTAAAAAATCCTATGTCATTTTTCCAAATTTGAAGTAGTTGAATTGTGTGTCAATTTTAAATAGTCATTTTTGAACATGAAATCATCTAAACTCATTTGTATAAAGATAGGTCTGGGTGTGTGTGATGTGTATATACATGCTTGCACTGTATATAAATTCTTAGCTGCTTTACATGAAATTGAGAAGAATAATTGAAGTTATTAGTTTTTCTGAACCACCAGTTTTTTCCAAAATAACCTGTATTTGAGGGGCGGCTAGGTAGCATAGTGGATAAAGCACTGGCCTTGGAGTCAGGAGTACCTAGGTTCAAATCCAGTCTCAGACACTTAATAATTACCTAGCTGTGTAGCCTTGGGCAAGACACTTAACCCCATTTGCCTCGCAAAAAATCCTAAAAACAAAACAAAACCAAAAAAAAAGCTGTATTTAAGAGTTTGATCGGGGTTCAAATCATGTTTCTGCACCTTTATGATTTGTGGCCATTATCATTGACCTGACCTTTCCAACTCTGCTAATGTATAAAATGAAAGGGTGGATTAGATTATCTCCAACTTCCTTTCCAGCTCTAAAATCTGTCATCTTAGGAAAGAACATATAATATTAATGTTTTATAGAGTTCTCTTAGATAATTGATTTTATAATGCTTTATGTTTAAAAAGTGTTTTTGTCCAATGTCTGTTCTTTCCCAGAAAAATGTTAAGGAGCTTATGGATTCCAATGGAATCAGAATCTTGGTGGATTTGCTCACCCTTGCCCACTTGCACACAAACAGGGCCACAGTACCATTGCAGGTACCTTGAGAATTATCTGTCTTTATCTTGTTGAAGGATAAATATACCTAAAAAAATAATCATAAGAACCAGTGATTACTTTTAATGATAGTGAAATATATTAACACCTCAATGTATTATTTTTTTCTCTAGTAATTGTGAAGGCATGGTGGTATATCCATTCATTCTTTGATGTTTTCCACTGTTATGGTTAACAGCTTACTGAAAGTCCAAGGAAAAGGTGAATTTCCTTTGGAATAGTGAGCTTTCTCAGATATTTTTAGTTGCAGGTGACATTTTGCTGATGGTATCAAACCACAGAATGTTTTTGCAGGGCTTCCTCCTTGTTCTTCATATTTATTTAAAAGAAATTGGCTCAGCAATCCAGAGGAAAAACAAAAATCAGTAAAATGTCTATTGTCTAGATTGGTGTTCATTTGATTGAGCAGGGCATTGAGTTAGTATATCAGTGTATAAATATTTTTGAAAATGCACAAAAAATAGGCAGTGATTGGCATCCTATAATGAATGTAAGGAGGAGAGAGTAGATTGTGCTTGGAAATGGCAAAATGGTTTTAATAATTCCTGAATTCTCCATGAAGAACTGTCCTTTCAGTACAAATAAAGGAATGAAAAAGTATTATTAAGTCCTTAGTACATGCAAAACCTTATGCTAAATCACAGTGACAGTAGAGAAGGTTTCAGCTACAAGTCAGCAACAACTCATGCAGTCATGCATCTTCTTTAATATCATTTTCATTAATTAAATTAAATATATATTGATGTTGAACCATTTGAAAGTGTTGAAGTCTTGAATGAAAACATTCTTTTCTAGGTCTTTAGCTGCTTAGGCTACTAAAAGTTGAACTGGGGAAAGGTTGGGAAGCTGGAGCACTTACTCCACAAGTGTTCTCACCTGCAGGAGCTGGACTGGAAGAGCTAGCAACCTCAGTTTCCAGTCTCCATCAGCATCTAAGGGGAAGGCAGTGGTCTAAATGATAATGATGGTCTAGGGTTGTCAACTTTGGAACAACACATACCAGGAAATATAAGTTTAAGATTACCCAAAGGACAATAGAGATTTTTTTGAGAGTGGCAGTAAGCTACAGTATATAAACAGTGATGACCAATGCTTGAGAAATGGTATAAGGGATGTCAGTAAAGAAAGGAAGTTAGACTAGTCATCGGGCTCAAAGGATAACAGAATTTTGAAGGTAGACAAGAATCATGCAGATGAACTATCACAGATGAGTTATATAATCTGTCACTTTAAACTTACAGGTGTTAAGACTTTGACTATAACACTCAAACTTTTCACATATATATGAATTACTATCTTAAAATATCAAACTACTGTGCAGGATCCTAGACAGAGATGGAAACTACTATAAACCACTGATTCTCTTCATTATCAGTACTTTGATTTCTTGAGAGAGAAATGAATTCACTTGAAAAAATACACTGCCTTTAAATTTAGTTTCAAATATTTTCTCTAAGATCAGGAAATATGTGATAATCAAATTTTCTTTTTCTTTTTTTTTTTTGAGCATCTAGTGTTCACTTTTCAAAGTTATCTAAAGTTTCAGACTCAAAACTGAAAGCAGCTTAAATCCTGAAACTGTTGGTATGAAATGAGTGCAGTGTTGATATCACAATTGATTTCACCATTTTTCCTGTTTTTTAAAAATACTTTGATTTCCACTCTTCTTCTTTGCATCCTTTAAACTTTAAATTTCAGAGCAATGTGATTGAGGCTGCTCCTGATATGAAGAGAGAGAGTGAGAAGGAATGGTATTTTGGCAATGCAGACAAAGAACGGAGCGGTCCCTATGGATTCCATGAGGTGGGTCATGGATGCTTCAAGAGGGAGGAATGCTCCAGGGATCAGTCCTCATTCATAAGAAACCAAAACCAAGTCCTCAGACTTCAGATTCTAAACCCTATGGATTGAGCGGGGAAAAAAATGTGTTTTCACAATACCTGCATCATAATTGTGATCTTTAAAAAAAAAAAAATGTTTCAGTATCTTAGTGCTTATTTTTTTGCAGAGCTTCCTCCTTGTTCTTCCCATAGATTTTGTGATCACAAGCAGGCTCAGGGCTTTGATTTGTTAGTACCAGGTTCAGACAAGTGGGTCCTTAAAACTCGTATCTGTTCAGAATGAATCTTCACTCCTTAAAGAACAGGAGCAAAGGTAACATCCTGTTGGGGTGGGGCACAGACAACATAATCTTGTTCCTTTTCTGTTCTTAATACCAGTCTCCTTTTTGCCATGTTCATTATGTGTTTGGTTACCATCTAAATAATATTATTTAAAAAAACAAGTTCATTGTAAAATATGGAGCACTAATCTCATCACCCACAGCACACACCTAATCCCAACCCAAATTAGGATCACAGTGAGGCTATAGAAGAATGATAAAAGAGCCTTGGACAAAGATGCCCTTGGGGATTGCCCAGCCAAAGGGGGAGGAACCTTTTTTTGGTAGAGGGGCCAGCTTCCAGGATTGTCTTGTCTTCAAATTCTAACAGCCACAGAAAGTGATAATGTCTGTTTACTAGGAATAGTGATCTGAAAAACTCAGCAGTGTTCATAAATGACAATTGCTACCAACTTCATTTTTCTGCCTCTTTACCTGGAGAATACAGGCTGGAGCGGAGTGATTCATGCCACATTTGCAACCAGTATTCAGAAGAATCTTTTCTATTCTCATTTATGACCTTAATATTTTAAAATTAGCTGCTTCCTCATCTAGTTATCATTTAGATCTTAGAGTCAGAAGAATCTTATAGCTGTCCAAATCAAAGTATTAGAAAAGTTGAGGAAACATCATAATAGAAATAGATTAAAATATTTGGAGTTGTGAAAGTCACTGAATTTACCTATTGTCAGGGAATGTTGGGGAATTTACATTCGTTAAATGTTATGTTAATGAAATGGAGAGTAAAATCAGTGTTGTAATCCAAAAATCATTTAATTAATTGTAGTATAGAGATAAATATATCCATTCTTTTCACTAACTATAATCATATTACAATCTTACCTATTTATTACTTTTGGGGACTCCTTACTTACTGTAAAGTGGTTCCAATGGTTTTAGGATAAAGAATTATCTCCATAAACAGTTCATTTTAATATAAAAAATTAGCTGTCATTTCATATACATTACCCTTATAGACAAGAAATTTGTTTACAGTTTCTTTTCATTTGAAGACTAACATTTAAAATGTAAATTGGAAATTCAGATGCATTTTGCTGACTTTTCTATTTCTGCTCATCAGATGCCAGGAGAGTTACAGAAGAGTAGTATATGACTGACTCTCCTGGAGGAGCTTGTCTAGCCTATTTTGATAGACAAATGAAAGAAGAGGTGAATGGTATAAGAGAGTATAACATGAAGGGACTGTCGTGTGTGGTAGGAACTATAAGTGTTAGAGAATTTCAGAGAAAAGGTGAAAAATAGGGAAAGAAGCAACTCACTTAAAAACACTGAAGTTTAAAAAAGACTTCAGAAGTCATATAATCCCATTCCCTTAATTTACAAATTGTGAATGGGCAGCTGAAGCTCATTATGATTTTCCCAAATTCAATGGGTAATAGCAGTAAGGTATGAAGGAGAATAGGTTATTTAGGACTTGAAGTGTCAAACAAAGCATATTGATTTGAAGCTTGAGGTGATGGGGAGCCAATGGAGTTTGAATAGGAGGGGGAAGAAGTGATATGTACTTGAGGAAAATTGCTTTGATGGCTGAATAGAGGCTGGATTGGAGTGGGGAAGGCAGACTCCCAGCAGCTATAGCAATAGTCCCAACATGAGAAGATGAGGCATGCACTAGAGGAGTGGCACTGTCAGAGGAGAGAAGGGGACATAGCAGAGATGCTGCAGAGGTGAGACCTTGACATCAGCTTGAATGTGGGGATAAAGGACAGAGAGTGTAGGACAACTCGGGTTGTGAGCCCAAGGGCCATGGAAGAGAGTGTTGCCTTCTATAGTATTGGGGAAAATAGAACATAGGGAAGAATTGAGGGGGAAGAGACTTCATTTTGGACATGTTGAATTCTAAGATAGAGCTTACATTATGCTATGGAAGACAAACTTAAAGGATAAATATGAATTACAAAGTATTTAATTACTTTGGCACTAACACTTGGTATGGAAAGCTGTATTTCAGCTGGAGGTGAAATATTGTGAGTTTGAGTGAGGAATGGGGAAGACTAGCAAGAGAAAAACCTGAGGGGTGGGCCATTTTATCTAGATCAGTACTGAGGTCTGGTCATGAAGAACTTTAAGAGGCAGAGAAGAATATATATATGTGTGTGTGCGTGGCATATGCGTATATATTTACAGACATTCACAGTTCATCCTAGTGGGTAGTCTTAGAGAAAGAACCATAGAAAATGAGATTGTTGCTTACTGTAGCCCAGTAGTTTTTCTTTTATAAGCAAGAAATTAGAGATCATTTAAAAGTGGACTTCTTTCGTGTATATTTTTCTTTTCAGGAGTGACATGAAGAAAATGGTTTAGGAAACTAATTGAGAATGGAATAAGTGGTAGTCTAGAATCAGTTAGAGCAGAGTTTGCAGTGAGAAGAGTATAACCAGGATAGGGTTGATGGCTATTAGGCAGAGGACAGAATGGCAGACACGGACCCCAGAGAGTTCCTAAGTGAATAAACAGAATCAGACTTTTCTTAAAAGTTCAGATGTCTTAACAAGGACGATCGTTATGCATCTGAATAGAAGAGTATATTTGCCAAAGTGGTAAACACTTAAATATTTATAGTTCAAAGTTCAATGTGAAACAAATTTATTGCCAGCAATGAGATTTTAATTTAGCTTTAATTTTCCAATTGTAATGAACAAAATATTTCTTCATTTAGATGTGAGAATATATATAACCTGTATCAAAATGCCTACCATCTTGGGGGAGAGGAGAATGTGGGAGAGAGAAAATCTGAAGCTTTAAGTTTAAATAATGAATGTTAAAAATTGTCATTGCATATAATTGGGAAAAATGAAATATTCATTTAGATGCAAGAATTGTGGACCAATGGACTGTTGACTCCAAAAACACGATGTTGGGCTCAGGGCATGGATGGATGGCGACCCCTGCAAGTTATACCCCAGCTTAAATGGTGTGTATTAGCCACTGGACAGGCTGTGCTGAATGAAACAGATCTTGCTACACTTATCCTCAACATGCTGATTACTATGTGCGGATATTTTCCAAGCAGGTAAAATATAATGCAATTCTATTTCCACTTTTGAGTCAGTGACCTGGAGAAATTCTTCTTGGCTCCTATTCACTATAGATTGCCTAACAAATATATATATATTAGCTCAAATATTAACCTCCTAAATTAATGAACATATGTCTCTTCCAACATTTTATACTTTTTTGTTAGTAAATATTGACTCATACTTCGATTTCTCTTGATAATATAAGGTTCTTATTACTTTTTGCCTGATTTTTTTTTTATAAATTACTATTTATAAGGAATAGATATTAAGGGTTTGAGATCTAAATTTAGCATCAGCACCTGATCCAGCCACTGGAAAAAAATCATTGGGAGTACCAATTTTAATAAGTAATAAATGAAATAATAAAACTCTTTGGCTTTTCTAGGTTTCGTTTTTGCAAGGAAGTATTGTGAAATACTTTGTAGCTAGATAAGTTAAATCAAAATTCCGAATTATGTTCCTAGAGCTGTCATTTAGAAAAATAGTAATGTAGCCTGCTTTCTACCTCATATAGTGCTGTTTTGTTGAGGGGATTAAATATTGACTCGAATAAACATTTTTTAGGGATCAAGATAATGCCATTATAAGACCTTTGCCCAGAGTAAAACGATTGTTGTCAGATAATACTTGCCTTCCACATATTATCCAGGTAAGTTTCTTATTTTTATTATAATTTTTTTCTCAATTAAAAAGCACTTATTTTCTTTTCCTACATCTTCCCTGTCGTCCCAAATTGAAAAAAAGGAAAATAAAACCCTGTTTCTAATGTATAACTGAGCAAAACAAATTCTTCCATTGGCCATTCAAAAAGGATGTTCTCAGGGCGGCTAGGTGATGCAGTGGGTAGAGCACTGGCCCTGGAGTCAGGAGTACCTGAGTTCAAATCTGGTCTCAGACATTTAATAATTACCTAGCTGTGTAACCTTGGGCAAGCCACTTAACCCCCATTGCCTTGGAAAAACCTAAAATAAAAAAATGATGTTATCATTCTGAAAGTTGGGTCACTTCTCTGTCAGGAGGTAGGTGGTGTTTGTGATTTCAGACTAAAAACTATCGAGCTTCTTCCCCTGTCAAATATTTAGAGGTATGCTTTTTAGTCCTTTTCATTTTGCTACATTAATCAGTATAGAGACAACCCAAGTCATGAATAGCATTTGTCTTTCATTGATATTTGAGAGTGTTTTGGCTAACTTCAGAGTTCTCAGCAGGACTGGATTCTAATAGGAACTTATGACCTGCTTTGCCAGATTGGGCTATTGTTTGCCCCACTGGTTATGCTCACCCTGAAGGAAGTTGGTGTCCAGACCCATGTTCTCTTTCTATCAACCTGCCAGACTTTTTCTCAGGAAAATCCACATGCAAGAACCATTGTCCCCACAGCTCTGAGAAATGATTGCAGGTGGTGTCTTTGGTATTATTCTAAACCTTCTTTCCGGGAGACCTTATTTGCTATTTGTGGTCATCACAAAGAGTTTTCAGTCACTTGGAGAGCTTAGCTTAATTCTAATGACCACTCAGATAGACTAGTAGCAAACATCAACATGCATCTTTGAGTATGTAGATGTCTTTAGCTTTTTGAAATAAATCTGATAACTAAAAGAATCCTGACTGAAGCAACTCTCTCTTTTAGCTACTGATGACTTTTGATCCTATCCTTGTTGAGAAGGTGGCCATTTTACTGCACCACATCATGCAAGATAATCCACAGTTACCTCGTCTATACCTCAGTGGAGCTTTTTTCTTCATCATGATGTATACAGGATCCAATGTACTTCCTATTGCAAGGTACAAAGATAGACATCTATCCAAACACATTGTTGGAACAGTGTCTCTCCCTTTCCATCATATTCCACATCTTCTTTAAAAATTAAAATTTCCAAAATGAAGGTTAATTTTTTTAGATCTCATAGGGGATGTGTTTTTGTTCCCTAGGTTTTTAAAGTACACACATACCAAACAGGCCTTCAAATCTGAAGAGGTAAGTATTTATTTTCAGGATATAAAACTCTATGGTGAGGAAATGAATTTGGATTTTGTAAAACAGCTTCCACTACATGCATGCATGCATATTAAACATATACACACATGAAAATTACTTTCACTATATATATTTATATATTCATGTGTATGTATTCACATATACATATGTTCTTCCTAAGTAAGTAGGTACTGAGAAAGGGCAACAGTTAACTTTCTTTGGGTTTTATATCTTTCTCTATGAAATGTTGCTTGGTGGCTTTATTTAGTGTAGTGTTAGTACTAAAGTACAGTTAAACATCTCTGAGGATGAAATCTTTATACTTCTTGTACATGATTGTTATTATAGGTCTGCATAATTTTACAAATTCCATTAGGGTTTATCAAGATTTCAACTCTCTTTAAAGTAATTAACGAAACTATAGTTATACTGGTAATAGTAATCATTAATGCCAAAGTTCTGTTAGAAGGTGCATTTAGATTTCTACCCAACCTTCAGCCATCCACACATAGTTTTCATTTTTCTTTTAAGGATGTGACTATGGTTATTATTGCACTTTCAAGCTAGAAAGTCCTAGGAGATCCTTTTTAATCCAGGGTTTCTTAATCTGGGGTCAATGACCTTAATCTTTTTTTTTAAGTAATTTATTTTTCCAGTGACCTCAATTAGTATATTTCAGTATGATTGGTCTCCTTTGTGATACATATTCTACTTTATGTAATTCAGAACATTTTTCTGAGAAAGGTCCATAGACCTTATATAAGCCTGTTAGGGAGGACCAGTGATGTGGTCTTATGACACAAAAATAGGTTCAAATCATAATTTCCAGTCATTATAACTGGAAATTCTCATAAGTTTGCATTCCTGATTGATGATGTTCTTTTATCAAGAAGTCGTCAGTTAGAGATAATCATTGTGCTTCCTGAGAGACATTGGAAATGACAATTCACCTAAAGTCACATGGCTGACTTGGGTTTGAATTTAGCTTCTTTCTGCCCCCCACTCCTAGTATGCGTAACAACATCAACAAAAATTGGTAAGTTGCATGCTGCTTTCTATTGACAAGATATTTTTAAGGTCATTTGCACACATCTAATGATCTAAAGTCACTCTTAAGATCTTAATGAATTATAAGTAAATATTAGAATTAAAATATTTTGTATATTCTAAGTATTAAACATTTTATTATATTCTAATTGCTTAAAAATGGAAAAGCTCCATTTCCCCAAATGTCTCATTGACCAGATTCACATATTTCATTCTGTATCAATGAAATCTAAAGCACTTTCTTAAAAATGTTTTATTTTTTAATCTCAAATAGAATCTGGAAGAATGCAAAACATAGCTAGCCAAAGTGCTGTTAGCCATTTTATTTTTAGAATTCTTTAAATCTAAATTTCAAGTTCAATATTTGTAAAACTTAGTTAATAACAGTGCCTAGCCCATGGCAGGCATGTAATAAATGCTCATGCCTCTTCTGGCCCCTTCATATGAAATCTAAACATGTGTCCCGTTCTGTAGGATGCAACTCAATTCAAAGTTTGACTAAAGCATTCACAAAAAAGTTCAATGAATATTTGAGTCTTTTCAGAGCAATATTAGTAAGAAAAAATGGAGTTCTCATTTCCCTTCTGTGTTCCCAGTCAATTTATATTTCCTCATGTTTTCCTTCTGTGCGTGCCATTTCCTGTCTTTCCAGCAATTTCCATTATGATGTGAAAGAAATTTAAAAATTGTTTTCTACTAAGAAAAAATTTGTTAGTCCCTCTTCATCTGCCCCCTCCCTTTTTTTCAGTATAAAATCTCAGCTCCCTAAGGCTAGCAACTCACATTCTGGGCTTTATTTTCTCAGCACTGAGTCCAGGATCAGCTAATACCCTACAAATACTGAGCTGAATTCTTCCTCTCCTTGCCTCATTCCCCCCCCCCCCCCCCCCCCCATGAATCAACATATTTTCCCTTTTATCCTTACTTCAGTTTTTCTGTAGACCTAACAACCAGGTGGGCAGGTTCCCAGGGCCACTCAGCTGAAGACACCAAATCAAACTAATTGGAGGTATTGCAGGGCAGAGACCAGCCTCTAGGCAGGTAGAGACCAAGGCCCTCCAAGCATGTGTTGAACAACTATTTTTTTGGTTTCATCCCCCCATAAATCACTTCACTATTGCTAGGATCCCTGTCATTGAAGTCCTAACCCACAGTGGTTTAAAACAGATCATTATTATGGGGCTATCAAGAAGGAGCCATCAAGAGTGGTATGTGTGCTAACTTAAGACTTGGACTGATGGCAAGTTGTAGGAGAACTGCACTAAAGCCAGAAAGGAGGGCCATAAATGTGTTACCTTGCTTAGTCTTTCCAGGAGCCCTGTTGGGGAAAGGTCGGTCACACACTCCTTCAACAATGCCTGCTGAGGCCATCAGTCACTGTGAAGTGATTGCAGTCAGTGGGCATCTCTACCCTTCTGTATCCCCTCCCCACTTCACCTGCCTTTCTCCTTTTTTAGCTTGCATACACTAGCACACAAAGAATTTGCGATTCTGTGTTCAGGAATTATCCTAAAATTGCATTCATAAATATTTTCTCATTGATCATGCAGCTCTTAGGATAGTAATCTAAACTTCATCAAAGTAGTAAGATTTTCTTTAACATGGGTAAAATAATTTCTCATCTGAAAGTCTTAAGAGGTGTGGAATTTTGTAACTTGTATTAGAATTTTTTGTCTCATCAATAGCTGTGTGATGAGATTTGGATTCAGTAGCAGCTCATAAGCACCTTCCTTGTATCTTTTTTCTATTTTATCTGTATTTAGGGGGGAAATGTCCATATATGGAAACAGTAGAAAATGCTATTAAATTTTCTAATTGTAAATGGGAAACAAGAAGCTAGCTTTCCTATTATAACTTAAGCAGAATAAATTAGAGCTGGCAAGTGTCCTGTTTTGAAACTCAGTGATCTGAGAGACTATTTGAGGTTCATCCTCACTGCTCTCATCCTTCAACGGCAAAACAGCAGAATATGGACATTGGCTCTGTATCAATAAAAGACAGAAATGTGATTTTATTTAGACTATAAGGATATACTTGGAACTGCATACTAAAAGTTATTTCCTGAAAATTGTTCTTTAGAGGCTTGCTGGTTTGAGAGAGAACTAGAGAGAGCTAGCAAAACTCTGGAAGATGCAGCCAAGCTTCTCAAAGTTAAGCAAAGGACTGCCAAGTTCCCCAGGGAGTTGTTGGAACTGCTGCTGCTCTTACTTTCTTTAGACAGTTACTAAGAAGCACATTAACATTTCAGACTTTTCTGTGATTCTTAAGTAAACATAAATTTCAAAAGGCAACTCCTTCCAGCCAGATCATGTTTTCAGAAGAGACAGTGCAGTAAAGAGACTAGGATCCCCAGGAGGGGAACAAGGAAGAACTGGGCTGGGGTTCTGCTTCAGATACTCACTGGTTATGTCACCACTCTTCCAAAGCTCAGTTTATTCATCTGTAAAACAGGGATAATAGCTCCCTCACATTGTCAATATGAAGTTCAAAGGAGATAGACTGTAAATCAGGTGATTGCAAACCATTAAGTGCTTAAATTTGTACTCATTTCAAGTTTTTAAGTTTAAAGATTTCAAGGGCAAAAAAAAGATACGTTTCTTATATAATTGAATCTCTTTTTTTTCTTAGACAAAAGGACAAGATATTGTCCAAAGAAGTATACTGGGGCATATCCTCCCTGAAGCAATGGTATGCTATTTAGAAAATTATGAACCAGAAAAATTTTCTGAGATATTTCTAGGAGAATTTGATACTCCAGAAGCTATCTGGAGCAGTGAAATGAGGTAATTTGTCATTTGATGATTTTTTTTGCCTACTCACTCTAGATTCACAAATATGCTTACTTCCACTGATTTCATGGTCAGAATCACGATATCTGTAACTCGGTCAGCTAGCACTTTTTAGCATCTGCTGTGCACAGATACTGTACTGAAGAATCACACATAATTAATTGTATTTGGCCATGCCAATATAATTATTACTGTGAGGTGAATATATCATTAATTTAATGCAACCTTTAGGCAGGCACATAGATCTCAAATACATCCTAAAGAAGTAGATTGTGGGCAAATTTTTAGGGAGAATGGTAGTAGCCTATGGGAGTTGTGCGTTTTTGGTAACATATTCATTGATACATAGACACACAAAATATAGTACAATTCTCCTTTCTATATTGCAACTTTCATCATCATGATTTCTCTGCATAAGAGATTCGATGGGAATTTTTTGAGAGTTTTGCAGAAGCTACTGATGATACACAAAGATCAACAGATGATACAGAACCTATAACCAAATAAATTAACCAAAATTTTACAAGAAGATGCTGAAGGGGGGAAAAAAAGAAAAAAATCAGACTGTTCTGGTATGAAGGGAAGGCCAAAAAACTTTATGTGAATTTTCCATTTCATGGGCGCACCAGGCTTCTAACCCTTCATGTGAAAGGAATAACTGCCTTTATCTCTCTATAAGGATATCTTGGGAATTGACATAGTTTAGTATGATACAAGCATTAACTTGTAGGTGTTTGCAATCATGTCTTAGATTGATATTGTATTTAGTCTAAAAATCTGTATAGTTTACTATGGTCATATGTATTCATTACTAAATAATCTTGTGAGATTTTTGAATAATTAATATAACTTACAGGCGTCTCATGATTGAGAAGATTGCTGCTCATCTTGCTGACTTCAGTCCACGCCTTCAGAGTAACACAAGAGCACTTTATCAGTATTGTCCTATTCCTGTTATCAACTATCCACAGTTAGAGAATGAACTCTTTTGTAATATTTATTACCTCAAACATCTTTGTGATACACTCCGATTTCCAAACTGGCCAATTAAAGATCCAGTAAGTCGGTGGATAATTTTATTTCTTTTCAAATCATTACCTTTGGGCAATCAGTTGGGTGAAAGTTTTTCCTGCTTACAAATTCAACACTGTTCACATTTTTGTTGTGTAAATGTAGCTGTCCCAGATCAACTTTAAATGAATCTATACTCTTTTCATATCAATTGTTGTCTTGACATTAATGGTAACTTAAAGCAAAATATAGACAAAATTTCATGCATAATGCAATTAAAAAGCATTTTAACAATTGGATACCTCTGTGGGTAGAGAGCTGCTTACTTCTGACCTTAAGGAAGCACCCTAATTGCAGAGACTGACCAAGAGATGTTTCTGACTGACTTCAGGGGCCTGAGCTGACCTGCTTCTGCCTGTGGAATAGAATTTGCTGACTGGGGCTTAGTGCAGACCTGGAACTATAATTGTTCTCCTTTTTTATGATTATGACCAACCTTAGTGGTTCATTGGACCCCGAACTGCATTGCAAGGGTCAAGGCAGTAATGCTGGTATCTGCATGACAGTCATCTATATAATTATGTTTTCATAGACTTCCCTTGAATATTCAGAATGAGTATTAATTTTGTCAAATTTCTCAAATCCTTTTAAGTGTGTGTGTGTGTGTGTGTGTGTATTTGTTTTGGATACATGGATAATTTAGCATATGGCATCTGACAAACTTTTTTTTAAACAATCGATTTAGACATGAAAATATTGCCCTTATTTTAACATTAGCACGTTGACATCAAAACAATTACAGTTAATAGAAATATCTTTAGCCTACATTTATCAAAACTAGAACAAATGACCTTAATTTTAAGAACTTCAGTTATATAATGCTATTTTTTTCCCTTTTGGGGGAGTGAGCTAGCATTTCTTTAGACTGAAGGGGCAGTTCATAACAGATGGAACCTTGTCTCTACCCTCTTCCCTTTTACTGTTTACTACTAAATATATCATTTTAGTGATCAGTTAGGATTCTTTAATTGAGTAAACTAGATTGTAAATTAAATTTTTTATGAATGTACTTTGAAAATATACCATTTTATTTCAAAGGTGAAGCTTCTGAAAGATACCCTTGATGCCTGGAAAAAGGAAGTAGAAAAGAAACCACCTATAATGTCTATAGATGATGCTTATGAAGTGCTTAACCTCTCTAATGGACAGGGACAGTAAGTTAATTACTAATATTCTACTTATTTATAGCATAACTTAGCACTAATTTTTTGTAAATCATTTATGAAAAGTGAAACAATGCCAGAAACTTGCATTTTTATCAGAAACAACAGATGAATTTTTTAGTTGTTACAATTCTACTCTACCTGTAGAGAGCTATACAGCTGAAGTTTTCTTTTTTTTTCCACCTCTGTACCCCCACTGGGTCTAATGCTTGGATATGATTTTACACTTGAGGTTTCTTGACAAAAATATTTGTTTCTATAACCTTAATATTCCTTATTACCATTAGAATTTATTTGGAATTTTATATTGACATTTATAACTGTGAAATTGTAGTAGTATGTCTATGTTCCAGAAGAGTTTGATAGATTCTTGGTTAAGAATGTCAGGTACATGTTATCTGGCCTTTCTTTTGGAGAACTCTGATCTACTCCTGTGTCTTCAGTTAATATTTATATAAGTGACTCCCAAATTTCCATTTTTTACCTCTCCTTAGAGTTAACTCTATTTGGATAGCATTAATTTAGATTTATATAGAGCTTTTAAGTTTGCAAAATGATTTTCTGCTCATAACTTGGGCTGAGCATGTCTAAAATTTAACTAAACCTCCTTCTTTCCATAGTGGCTTCCTTTGACCTTCATTTCTTTTGTTAGTAACAATATCAGTACTAGAAGTCATCTTTGACTCTTCCCTCCCTGTTGGCAACTACCACCATCCCTCAGTAAGCGCTCATTTTTTGAAGTTCATTTAGTCCATATTTACCAGCTATTCCCTTTGTGATCAGTTATTCACTGAATTCTCTTGACACTCCACTTCTTTTTTTAGGTTTTTGCAAGGCAAATGGGGTTAAGTGGCTTGCCCAAGGCCACACAGCTAGGTAATTGTTAAGTGTCTGAGGCCAGATTTGAACTCAGGTACTCCTGACTCCAGGACCAGTGCTTTATCCACTGCACCACCTAGCCACCCCATTCCCCTTCTTTTCTCAGTGAATTCAATACCTTGCCCACAATCTTTTATCCCTCCCTGATTAGGTGACTTTAGCACACATGTTCATAGTCCAGTTTCTTTATCTATGCAATCAGTTTAGGGCCCCTTAAAAATTTATGTTGTGTAATTTCAGTTGGATCCCTTTCATGCAAGATTACACATCACGATTAATCCACTGTCTTACACAGTGGCTTCATTCCTGCATGCCCCCTACCTCTGCCCAACCATTTCTGCTCCTTTGCAGGTTTACTGTCTATCTGCTGGTGCCCTTTTCCTGCTTCATCTCCATCTTTCAGAGAGAAGAGAAGTTGTAAAACTAAGCCATCTCTGTGACTGACTGCTGCCCAGCTTCTATTGAGCTACTCTCTCCAGTCTCTATTAGGAAGGGGAGGGGGCATGCTCCTCACTTATTCCCTTCATAATTCTGGACCCCCACTGGTCATGTTCAGAACCTGTCTTCCCTCTACCCATCAACCTCATGTCCAAGCCCTCCAGTCTTCTCACATCTTACTTCTCAACATGAACTCTTCAATCTGGTGTCCCTAGCCTCTTGATTCTTCTACCAACAACACCCTCCCTTTCTCAGTTCTGGGCATTTTTCCTAGCTGTCCTCCAGGTCTAGAACCCTCCTCCATTCACTGTTTTGCCTCCTGACTTCCCTGGCTTTCTTTAAATCCTAGCTAAAATACACCTTTTACAGGAAACCTTCCCCAACTCCTCTTCATTCAACCCCCTTTCATCTGTTAACTATTTCCTATTTATCCTGTGTGTAGCTTGCTCTGTATGTATTTGTTTGCATATTGTCACCCCCATTGCCTATCTTCTGCCTCTTTCTCTATCTTCATTCCTTAGCACAGTATCTTTGGCTCCAGTAGTAAATGTCAACTGATTGATCATTTATTTGGTTTTGGCCTATCAAAAAAGGACAAAAAAAAGGACACACCTACTTTTCTAGTTTTTCATACCGTTTCTGCTTCAACCAAACCAGAACTGTTTTCTCTTTTGCTTTTTTTTTCCACCCCCTGTACCCCCACTGGGTCTAATGCTTGGAATATACCTTTAATGCTGCTGCAGCTTGTACCTCTCTTTGAAGGCTTAGGTCTGGGGTATTCCTTAAAGCCCTGTGGCCAAAGGTATTCTCCCTTCATCAGAGTGTTCACAGTCCTTTTTTTCTTCACATTTATTCCATTCTTTCTTGCAAACTTTCTGTTGGTAAACAGGTCATGTTTCCTATTTGAAAGCTCCTTAAGGTCAGGATTCAGCTTCTCTTCTGGATCCCTTCCTAGTGCTTTGGACCTGGGCACTTAGAATAGTTTATTCTATAATAATGTTCTAGAACTTAAAAGTGAAATTTTTTTGATTTTTTTTCTAATTTAAGGTAATTAGTAAATTGTACTTTTTGATCTTGTTAATAGAAAGAATAATATATTTTAGAGCAGAGCTGTCCAACCTTACTTTTAAAAGTTTTTATTGAGACAGTAGACAGACAATATATTTTGATTTGTCATTTTAGTGAGCTCTGTGGTAGCTCAGCTTACTAAAGCATTTAGTAACTCCACAGGTGGACAGCATAAAATCGCCATGCCAGTGCATGTGGGCACCCAAAGACCACATTTTGGACAGAATTAATGCAGTGGTCTTTGTTTTTAAATCTCCTCCTTCTCCCTCTCCTTCTACCATGTGTGTGATTTAGTGGTAGGAGAAGCTAACAAGAAATTCCCTGTGCAAGTGTTGAAGTTTTAGAGTTTATTTTTCCTGGTCATCATAATTCCTTTGTCTCCATAAACCTTGTAATTTTTAGTGAAGCTGCTCATCTTCATTTAACCACATCAACATTTTGCAAATGAAATGTGCTTAGTAGAGACACAGTATTGTATGCTGAAGATACTAGCTATCAAAGATGAAAATTTTTGAAATCTGAATGGCGACATTTATAGCCTCATTGAAATAACAAGAAGGAACATTTTCACCAAATATCTTTTGTCAGAAGAATTGATAACTTTTTGTCTTCTTGTATATTTATACATTTGTAAAACCCCATTTTACAGGCATGACGAGAGCAAGATCAGGAAAGCCTACTTCAGACTGGCCCAGAAATACCACCCTGACAAGAATCCTGAAGGGAGGGTAGGTACCCTGAAAGCAAAACCATTTATTGGGGGGCACTCAGTAGTTGTTCAACCCCAGCCGTGGCTGGAATTCCCTCTTGGCTTTATTTTCCTGCATCCCAGGGTTGTTGTGAGGATCATAGAAGAGAAACATCATAAAGTCTTTAATACAGGGCCTGGCTGTATATATTAGTTGCCTATTAAATGCTTATTGCCTCTAAATGACTTGTGAGACTAGTAATCCCTGGATTCTTTTTTTCCCTTTCTTCCTATCAGTATCAGCTGGAAGTTGCTTATGTTAGTTAGCATTCATTTTAATAAATGATCAGTTCAAAAGTATCTTTCAAGCAAAATTGGTTCCACCTGGAAATTTCTTAGTTTTTCTAAAGACCTCGATGAGAGCAACCTGCTGAAGGGTTGCTTCACTGGCCCTCTAAGGATTCATTCATCTGACCTTTCCTCCATCACATTTTCAGTCATTTGATAAGTCCTGCTGATTCTCTTCCTATAAGCTTTCATATTTTTTCAGTTACTGTCTTCCTAGTTCAGATATTTATTAATGAAAGCAATTTTTAAAATGTAATTTTCTTTTAAGCTTAATATCTTAACCTCACACTCATTTCTGCACAGATTCCCCAACTTATCTTTACCTTTTGGTTATAAAACATAGTACTATTGGCTTAGATCTTTTTCACTTTTTGAGCAGCAGTTATAAACATAGATATGCATATCTAATGCTACATATACAGGAATACATCAAGAATGTTCAGTTGTATGGCATTAGATAGTTTTCTTTCTTTTTGGGACATGACTTGGTATAGGGTACTATTAATGTAGGAGACTCTCCACCAGTACAGATCAGGTTCTGCTCTGAAGTTCAAGATCTTATGGTTTCCTTGACTAATGAGAGTGCAAGGGATTTGTGCCTCTGGCTTCCTGACTTGGAGACAGGTGACTATGCCATGCTACTTTTCTCTATGTGCCATAAACTTAATTTTTTTTTTACTTGAAAAGTCTACAAATTAAATGTTATCTATCATATTTGTAACACCTTAAAATTAAATCAGCACATTTCTAGAAAATTTCAAATTTCAAGTTCAGAATAATTCATTGTTAAAGAGTTAAGTAGAGTTAAAAAGGCATTTTTATTATACTCTCTTACCAGTGTTACATACACTAAGCCTGGGGTTAGGAAGACCTAATCTTTCTGAGTTCAACTAGATGCATGACCCTGGGTAAAATACTTCACCCTGTTTGCCTAGATTTTCTCATCTGTAAAATGAGCTGGAGAAGCAAATATCAAAACCCCTCCAGTAAGTATCTCTGCCAAGAAAACCCCAAAATGAGGTTGAAGAGAATTGGTCATGACTGAACAACAAACAGAAAAACCTGGCATTATTTGAAAATGCTAACTGTTTTTGTAGTGAAATATTTTGTATTATTTTAGTAACTTTCTACAACAAATAAGTGACATCAATTGGTTGTTTTTTTCACAGACTTTTGTTTAACTTTGGCTCTAGTTTTCCCACTATTGTGAAACAAGTTTGCTGTTTATCTTTGTTTCCTTACAGGATATGTTTGAAAAAGTAAATAGAGCATATGAATTCTTATGTACAAAATCCACCAAAGTAATTGATGGCCCAGATCCAGAAAATATAATTTTGATTCTGAAAGCACAGAGTATTTTGTTCAATCGGCATAAAGAAGGTGAGCATGTCCAGTCCATTCCTCTGATGCCCAAATTAAACTGTATTCTGACTTTCTTCTTGACTACCTAGATTAACAATAGAGACAGCAGTATGAACTAATGGAATAAGTCTTGAACTAGTAGTCAGAACACCAATATTTAAATCACTTTTCGAACATTTAGGAACTGTAATTATGGACAAATCACTGGATTCTCAAAAGCTAGAATTACTTCATCCCTAAAATAAGATAGTGCTTTTCTCATATTTCAGAAGGGAAGTCTTGAGGGGAGTACTTTGCTGACCTTAAAGATCTATATAACTTGGAAGTATTTTTGTTGGTTGACATTTTCTAAGGTATGAAAAGATCTGTTTTGGAAGGAAAGTCTGGAATTCTAGCAGAATAGATTGATGTTTGAGGATTCTTAAGGATTCTTAAAAGTTTAGATATAGCATGCAAATTCTAAAAGACTTGGGAACACTAGGTACAAATAAGGTATGCTTGATGTTTGAAAGAGGGTACAAAGTGGAAGTGTAGTTGAATATTTTATATACAGGAAGTCAACTGTTTAGGCATATGAATTTTTTTTTTATTCAAATGCTTATTTCAGCTTTATTTTTACTTATTTTTACATCTTATTTTACAACTTATTTTTACATCTCTGTGATATAGTCCATCATTGTTAATTCTAAAGATACTTTCATAGGAGAATGCACACCTTTTCTGTAGAAACTTTTTACCTTAATGATTTTTGACAAGTTAGTATTGTTAGGCTAACCTGGATTGATGTCTAAGCTTGGACTTCAAGATAGAAGGGGTAACTTAGTTATTATACTTCTAAAGCATCCTCTGTCTTTCAGATATTCAAATTGCTGGACTTATTTTTAGTTTGTTTTCAGAAATAAGTTTTGCTGTCAATCTGAATGGAATAGTTGGCCTCATGGAAAGAATATAAGATCTTGCAGAGTGGATATTCCCTCAAAGTTAAGGAGAAAATTTGGAGTATTGGTGATTTGTTGGAGGTTGCCCATGCTTGTGTTAAATTTTACCTAGTATCTCATGTTTTGCTTGTGGGCAATGTGACAATGTGGAACAAATTAAGCTAGCTCATAGTAGGACTAATAGAAGTCATTGGTCATAAAGAGGGGGCGGTAGCTTAGAGCTTGTATTCCATGACCCCTTTGGTTGTGTCTGGTGAAACCTATAGACATAATGTTTTTATGCATAAAATAAAATGCATAGGATTTCGAAGGAGATAATTTTATTAGAATACTGGTATACAAATTAAAAAACATTCAGACCCTAAGTTAAAAACTCTGGATTATGTGAAGGTCTAGTTTATTTTCTTTGTGATCTGTTTTGGTAGTCCATGTTTTGATCAGTAGTTTTGATGAAGTCACATATCCTTTTTATCCATTTGCCAGTGAAACAGAGCTTAGAGGGACAATTAATGACTGCATAGAGTTAGGAATGAGTTCATGAAGCTTTTCACAGATAAGAATGAGTTTGACTGATGGGGTTATTAACATTTGATAATTATGAGCATAAAATTCTCTATACTTTAGTCTAAAAAATTTAGGATATTAGATTGCAAACTTTAAAGATGTCAACTGTATGTTACGGCTCCCAGAATCACTGGTACAGTGGGAGGCTTCATTTCTTCTTGTAAGGTGTACAAAACAAGAAGGGTGCATAATGCAGTTGGGTTTGTTGTCCTGATCAAACCACATCTGGAATCTGGTATTCAGTTCCAGGATGGAAACGACGAGTGAGGTTTGCAAAGAAGCAAATTTAGTCTAATAGTAAGAAAAAAATATTCTTAAACTTTGTAACAATCCAAAGTAGAAGGGTCATGTTGGAAAAGGGTAGCCTCTTTCTCACTGGAGAATTTCAAGCAACCTGCAAACCTTTGTTGGAAACTAGTTGGCCTAGGTAACTTGTCAAGTCTTTTTTCAGCTCTTAATTCTGTTATTTTGTGATTCTCTAACTAAACCTAAATCAATAATTTGGCTATAGGTATATCTAAGTTGAAGCTTTGAATTGTAGTAGAACATCATGGGATTGGAATTTTGAACAATTATTTTGAATCTAATTGACTGACCACATGTAGAGAACTGGTGAGATTTCACATATGTTAACAGTGAATTACATACGGAGTAGCCAAATAACAATGTATTCTGGTTTATTTGCAGTCTGTATTCATAAATAATGTAGAAATTTTGCACCTAGCACTTCAGAAGGATATTTTGGCAATTTTATTTTATTTATTTTTGGTTGCAAGGCAGAGAGTCGCCCAACTGGGTAATTATTAAGTGTCTAAGGCCATATTTGAACTCATATCCTCCTGACTTCAGGACCTGTGTTCTATCCAATTGTGCTACCTAGCTGCCCCCTGTTAATTTTATTAAAATAAAAATTCAGGATAAGCAAAGCAGCATATCGGTTTGCTCTGACTTTGCCCCCCAAAATGCAGCATTTTTCTGCCATGCCTTAAGAAAACTTCAAGGTAATATTTTCATGTATATCTCACATTTCTTAAAAATTAATATTGCTGTAAAGGAGCCAGAGTGTAGATTGACCCCCTTTGTTCATTAATTTAATATCCAGGTGTACATGAGTAGAAATGTTTATGGGATGAAGAGGTAACAGTTTGATAAATTCAGAAGTTCAGAATTGCTGGACTTTAAATTCTCCTAGAGAACCTGATGATTTTTCTAATAGGCAACTTTATATGGACTAATAGATGAAATAATTATAAAAATTAGTATGGGGTGAAAAAAAAGAAAAATTTAATAAATTTTACTTTAGTTTAAACTGAAATTGTGTTTTAAAGAACTGGTATTTTTAGACATCTATAAATATTCTTGAATGCCAAACCATATTAAAGCCCCAGTAAAAAATCTCTTTTTTGACTTTTTGGTTATTTCAGATTTACAGCCTTACAAATATGCAGGCTATCCCATGTTGATCAGGACTATTACAATGGAAACTTCAGATGATCTCCTTTTTTCAAAAGAATCACCCTTGCTACCAGCTGCTGCAGAGTTGGCTTTCCATACTGTCAATTGTTCTGCACTCAATGCAGAAGAGCTAAGAAGAGAGAATGGAATAGAGGTAATGACTTGTACAGAACTTTAAAATAGATCCTAACTGAATACTTTTCTCTACAAAAAAAAAAGTCATAAATAGAAATGCTTTTAACCTCTTAACTTTTTGAATTATATTTCTTTATACTTGCCCTTGGGATAAAATACTGGGTTCTAGATATAATGGCTCTCAGCTATAATACTTTTCAAAACAGAGTTGGCAATACCTGGGATCTTTAAACGGTGAATCTTGTTCATTTGATTTGTTTTTGGATTAGGTCTCATAAGTCATTTATGTGTCTTGTTTAGGATCTTTTGAGAAATAATTGTGAGTTTTTGGTGAGAAGGAAATTCAGCTAGCAATTATAACATCCAGAAAAAATCATTAGTTTAAATAATTGATATGAAAAGAATATTATTTTTAAATTGCCTTTTAGGGTTTTTAATCTTTATGGCTTGTGATCTAACAAAATCTCTTTTTTCCTTCTCTCTCCTTGAATAAGAAATGTTAATTGATTCATTGAGGGGGAAGAAATCTAGTTTGCTGTTGATATAGGAAACCAAAATATATTCTAATGAATTTTAGCATGAAAAATTGTTTTATGTAGTTTGGAAAACTTTGGGCTCCCAGACTGGTTCAGAGTTCATTTTAATTCCTTTCGCTATAGGTGTTACAAGAAGCATTCAGTCGTTGTGTGGCAGTCTTGAATCGTTCTAGTAAGCCTACTGACATGTCTGTGCAGGTAAGCTCAAAGAAACTTATTCCACCCCTTTCATTATTCATTCACGTGGTTTAGGAGAAAGAGCCTAGTACTGAAAGTTAGATGGTCTGAACTCTAAGCCTGATTCCTCATCTATAATTTTTATGAAGTGTTTAAATGAATTCAAGTCATGACAGGGAAAGAATTAGGTGATTATAAATAAGTAATTAGCTTTGTAGAGCACATCTTTGATTTATTACAACTTATTGAAAGAGGAAGTATTATTTTAGTACTGTCTTTTGACTGAAGACTGTATAGGTGAATTGCATCTAAATATTCAAATCACAATTCAATCGTTAGTCCATCTTTTTGTCTTAGGAATGAAAAAGAATAGAAGATTGAAAGTCTATGTACAAATAGAATTATTTATAAATGAACACTAACAAGTTTTACATTGTTTGCTACACTGATATCCTGAACTAAGTATTCTAATTTTTAAAATGAATATATTGGATAGGCAACCTAGTAAGAATTTTCTACATACTAGTTTATAGTGCATACTTCAGAGCATTGACTAGTATTCTGTTACTTCTCTTTAAATTCCTGAACACCAGATCAGATTTTTTTTGTATTTCTTCTTTTAGGTATGTGGACATATATGTAAATGTTACAGTGTTGCAGCTCAGTTTGAAGAGTGCCGAGAAAAGATCACTGAGATGCCTGGCATCATCAAGGATCTCTGTCGAATACTTTATTATGGCAAGGTGAGCTTGTCTTAATACACTTTTTTTTTTTTTTTTTTGCAAGGCAATGGGGTTAAGTGGCTTGCCCAAGGCCACACAGCTAGGTAATTATTAAATGTTTGAGGCCAGATTTGAACTCAGGTACTCCTGACTCCAGGGCTGGTGCTCTATCCACTGCGCCACCTAGCTGCCCCAATACACTTCTTAATTACTTAATTATTTTGGAGTTTGTCTAAGCCCATTGTTTGAATAGGTCATTCACAAGTTTTTAGTGGTTGGGGTTTTTTGTGTTTTTATTTTTTGATAACTATCTTTTCTTAATAGAAATTTAGAAATGATCACTAGGTCCCCTTCCTAGCCCACAAAAGTATATTCACTATCTCAAGTTACTCAAGTCTTGCAAATAGTAATCCTCAATGTCCCAAGGTCTAAGGGAATATAGAAGATAGAAACTGGGCAGATTCTTTAGGAGTATGTCTGATAGCGGAATATTCTAAGCAGTAAAGTTTACTAATAATTTAATTGGTCAACAGGTTACATTGATAAGTACGAGATGTTTGTCAATTGACTGTTCTTATCAGATTCTACTTATGCCTAAAAGAATAAACTGTTGATTTTTAGAAATAGTATTAACCTGCTCTGAGTTTGAGCTATTATATGTATAGTATTTTTACTTAATCTGAATCTAGCCTATGACCAAATACTTAACCCAAATTTTATAAGTTACTATAAACATGCCATTAAAGAAAAACTTGAGACTTCTTTTCTGGTATGATGGGAGGGCCACAAAACTTTATGTGGGTTTTCCAGATCTTGGGGGTGCTGGTCGCCTAACCTCTGCAATGTGGAAGGGATAACTGTATATGGAAGTTAGCTTAGCCAACAGGGAAATAGGGAGGGAAAAGAAGAAGAGGGTAATCATAAAAGAGGGTTGATTAAGGGAACAATGGTTAGAAGCAAAATAGATTTTTGAGGGAGGGACAGAATTTAAAAAAAATGGGAAAGAACAGAAGAAAATGGTTAGAAGGAAATACATAATAATCACAACTGGGAATGTGAATGGAAAGTGGATAGTATAATGATTAGGGACCAGAATCTAGCAATATATTTTTTACAAGAGACTTACTTGAAACAAAGAGGGAGAGACACTTTGAAATAAAAGGCTATAGCAGAATCTAATATGCTTCAGCTGATGTAAAAAATACCTAATTAAAAGAGATAAGTAGGGAAACTACATTTTGCTAAAGTACCTTAGACATATGTTTACAACAAGTTTCTATGAGAAAGGTCTCATTTCTCAAATATATAGAGTATAGAACTGAGTCATATTTTTAAAAATAAAAGCCATTCTTCAATTAGTAAATGGTCAAAGAATATGAGCAGATAGTTCTCAGAAGAAGAAATCAAAGCTGTTTACAGTCATGAAAAAATGTTCTAAGTCGCTATTGATTATTAGAAAAATGTAAAATAAAGTGGCTCTGAGGTAGCTCCTTACTTGCTGGAAATCAAAATCCTGAAGGGAATTGGGGGAAGATAGGGGCACAAATGAACTGGTGGTAAAGTTGTGACCTTGTCCAAACCATTCTAGAGAATAATTGGGAATTCTGCCTAAAGAGCCATAAAGCTGTGCATACCCTCTGTTCCAGCATTATACCACTACTGATTGTGTATCCTAAAGAGAACAAAGAAAAAGAATCTATATGTATAACAGTTCTTTTTTTGTGCTGCATATTGGCAATAGAGGGATGCTTATCATTTGGGAAATAACAAGGCATGGCCTATAAATATGATGGAATACTGTTATCTATAATAAATAATGAAGTAGTGGTTTCAGAAAAAACATGGCAAGACCTCTGTGAATTGATACAAAGTAAAGTGAAAAGAACCAGATCAGAGTGGACAGTAACAATATTGTTATAATGATGACCAGCTGTAAAAGATTTGGCTACTATGATCAGTAATCTAAGACAATTCCAAAGGACTCCAGTGGGAAAAGAGTGCAGTTGAGTGAAAACTGAACAATGATTTTCTTTATTTTTCTTACTTTAAAAACAAAATAACTAATACAGAAATAAGTTTTGTGTGATTGCACATGTATAATTGATATATTGTTTTCTCAGTAGGAATAAGAAGGAGATAGTAGGGCGAAAAAGAATATGGAACGCTGATTTTAAAGAAAAGAATGCTTAAAAATCAAGAATAAAGTGGTTTTTTATGAAATTTACTGAGTTTCTATCAATTTGATGTTTAAAGTTAGGTTTTAGGCAGGATCTGAGTTTATTGGAAATTGTTTCTGTTAAAACCAAGATAGTTGTCTGCAATCTCTATAATGATGATTTTGTATATCCCAGTTTGTAGGGATTTGTGTCCAAGTTTCAAAGAAAACTTTTTAGTCCCAGAATTTCAAGACTTAAGTTAAACATGAGTTGAACTCAGTAGCTCTCACGTTCCATGTAGGTTTTAACCCAGAAAAACCTCATCTCTCTTAAGGTAGCTTTTGTACCAACTTAAGTAAGACTCTTGGCTTTGAAACTTAAGCACTCAGGTGATAAGAAAATTGTCTTCCTAAGACTGTTCTCCCTATGTTTGTTCCTCTAGATACCTTTTTATCAAGTATTGATGGCAAGAGATAATATGTAAACATGATCTTCTCCAATTCTAATAGGACTGGAATCAATGAACTGGTTCCTAGGAATTTCAACTTTTCTCACTGCAACTAAATACTTTCTTTGCCCTTGATTTTTCAGAGTATCCCACGAGTGACATCTCTTGGAGTAGAATGTGTCAGTTCATTTGCAGTGGATTTCTGGCTACAGACCCATTTATTTCAGGCAGGAATTTTGTGGCATTTACTTGGGTATCTGTTTAATTATGATTACACTTTAGAAGAAAGTGGCATTCAGAAGAACGAAGAGACAAATCAACAGGTAATTTTTCATGCTCATTAGAATATTGAATTTGTATTTTAACCACTACAGTAAAACTAATTTTCTGCAAATCTTCCAGGTTGGATCACTTTTAGACAGCCATGTTTTCTGAGCAATTAGTCTTTCCAGAACCAAAAACTTTTATTAAAATTTTTTAATAGAATACATTTTGGAAAGATTTTAGGCACTTTTTTACATAGTAAAGGAAAACAAATTACTACCCAAAATGTTTTTCTTATTCTGCATGTTGACTTCTTTTGCTGGAAATAGGTAGCGTATTTTATATTTGATCTATATTTCTTATTGGTCTTTGATCAGTGATCTCAAGTTTTTCAAAATTTTTTAAAATTAGATGTAAAGGAAAGCAAATAATTCACATGAATACAAAAGTTTCATTTATAAGCAGAGCATCTAAGCTTTAATGCATGCACTTTTTTCCTGATTACTCAGTTCCTTTTTTGTTTATTTTTGGTTCTCAGCTGAGCTCCAAACAAGTAAAGCTGCCAGAGTTGTAGGTAGATTGATAGAACGGTTAAGACCAAACCTGGGATTTCGTTGATGGGTGAAACTCCAGGTGAAAAAATTCCCTTTACCAATGCAAATTGATCCCTTCTCTGCAACTTAATGAGTTTTCTGGAACAATGAGAAGGGGAGGCAGGCAGAACTTGAACCCAGTTCTTCTGTTTTAAGATTGTCTCTCCCTCCATGGTGCCATATGTCCTCATATCTGTGCATACATTTGTGTGTGTGTGTGTCTATGATTTCATAGACACCTTAATTGGTATGCAGTATGAATGTGCATGTAAATATGTTAACCCTTTTTACAACAGGAAGTAGCCAATAGTCTTGCCAAGCTAAGCCTCCTTGCTCTCAGTCGCCTTGGTGGGTATTTGGCAGATGAACAATCTACTCCAGAAAATCCAACAATAAGGAAAAGTTTGACTGGTTTACTAACACCATATGTTGCTAGAAAACTTGCCGTAATTGGCCCTGCTGAGGTATGTGAATCTTAGATTATTTATGAGTTCAGTGTCTTATAATGACTTTAAATAACTTTAGAGAGTTAGTCTGGGTACAAACTGATCATTAAAATGTGGTAAGAGAACAGAACTGTACTGATTTGTTTTAGGAAACCTGGATGAGTTTCAAGGTGGGTATTGTTGCCTCTTGATCTCAGTTTATTCTATGGAGGTGCATGTCACCATTCCCCACTGGAGCTAGTGACTGTAATGTTTCTTATAGACTGTTCCTTTGTCCTAGCTGGTTAAAAGTCACAAGATGTGTGTTGGAATTGGGGAGAAGAAAGGGAAAAAGTAGGATTTACCTTCTCTTCTTCCCCCCCCACCCCCCAATCCTGTATCATAGTAGAAGAGCACAAGAATCAAAGAAAGGAAATCGGAGTCCTAACAGCATATTAGAAAGTGTAAGGTTGTTGTGCTTAATGCTGTTGGACTTGGGGGATGTGAAGAATTTAGTTCCGGACTCTAATTACTTAATCATTGTTAGCAAACCCTTTAATCCTTCTTTGCTTCAATTTGCTCTTTTGTACAATGTGAGGATAAAATCAACTCTGGCTCCCTCTCAGGTTAACTGTGAGAAAATATAAGTGCTATCCTAAAAAAATTCAATCTACTTCAACTGTAGATAATTGTAATAAGTTATTTTGCAATATTGGGGGGGTGGGGTTGTTTTTTTTTGTTGGTTTTTTTTTTTAGATTTTTCAAGGCAATGGGGTTAAGTGGCTTGCCCAAGGCCATACGGCTAGGTAATTATTAAGTGTCTGAGGTTGGTTTTGAACCCAGGTACTCCTGACTCCAAGGCCGGTGCTCTATTCACTGTGCTACCTAGCCGCCCCTGCAATATATTTTTAATAACTGCTTTCATTGTAAATAATTGGCATCAAGTACTTTAAAAGAAAACTATTTTATTAGTTTTTTGAAATGCAAATTTAGGAAGGTCAACTTGAATTATTAGCCTCATTACATTGGGCAAATCACATTTTCTTTGGAGATGCTTTTCATTTTTGAATTAAAATAAATGGCCTCTGAAGATTCTTACATTTCTCAGACTCTCTTTGATTCATTCATCTATTGATTCATTCTTTAAAAAGTAAGCAAATTGGATTTGATTATAAAGAAATGGAGGCCTGGTGTGTTAATTCCACTCTGCTATTGGTGATGAGTAACTCTGTCAGTGAGGGACCTGAGGGCTCTGGGAACTTAAGGGATTCAGACATATGATGGTCAGGTCAGGATAAGCATATTATTCATCTGCCTGTTCCCAGGCCTTCCTGGTCTTGAATCCAATTGTGCAAAAGATAATTTGTATTTTTTTTACTTAAAAAAATCCAAGAACAAAGCTCTAACAATTGATGGTGCTCATTTTCAAATGTTTCTCCTAATCTAAATTTTTTTATGCTAGTTGGATAAAATGTAAAATATGCAGTATGTAGCTTTTTTCATTTGCTTTTCTTTCATTTTTGTGGCATCAGTGATGCCCCTGTGCCTTCCTTACATAGAAGCAATGTGCTGTCCTGGATAGAATGCTATTCTTAGTCCTAAATTCTGAGCTTGGATCCTGCCATGGACACTCACTGACTCCGTGACCCTGAGCAGGTCATGTCACCTTTCTGGGTCCTTTTTCTCACCTTCAAAATAAAGTTAACAACACCTAACTCACAGACCCATTTTGAAGTTGGAAATTTGGGAGGAGTAATATTATTGTAGAAAGTATTCATATCAGATTTCTATTTAACATTTTAATCGTCTTTATTTAGGTGGAGAAACTTACCTTCATTTCTCTGGGTTTGAGAAATGAAGAATATTTCTAAAACTGTTCAGATGCAAAATGCCATATTTCTAAAGTGAGACTGTTTATTTTCTCTTTGGGTCAGGTGGTAGGATTTGATGGTGTATCCAGGATAAAATGAGAGTAAAGAGCAATAGCCAAATATATTGGAATCTATATTTTCTAATTGTATAGTTTTTACATGGTTTTATTATCTTGAATGACTTTGAGACTGGGGTTCTGTGTTAGATAAGGAGCTATGTCTGTTTTTTTTTAAAACTGCATTAAAAGACTGAATTATTTTTCTGTTTCCTAGATTCTGAAAATGCTTAATAGCAACACAGAGAGTCCCTATTTAATTTGGAATAATTCAACAAGAGCAGAACTACTTGAATTTCTTGAATCTCAACAGGAAAGCATGATTAAAAAAGTATGTTTTTGTTTATAAAATTATTGGTAAAATGTCCATTACTAGCTATGATCTTGGGCAAGTCACTTAATCCAGATTGCCTCACATCCAGGACCATCTATCCATCCTGATTGATATCTGGCCACTGGATCCAGATGGCTTTGGAAGAGAAAGTGACACTGGGGACTTAGCCCACCCCCCACCTCCCCCATTCAAATCTCTAGTCCCCGTGCTTGTCTTGATATCAACTCCCTGATGTCATGATCTTCTTTGAGCATGAAAGACAAACATTAAATACTGTTGTTACAGTTGAATTTTATTTTTCTTGTTCTGTTGGGGGGTTTTCACCTAAGTGAAAATGGAAATGGCAATTATTTATCTTCTTTACCTTTATTCATCAGAATTAATGAGCCTAGATTTTATTCCTTTCATATTTTTTTCTCATCACACTTTGTTCACATTGGTAGAGTGTTTTGACAGGTACTTAGCAGGAGCTGAAGCTGAATAATGTCTTAGTCTGGCAGGGGGAACCAGGCTGTGATGGGCAAGGGAGTTAGCTGATGAAGTCTTTTCATCAAGAAAGTGTCATTGTCTTACAAGGAAGATTATTTTGGCAACTTTATGGAAGTTGGATTACAAATGGGAAAGCCTGGAAGCAGGAAGGCAATTTGGTAATGAATATCTAAACTAGGATAGTGACCAGGTGAATGAAGAGAGATGTGGAACAATCAACAGATTTGGGAACTGGTCACATATGATAAAGGAGGGAAAGTTGTAGAAAGAAGAGAGAGTCAAAAATTACTTGAATTTGTGAGCATGTGTAATTGAGAAGGTGGTAGCTTCCTCAATCCCAAAAGGGTAATGTTGGGAAAGGTTCAGTTTGGGGAATGTAGAGTGTGATACTAGTGGGGCATCCAGGTGGATGTTGTTCAGCTGACATGGTGAGTGTGGGTGGAGTTCAGGAAAGATTAAATTTAGATACCAAGATTTGGGGATAACTGTATAACAAGAGGAATAAAAATACCAAAGAAAAGAAAATATAGCAAAGAGGTCCTCAAACTATTTTCACCTGACCTCAGCAAATTCCTATGGAACTGTTTATTTTATTTTGTTGAAAGCATTCTGCCCAGAAAGACTTAAAGATAAATTATCTACTTAATTAGAATTTCTCATCTATTAGAGTGAGGTCTCTAGCAGTGGGACCTTTGATGGTAAACATCCTTTGGCTACATCTGTTTTATTAAAACTGCTATTGACCTGAAACCATTTACTTGTATCACCAATAGCCCCGTCAAGGTTTTTTTAATCTAATACTTCCATTTTAACTTCTGTGGCTATAGCAGTCTGTAAGTTAACAGACATAGCTTGAATGTGGTTTTGTTTTGAGTGTATCTTTGGTCTTTTGGTGTAAGGGCCTCCTTTATTAAATCTATAAATAGGATATTATGGAGTTTCAATGAAAAATAAAAAGAATGTGGTAGGAACAGAGTGAGCCTTTGAATATTTCCAGTGTATTGCTAATTATTATTGTAGGGTGAAAACGTTTTTTAAAAAAATTGTTTCTCCAGCTACATGCAAAAACAGTTTTTAACAATCATTTATGGCGAGATTTTGTATTTCATGTTTTTTCTCCCTCCTCCCCTGATAGAAAGCAATCTATTAATAGGTTTTACATGTGTAACCGTGTTAAACATAAATCCATAGTAATCTTGTTGTAAAGAATCAAATCAAAATGGAAAAAAATTAAAGAAAAAATATCACACAGGACAATTTTTTAAAATTGAAGATTGCTTTGATCTGCATACTCCATAGTTTCTTCTCTGGATTTGGATAGTATTTTCCATCACAAATCTTAAAATTGCCTTTTAAAGAAATTCTTTAATGTTTTTATCTCATTTGATTGAAAATCAGTCTTGAAAATGTAGATCATGCACTATGTTCATAACTAAAAGCAGTTTATTTTTCAAAGGGTGATTGTGACAAAGCCTATGGATCAGAATTTGTCTACAGTGATCATGCCAAGGAACTTATTGTGGGAGAAATTTTTGTCAGAGTATACAATGAAATCCCTACTTTCCAACTAGAGGTATGGTTTGTGTAAGAAGAACTATACTTGAATTCTGTTTAATGACAATGTATATTCTGGAATTAGTTACAGAAATAAACCAAACAGTAAGATATGGTTTTTGCCACAGATGTCACTCTTATTTCTGTAGTATAATATGTTATAGGAGGGTAACAGAGATTGGGCATGGATTTTCTTTTCATAATAAGTGAGAAAATTGGTGCATTGTAGTGTGGGTGTAGATATAGATTGGTAGATTGATAGATGTAGTATTGTAATATATATAAATATAACTTCACCAAAAGGTCCCATAGGAATACAAGGGGAGCTGGAGGTTAACAATGTCCAGCCCTTGGACCATGCCCCAGTTTATACAACTTGTCTAATCTAGCATCTACCTAGCTTGCAGGCCAATTAGTGATTTTCTTTTTTATTTAGAAGTTTGGTGGATAAAGCACCAGCCTTGGAGTCAGGAGTACCTGGGTTCAAATCTGGTCTCAGACACTTAATAATGACCTAGCTGTGTGGCCTTGGGCAAGCCACTTAACCCCATTTGCCTTGCAAAATCCTTAAAAAAAAAAAGTTTGTATGACCCAGTCAGGGAGAGATTTCCCCAAAACTGATGGAGGGCCAGGTTGTTGGGGTGGGGGTGGGGGGGGAGTGACCCAATGAATATAGAGTTACATCTTTGAAGAAACCTAAGAAATAGTTTTCTTCCCTCCTTACTTAGAAACATACTTTCTTGTTTTGTGAGGAGTTGTCAAAAGTTGAGAATTTGTTATGTATGTTGTTAAAAGAAATAATTTTTTCAACAATTTACAAGATATATAAATTCTGGAAAACATTTAAATGTCTGTTAAATACTAATAACCATTTGCCCTGCTTTAAAATATTATGTACTTTTGAATTTTAATGTAAGTATACTTAATTTTTTTTTTCTGTAGCTTCCAAAAGCATTTGCTGCAAGTCTTTTGGATTATATAGGCTCCCAAGCCCAGTATCTCCATACTTTCATGGCTATCACACATACTGCAAAAGTGGAGTCAGATCAACATGGAGATCGGTTATTAAGAGTTGAAATGGCTTTGGAAGCTCTGAGAAATGTGATAAAGCACAATCCAGGTATGTAAACATATTCATTAATAAATGCTTCTTTTACTTAAAAAAGCCTAACTCTGACTATATAAACGTGTAGATTTACCAGACTGTGGAAAGACAATGGAAGCATTTTCCTCATGATTTGGTTACACCTACAGAATGGGTGATGGACAACCAGATTGTACCCTCTCCTTGAAAGTTGGAGAAGGGGAATTTGAGTTGTTCTGAAATTTAGGCTACATTGCCAGGAACAGTAAAATAAAGTGAAGAAATCAAATTAAGAACAGAAATTTTTTTTTTTATCAAATAAAGTAGCTGCTGAAGTAATGATGTTTTAAGTTCCTTGTCTTAAGGACAGAAGTTACCTTATTCATTTTTTTATCCCTGACGGTTTCTTGCACAGAATGGGTGCTAGGGATATTTGTTGAATAAGTGATCTTACAAGCCCTGGAAAGAAGTAGATTTTCATTCTCTATAGAGTTTTGAGAATAGACTCATATCACTCCAGAATAGAGTTGGTAAACTGTGACTATAGACTGAATAGGGCCCACTCTCTGGATGCAACCAGTGAGCTAAGAACATGTCAAAAATGTAAAGATGAATCCGGATTTGGTAACTGGGCCATAGTCTGCCATCATGTGCCCTATATCACATGGCAAGTAAATAAAGTAAGTGACTTATGAAAGATTTATTCTCCCTGCCCTGAGATTGATTTGTCTGGTATACCTAATGGTGTATATGAAGACTTCACTTTATGCCCCCTATAAACATAGGAAGATACTTGGGCAAGGAATCCATCCCAGACATAGGGTAAGCATGAGCCAGAGGGCAGAAGGAGACAACTTGAAAATCTTGAAAGTCTGGTGAAAGGAATTGCTTGTAAGAACCCTGACAAGGTCAACTGCTTCTAGAGCCAGAGTATTCATTCTTGATTGACAATTTGAAAGGAGGAGTAACATAGGGGTTCGTATGGAAGATTTCTTAGGTATTGGTCTGTACTAGTAACTGCAGAGGAGATGAGAACAGAAGACCACAGCGGTGAAATCACAGATCCAGATCGTAGCCTCATCAACTTAAAAATAGCTTTTTAAAGCCTGGCTTAGACTTCAAGTAGGCCCCTTACAGATAAGAAAAATAAAAACTAGAGGTGTAAAATGAATGATCTTAAACCTCAGAACATCTAAGTTCTATAATTGATAATTGTGTGGTAAAGCAGAAAGGAATCTTAGTAACTTTACTAAGTAAACTTAGTAAACTCAGTGGTATGTTAGATTTTAATAGTATATAAAACATACCACTACTTAGTTTTGCAAAGGATTATTGAATGCTTACTCTGTATAACTTTTGTTGCTATATGTTAGATATCGTGATACTTTTTCTACTCATGTTCTAAAGATTACTCATTTCCAAAGTAATGTCAGGCTATCTCAAAATTCTGAAAGTTCAATCCACATTCAAAAGGAAATTGCTTAAGAATAGATAGGGGAAGAACTCAAACCCACACCTTCAATTTTGAACTTAATTTGAGCTAAATCATAGATTGAAACCTGAAAGGAATTTAAAGGACAAATTTGGCTCAACTCCCTCATTTTACTCCTGAGAGCTTCAGGACCAGGGATCCTCTGTGACTTGCTCCTGACCCTCATGAGCAGATGTGTCAGAGGTGGTATTTGAAGGAATATCCTGTAACAGAGCCAATGGAATTGGGGTTTATTTGGCAGAGAAGCCACCTTGTTTCTAAGTAAGTTGGAAAAGAGAAACAAAAAGCTCAGAAATCCAGTAGCCACCAGTAGCTTAAGTTTTTCTCTTAATCTTAAACATTTTGTCTATGTCAGTTAAGATAGTATTTAATATTATAGGAAACAGCAGTGTGCATTTTAAAAAGCAATCTTTAATTCAGAAAATGCTTTCAAGTATGAATCAAAATGTTATTCTTATTTCTGCAGGCTCAGAGTGTGAATGTGTTGGTCATTTTAAGTTGATATTTTCTCTTCTCCGTGTTCATGGAGCTGGTCAAGTACAGCAGTTGGCATTAGAGGTAACATCTTTCCCAATTAATGCTATGCAGGATTTACTTCACAGTTACTAGCCCAAATATCCATCTACAATCATTTTTATTTTAACATACAGAGTAGAATTTTAATTGAAAACTTAAATTCATGCCAGAACAGTAAGGTCCTATAAAAAGGTTGTTTTATAAAAATCCTATATTCTACTGTTTCATTCCAAAAAATATAACGTGACTGAGGGGCAAAATCACTACTTTTGAAGTCAATACATAGATTCAAATGTTCCCTCTTTCCTTTGGCTACCTGTATGACCTTAGGCAAACCATTTAACTTATCTGAGCCTTAGTAATGTTGCCCTTTCCCATTCTTTGTGACCCCATTTTGGATTTTCTTGACAAACCCCATGTTGGTTACTATGTCCTTCTCTAAACTCATTTTACAAATGAGGCGATTAAGGTAGAGTTACTTACCCAAGGTCACATAGCTGGGAAGTGAAGTGTCTGAGACTGGATTTTTAAACTCAGCTTTTCCTGCCTCCAGGTCCAGTTGTCCCCTAATGTTTGGGGGGACCTCCATGTCCTCATCTCTGAAATGAGGCTTGGGAAAAACAAAGAAGGCTGTCTAAACAGGAGGCAGGCAACATAATTTCTAGAAACCTATTCCATGAAAACTCAAAATTTTCACCAGACTGAGCAGTGATCCAGAAATCTGTGGAGAAATGACACAAGTTACTTTTCCCAGAGGCCTCTCAGAAGCCCTTGGGACACCAAGAGAGAGCTTCAGAAAAGGAGCTTCAGCCAGAGATGTGGGTGATCTGCACAGCCTGGCACGGATTTAGGCAGCAACAGCTGGGTACCTTGAGGAAGACCAAGGGGAGGGGGTGGTTCAGGTAGCTCCAGAAGGGCAGCTCTTTCTCATAATTGTGATGAGGGAGAGAAAACCATGATGAGGCTGAAGGTATAGGAAATGAATATCTCTCTCACACAAGCACACATGTGCACGCACACACACACACACACACACACATATTTAGTGTGAAAACATCTCAAACTCAGCAGGGAAAAAAAACATAGGAAGGAGGGGGTTGAGTGGGAGCATAATTGTTCAGGGCAAAGGAATCTGGATGGTGTCTGAACCCAAGGGAGCATGTGGAAGCAGTGGGATGTTATTGTGCCCTAAGAAACTTGCCTGGTGTGATCTCAGAGAATCATGGTGTTTTTGAGGAGGGGAGAAGGGAAGGGAAAAAGCTTGAAAACCTTGGAAAGACTCAGCTCTGAACAATTCAGAGCCTTGCTGGCAGAATACCCAGGAACTGCCATGGCAAGCAGGAAGAGACTTGCATTCTGAGATTTATGTGTTTATTGGATTGATTTGTTTTGTTTTGTTTGACCTATTTTTTGCAGGTTTTTTTCTCCTTTCTTTTAAAAGTATTGTGTATTGGGGCAGCTAGGTGGCACAGTGGATAAAGCACCGGCCCTGGAGTCAGGAGGAGCTGAGTTCAAATTCAGCCTCAGACTCTTAATAGTTACCTAGCTGTGTGGCCTTAGGCAAGTCACTTACCCCCATTGCCTTGCAAAAAAACTTCGGAAAAAAAGTATCATATATTATATCTTTTCTTCTTCCCTATAAAGATGAGTGATTTGGGGGGGGGGTGTAGAAATGTACCGTGTGTGTGTGTATAAGCATATATGTATGTGTTTATACATGCATATATGTGTTACATATGCATCTATATAAAAAAAATTGAGGGGCGGCTAGGTGGCATAGTGGATAAAGCACCAGCCTTGGAGTCAGGAGTACCTGGGTTCAAATCCGGTCTCAGACACTTAATAATTACCTAGCTGTGTGGCCTTGGGCGAGCTACTTAACCCCATTTGTCTTGCAAAAACCTAAAAAAAAATTGAATTGAGGATATGGAGGTGGGGGGGGATTAAGGATTTGAATTCTTTTGACTGCTGAAGTCCTCTTTTCCAGCTCTATCCTATGGTTTTTAGATCTAAGATATAACACATTCCCCCTACTTAGTCTAAAGCTCCATAGTACAAGATTCACTTTGCAGTTGGCTCTGCAAAAGAGGCCAGATAGATCAAACTCATCATTTTTAGAAGAGGAAAAGTCTTCAGAGACCTTGTGACCTTTCCAGGGTTGCTTCAGCCACAGGCATGTCAGAATTTGAATCTAGGTCCTCTGACTCCAGAGTCAATGCTTTCATTAGTCTGTAACTTTTTGAACTACATTTTTTTTTGTTTCAGGCTGTAAAGGACAAGCACCTAGCAATGTTTTCATTTTCATTAGGTAAAGTTTATTATAGCTCTGCATCACTTACCAAGGTGATAACTGATTCTTTGTGGTATGCCTTAAAAATCCAGCAGTTTTAGTACTGTGTTAGCATATTGTTAGCATACAAGTTATTTCAGATACATTAGTGTATTTGGAAGACATTTTCGTCTTTACTAACCCTTCATTATGGTTTAGAAACAAACTGCACTTTACTTTGGTATGCCCTAAAAATACATATATCATGGTGTATTAAATCTTCACAAATACTGTAATTTTATTACTTCTAATGAATAACTGAATATGTCTTCTAAAGGTTAAATTCTTGTTACATAAGTTCCCCTTTCCCTATTATATTACAGTATTTACTTGATCTTCTTTCAACCCTCAATTTTTTTCCCCAAACCTAAATGTGTAGTATTTTAAAGTATTCTGTTGAAAACTTTAGTTGTTTTTATACTGTATATTCTGTTGCAAACTATAATTCTTTATAATTTTTTCATAAGATACCAAATCTTTGATTCATTTTCAGGTTGTGAACATAGTGACATCTAATCAAGAGTGTGTCAACAATATTGCAGAATCAGTAGTATTGTCCAATTTATTGGCCCTCCTGCATTCACTGCCATCAAGTGAGTATAGTCATTTGTTAAATTTGTAAAATTAAGTGTAACCAGCTTCATTTATTTGTATAAATAATGCGGGGAAATATTGCAATTAATTTGAAGAATTGTTTATCCCTGGCCTAATAGTGATCCCAGATAAACTCTCAGGGATTCACTGGGTCACTTAATTCTAGGGATTCTAGCAGATTATAGACTAATTCTACATTTGTTGTAATTGGTCATTCTCTTCTCTTCAGGCCGCCAGCTCGTTCTTGAAACTCTCTATGCACTGACCTCAAGTACAAAAATCATCAAAGAGGCAATGACCAAAGGTAGTAGAATCATTTAATCATTTATTACTCTCTGCTCCCATGGAAAAGTTTGTTTTAAGCTCTTTTGTTGTTGACTCATTTTCCCTCCGCAGGAGCTCTCATTTACTTGCTGGATATGTTCTGCAATTCAACCCACCCACAAGTCCGGGCCCAGACAGCTGAGCTTTTTGCCAAAATGACAGCAGATAAACTGATTGGGCCAAAGGTAAGCCCCCCAAATGCTCAGATCATGTTAAATGACTGAAGGGTTAAATCTTGAAGGAGAAGAGGTTCATCTATAATCATGTAATTTTCCCTAAAGCTAATAAAAGTAGGAAAGGACATGAAAACAACTTGATAAGGGAACTATGGCAAGTTAAACCTGAAATGCTCCATTTGTAGTAAGTAGTGGTTTTAATTAAATTATAATTAGAGGAACTTGAATTTAACTTCCTCCCCAAACTAAAGATGGTTTAGATATGTCTAAAAGTAGGGAAGAGTCAAACACTGTTCACCCATTTCCACTGAAGTAAAAATTTTAAAAAAGTTCTTCAGGGAAAAAAATTGTAAAAAAATGCAATGCTAACTAAAATCTGGTAACACCCATGAAAGAAAGTAGTTGTTGGAACTCTTTATAGATAATTTAGCCAATGAATTGAAAGCATTATTGATTATCAGGGATTAAATCTTGGCTCCTACTTTAAGTATCCAAAATTGGAAACATAAACTTGACGAATTTATAGCTATAATATACCTTCTTTTGATGATGAGTTACACTTAAAGTAACACCTAAAATAATAAAACTTAGAATAGACTTAGCTCCCTGCTTCTGCCATTGTATAATTTATCCAAAGTAGTCTTGTTTTATGGGATATATATCTGATGGGGTGCGCTGTGCGTGTAGGAAGAACAGATGGTGGTCAGAAGGCATAATTTGTTCTCATTGGCTTAGAAGTAACATGAACATCAAAAAAGTAATGAAGCAACTCATTTTTGAAATTATAATTCAGTTAAAATGGTTATGTGCTTATGAAACTGGCTTTGGCCAGGGAATGATACTTTTTCAATGTGATCTGCTAGGCTTTTTTAAAAAAAAAAAATTTTTATTTAAGGCAATGGGTTTAAGTGACTTGCCCAAGGTCACACTGTTAGGCAGTTATTAAGTGTCTAAGATCGGATTTGAACTCAGGTCCTCCTGCCTCCAAGACCAGTACACTGTGCCACCTAGTTCCTCTTGCTACTTTTATGTTTTGTAGAAACCAAGAAAAAAACTATATAACTTTTTTAAAATAAAGTAAAATAATGTTTCAAAATAAGTGGTGATTAAAAGTCATTAATTCCTTTCTGTGACCTTTGTGTTCAAGGCAATTATTTTCTTATAATTTAATTAGTATTCTGTGACCCTTGCTTGGTCCTTGATGTTAAATTAGTTTTCTTCAACATATGAGTATCAGAATTTTTCTGTTATAAGAAAACTTCTACTTTGTCTTAACAGTAAAGTTGTTTCCAGTGAACTTTACTTTCTTTGCAGGTTAGAATTACATTAATGAAATTTCTACCAGGCGTATTCATGGATGCCATGAGAGACAGTCCTGAAGCTGCTGTTCACATTTTTGAAGGAACTCATGAAAATCCAGAGTTAATTTGGAATGACCATTCCAGAGATAAAGTATCCACAACAGTTCGAGAAATGATGTTAGAGTATGTAAAGATTTATGGTAATAGCTGTCCCCTTAAATGAAATGTTTGTGACTGGGAAGGGGCAAACATTTATCTCTCTATCTCTTCATTAAGACTTTAAATTTGAGTTGGAAGAAGTTAATATGTGTATCATTTTCAAGATAAAGTTTGATTTTTTTTTCCTTCTTTTTTTTATACCCTCAAGGCACTTTAAAAATCAGAGAGACAACCCTGAAATAAACTGGAAGGTAACAAGAAATATCAACAGCTTTATTGTTAATAATGTCTTTTCTTTTGATTCATATTCCACTGTTAAGGAGCTAGTTGTAACATGTGTTTTATTATCCCTGTTTTGTGCTTAAGAAAACAGACTGCAAGAAGTCATCTGGCTTGGGTTACTTATATAGTCTGTTTAAATGTTTGGTTAACCATTTGATAACCCAAGTTCCCTCAGGTTACCTCAATACTTTTAAAGGAGTAAAACTTTAATTCTCTTTATTCTAAAAACTATCTTGCCACACTATGTCAGTAGCCACACTATGTCAGTAGACAGTGGTATATTTTTTTATGTCTATAAAATATATATTTATATGATGGTAGCATACTAATACATCAAAACTACCAGTTTTTTTTACTTTTTGTTAACATTAGAATTGTATTACATTCATTAAAATGTTGCAGTTCTGACAAATCCAAAGAAATAGAGCCAAATTTTATCGTGTGCTTTTGTTTATTAGCAGACTCTTAAACTTTTTCCTCTAGTCACAGTTAGCTTCTTTGTGACTGTGATCTTGATTTGTGTTCCCATTTTAGTTGCCTGAAGACTTTGCGGTTGTATATGGTGAAGCAGATGGGGAACTGGCTGTTGGAGGAGTCTTCTTGAGGATCTTTATTGCACAACCCGCTTGGGTTCTTAGGAAACCAAGGGAATTTCTTATTGCACTATTAGAAAAATTAACTGAATTACTGGAGAAGAATAGTCCTCATGTAAGCATTGATTTTTCAAATATGCAAAATACTTAAACTGTTGAAGACTGAAAAAAATCTTACTTTTTTTATTTGTGAGAATGAAATCTTTATGCCAGTGTGCTTCAGTCTGCACACTTTGCAATGAGCTTTGTTTCAGGACAAGAAAAGGCATTAACATTCAGTAGGTTTCTACTATTGACTTACTGTTAACTGACATCATTTCTGAAGTAGCCAGCTATATCCCATCATGAAAGTTTCATTCATAATATAATAGCTCTAAGAAAATTTTGGTTCCTCTATGATGATTCAGCTATCTGGAGGAGAGCTGGTATGAGGGAGAAGCAAATCTTTAAGATTTGCAGTAGAAACCTCCTAAGTAAGTAAACCTTGTAAGTAAAACAAGAAGTAGGTTGAGTTGGTAGCAGGGTAAAGAACATTTTGACAGGGTTATATGTGTTGGAAACATGCCTCAAACAGAGAGGTAGACTTGGGAGGGAGTGTGTGTGTGTGTGTGTGTATGCACCCATAAACACATCTATGTTTGGATATGGCTAAAGTAAGAAAGGGATGGAGTACCAAAGGTGTGTGAAACAGTATTTATAGCCATTCTTTGAAGTGGCAAAGAATGGGGATTTAAGAGGATGTTTATAAAATTGGGAGGATGATTGAACAAGTTATGATATATAAATGTGATGGAATGCTAGTGTTCTGTGAGGAATGATGGTGCTATTTCAGAGAATTATGGGAAGATTTATATGAACTGATGCAGAGTGAAAGGAGCAGAAACTAGAGAACAGTTTATACACTGACAATAATATTTTAAAGACAGTGAATGGAGCACTGGGTTTAGAATCAGGAAGACTCATCTATGTGAGTTCAAATCTGGCTTCAGGCATTTATTAGCTGTGTGATCCTAGGCAAGTTACTTTACCCTGTTTGCCTTGGTTTCCTCATTTGTAAACCAAGCTGGAGTAGGAAATGGCAAATCACATCTTTGCCAAGAAAACCCCAAATGGAGTCTCAGAGTCAGACACAACTGAAAACTAACATCATCAAAATAGCAACCAGGATTCTAGAGAACTAAAAATGAAAGATCTCCTGATAGAGGTGATGGACTCAGAGTGAAGAATGAGACTTATTTATTTTTGACGTAGTGCAAAGATAGTTTTACTTTACTATACATGGTTTTAACAGAGGTTTTGTTTTTCTTTTGTTTGTAATTAGGGAAATGAGATGGGGATGGAGAAGAGGGATTTTTGCTGAATTTCTGTGATTATAACACACACACACACACACACACACACACAAATTATTTTAAAAAGACAAGAACACACCACACCAGTGCTTTAGTTAAACCAGTCTGTCAATGTCTCCTGATATGAGAATTGCTAAAATACTTGGTGATTACTTCTAAAATCTTCGAGAATTTATAATTTATAAAAGTGAACTTTACTAATAATATTCCACTCAAGCAAATGACTAAATAAAAGTGGGGTTTATTTTCTTTTAAAATATTGAAAGTTAAAACTAAGACATGTTTTTCCATTTTTTTATGAATTAACTTTCTAATTTTAGTAGTTAAAACTCAAGGATCCTTAGTTATAAATGCAACATTATTAACCAGTCTATTTTTGTATGTTTGAGATTTGCTTTTTTTTTCCCCCCCCAAAGGGAGAAACCCTGGAAACTTTAACAACAGCAGCAGTATGTCTTTTCAGTGCACAACCTCAGCTAGCAGATCAAGTTCCACCCCTGGGTCATCTGCCTAAAGTTATCCAAGCAATGAATCACAAGAACTATGCCATTCCAAAGAGTGCCATTCGAGTCATACATTCACTCTCTGATAATGAGGTATTTTCCTTCTTGGAAAAGTCGGTTATATTAACAAAAAACAAACAAGTTCAGTCAGTTTTAAAATCTCTTAAATTTGATCTATCCTGATAGTGTTTTTAATATATTTTTATCAGATTTGTAACTCACATTTTATATAATAGATTTAAATTTTCCTCTGTCATATACATAATTTCCATAATACATATGACCAAATTTACTTTGATAATGAATGTATTTAATTATTCTGAGGCAGGGTTTACAGTGTAATTTTTCTTTGTAGTTGTGTGTTCGTGCAATGGCATCTCTGGACACTATTGGTCCACTGATGAATGGAATGAAAAGGCGGTCAGACACGGTTGGGCTTGCCTGTGAAGCAATTAATCGGATGTTTCAAAAGGAGCAAAGTGACTTAGTAGCCCAGGTAAACTCTAGTGTTTGTGTATAGTAAAATTAGAGTTTCTTACAGTTCTGACTTCATATGGTGCCTAAAGACTATAGGGCTAATCAATCCTCCTTAAAAGCACTTGACTTATAATTAACCAGTACATAGAAAAGATTGCCCTTCCCACCCTTAACAATGAAAATTCATCACAGCCAAAGAACCATTATGGGAGAAAAATTGAAGGTTTTAAAAAATTCACAAATTAAGAAAATGGGAAGAAGAAAGTAAAGGGATGAATTTAAGGAAGAAACTAATCCCAGGGGCAGACTCCCAGCAATGGTTGCAGTTTGAAAATGACATCTTTATAGCCTTTGATCACATCTACTAGGAGCCTCTGTTTCTTATTTGTAGTTTTTTATTTTACTTTAATTTTTTTGCCCACCAGGGTTTTTAGTGAATTACTTGTACATTACCATCTTGTTTTTTTTACACATTAATGTAAATTGATCCCAAAGGTATGCTAATAAATGTTTAACAAGCAGCTCTCCAATTAAAAAAAGGATCATGGACAAATGACCCATGTTATACATTTAGGTGCTAAGCATGGATCCAGGTATATAGTAATCACTTCAAGTTTATTTATTGGTTGATTCTTATTTTTATTTTAATTTGCGTTATTATTTTAGTTAACACTTGATCATTTCCTTAAGCCTAGACAAACCACAACACAAGAAATCAAACTCTGCTTTGTAGCATTTGCCAATTTCTGAGTATAAAGTCTTACACTGAAAATACAGCCCTTGGTTCTCAAGAGCCACATTTGGGATTAGTTCACCAAGAATACTTTTCATGAAAGCCTGACTGGGGAATGAGATTGTTGATTAAATGAGAGGATCACCAAGGGAAAAGAAGGCAAGCAGACATGGAGAAGTTGATGAGACTCAGCAGTGTCAGGAATTTTTGTTTATGAGACGGAAGAGGAAATGGGCATTTTCTTGCTATACTAATCCCCTTATTCCTGTGGTTTCAGCTACTGTTCTCCTTTTTAACTTTTTATGTACTCAGTAGATTTCTATGAGCACCCCTCAGGACCTACCTTCTATTTAGAATGTAACACTTAACTAAAATAAATTTGGGGTGCCGTAGGTTTTTTTTTTGGAGTTTTTTTATCCATGTCAGTCATCACACCTTCTCAGAGACCACTGCCAGCTCAGACTCTCCTTAGTGACATAAAAAAAAGCAAAAACTATCCCATACCACAAGAACCATTGAGATGATATCTTGCCCTGTTTAGTTCCTCCAGCTCTCTGCTATGAACAGGGAAGTGTTTCATTATCTTCTTGGAGACTCTCATTGTTTTTTTTTTAATTGTTTACAGTTCAGCTTCGTAATCATTTTTTTCCTCATTTATGTTGTCATATAGATTGTTCTCTTGAATCTGCTTGTTTCTCTCCACATCAAATTGTTATCCTTGATTGTAAGTTTCTTTATTCACATGTCATTTCTTATGCACAGTAGTATTCCATTATTTATTTCACAGTTTTCTTTTCAGTTTTCTCAATCCAGGGTCACCTCCCTACCCACCCCCCCCATGCCATTTCCAGTTCTTCAACTCTTCCAGAGAACACAACTACAATTATTTCGGTAGCTCTCTAGTCTGTTGCTTTGTCTTTGACTTCTTGGGATGTGCACCTCACCACAGAAGCAAAGCCCATAAGTAGCTTATCTTCTTGTATGGTTCCAAATGGTGTTTGGAACAACTGGACAAATTCACAGTTCCACCAATAGTGCTTTAGTGATCCTGCCTTTCTAGTGCCCCCTCCAACATTGACTTTTAGACTTCACAACATCTCTTAATTTGCATAAAGAGAATTGTTTTAATAAGCATTTCTTTTGCTGTTAGTTATTTGGAACCTATTCACATTATCATTTGCAGTTTGAAAATGACATTTTTATAGCCTTTGATCACATCTACTAGGAAAATTTGGTGTTATCTTTTGGTATCAGTTTCTTGTGTATCTTGGGTATCAAACTTTTAAGGTTAATATTTGATATGGATATTTCTTCCCTCACTGAAATGTTCCTTTTCTTATTATATCGCTTGTTTGTTTCATTCATGAAAGGCATAAAATTTGGAACTTTTCTTAATCAGCCAATAGATATGTTTAGATTTAAAGCAAGGACATTAAATGAGGGTAGAAATAAGAGACTAGAACTCTGATTTCACTGGAATAGGAAATTTTCAGATGAGAATTCCCTCTGACAGTGGAAGTTGGCATCTTCTCTGCACCTTAATGAGTTAGCTGTCCAAAGAGGTTAGATGTGACAGAGATCGAACTGGAGCCAAGCTGTTTCTGTTATACGAAAGCTTTGTCTTGATTGAATTCTTTTTTTTTAATGTGATCTTTTATATTCAGATTGCATAATCAGTTTGAGCTTATAGTAGTTTTGGGTGTAAGATGTTGGGCTACATCAAATTCCTGCCAGACTGCTTTATATGTTCTCCAGCAGATGCTGTCAAAACATTAATGCTTCTGGAAGTAAAATATTTTCCAGAGGTAATGGAACACTGTACTTAAAGTTTTCAATGCTTTTGTCCTTAGGTGGAACTTTTTCTTTGCATTTGCACTTGTTTATGTAAATTTAATCTCTATTGCCTCAAGCAACTTTAAACTTGTTAATGGTTATGCAGTTGGTATATGTTCAAAGTAAAACTGGAATGCAGATTTTCATGACTAACCATTGTATTGTTCTGCCTTTTTTCATTTGAGTGTTATTTTACAAAATTAATTAATATACTAGTCCTGAAATCTATTGTAACTGTAGAGCATTTAAAATACAGACCTCACTAGTTCTGTCCTCAATTTGCCCTTTGAAAATTGAATAATTTTATTCTTGAGAATTGATTCTAGTTACTTTTACTTTGTTCCTATCTTTTCATTAATATTATTTTTCAAGTTTTATTGTATGATTTTTTTTAACCCTCCATCTCCTGAATAGGATTTTGAAGGACCAGAAGTCTTCTTAATCTACAACTAGATTAGATCCTAATTTTTTTTAAATCGTTTGTCTTTTACAAACAATTTTTTTCCTGCTCCCCCCCCACACACACAGTCACATTATGATCATAAAGGAGAAATTTAGTGTCTAATTGGGGAATCTGGAGTTCAAACTTGACTTTGTGATTAGGAGGGCAATGCAAACCAACCTGAGAGCCCAGTTTGACTGTGTGATGATTCTAAAAAAGTATAGACAACAGACAGATGGTTGTATGAATGACTTGAGAAAGTAAAATGCTTTCCTGAAAATTTATTTCTCATTAAAATGGAATCATACAGATACTTTGCAATTCTCTTAGCATGAGAACAATATTATATTTAGGGAACTGTTAGGTGGTTGCTGTTGTCTCAGGTCTTAGCACCAAGTGAAAATCCTCTGATTTCATGGTTTAACTTTGGTTAGAACCTCTTTTAAACATAATTTTATCTGGTATTCACTTACAACAGGCCCTGAAAGCAGATCTGGTTCAGTATCTCTTAAAGTTGCTAGAAGGCATTGGTCTTGAAAATTTGGAAAGTCCAGCCGCCACGAAGGCTCAGATTGTAAAAGCCCTAAAGTCAATGACCCGAAGCCTGCAGTATGGAGAACAGGTGGGTGTGTGGGCAGCAGTGGCCTGTCAGTCAGACTAGAGACATTCTAGTGAGCTGTCACAAGTGAGACCAGAGAAGAGCATGTGAATGGAATAGTCCTTGTCCTTTCTAGCCACCTGAAAACTGGGGCCAAATTAAAGAATAAAGGTGGAGGATCAGTTGTTTGTTATTTCTAAGTAATACAAGTCATTTGACCATTTGAGCCCACTGTTAATTTATATTTAATTTATCTTCTGTTTGGACCTGTGATTTCATCTCTGTAGAAAGCTCCAGGTGAGGAAATTCCCTCTCCTAAAGAGCATCAGTACCTGCAGGGTCATCTTAGAAAAGTGCCTGAATCACAGAGAAGTTAAAAGTTCCTTGTCCAAAGGTATACAACCCTTTGTGTCTGGAGAGGGAGCTGGTTCCCGGTCTCCCCAACTTGTAAGGCCTATTCTCTGGCCAGGATCCACACTGCCTTTCTTTATAAAATTGTAATAGAAAGATTGTGACTTGTTGTTACTTAATCATTATATATTATAACTTTAAAAACCAGAGGACTTATATCTTCTGGTATTTCTGTTACTAATAAGCAAGGCTGCATTTTCAGTTTTTGTTTACATTTTTGTTGTGCCATAAGTTCTAAGGATCTAACTTTATATACTGATTTTAAGCAGTGTTAGTAATTGACGCTTCCTACAAGAGATGTATTTGTATTTAATGATTCCTTAGAGTATTTTATAACACAATGACTTCATAGTTCAAAATTATATGGATTTAAATGGACTAATTAGAGTTTTCCTGGGGACATTTTCAATCAAAAAAAAGTAACAAATACCCATTGCGTTTCTATAGGTAAATGAAATCCTTTCTCGCTCTTCTGTCTGGAGTGCCTTCAAAGATCAGAAACATGACCTGTTCATTTCTGAGTCACAAACAGCTGGATACCTCACAGGTCAGTACTTTTGAGCTTTATCTCTGCTTCAATTAAATCAGGTCTTGGAGTATTGATAAAATGGTGTTTTAGGTTCATCCTAACCTAACCTGGCCTGCCTTGAAGTTCCTCATCATGGGTTAGGATGTTGTCCTCAAGCCACTAAGGCTCAGGGCTCTTGGGCTTTTTTTGTCAGCATATTAAAAAACTACGTGGGCTTTGTTTAGTAGACTACGTCCTCTGGTCAGTTTGGATCCATTTGTAATATATGCCTCATCCCAAGGAAAAATATCTGTTTTTCCTGAAATTCTTAGAAAGTGGCACAAAGAAACAGGTATGATATTCTCTTTATTATTGAGAATATGGGCTAAAGATTCAGATCTGTCAATACTTAAAAAAATAAATGAGCAAATGACAACTTTAAACTCCTAACAACTAGTTGATATTTGTCAAAGCTTTGGGGTTTAGGCCCCACATGAAGGAAAACAAGAATGAAAATTCCTTTGGAGTCCAGGTTAAAGGTTCCCTTGAAAATGCCTCTTGTTTGATGATGTTACTATAGACACTGGTGACATCCCCTTTGCAGTATTTGAGGAGTATAAGCTGTATTAAGAATTTGTTGGGGTTTAGAGGAATTTTGATTTGTATGCACAGTGTAATTACTGAGATAAAGGTTCTTCTTATGTGGAAATGAAAATTGAAATTGCAGCTTATTTTTCTACAAATTACATGGAAGTGTTTGGCATCAAACATCCTTCTACACATGACATTCAAATGCAAAAATTGCCATGACTGAATTAGCCAGGCCTCAAGAAAAGCCTGAAAACTGAATGTTAACAGTGTTGGTTTGTTACCCTGGTATTTCCAAATAAGCTTTAGCTGTTGTCTGATTTCCAGCATTACAGATTTAGAAATCATAGCAAAGAGAGAGAGTCAACAAATAAGTAGGACAGCTTTAGAAAAATGTTACATGATTGTGTGATTTTTTTTATTTTGTTGATTTTGTTGCATTTTTCTTTCCTCATTAACACTTTTTAACATTAACATCTTGAAGTACAAGGTGCTCTGAAAATCAGTCTATATAATTCTCATGCACGTTAAATATCTGTTATGTATAATAAAGAACTGGGAAGTGCTTAAAATGGAAAAATTAAACGTATGACATCTGTCCTAAGGAAGCTTGTCTGGTCTAACATGCTTCTGTGCTCTTAATTTGAACTTCTTTTCTTTTCTAAACCTCAGGGCAGAAACATTTAATATCTAGATTTAGAGCCACCAAATCCATTTCAGTGTCTATTTTAAACTTTAATAAAGTGTAATTCATTGTTTTTGAAATGTTTTAAGTCTTTGGGCTCCATGTAGCAGCAGCTTATAGTAATCACATTTTATAAACAAATATTCCAAGGTGAGAGCAGAGATAGGAAAAGCTACTTCATTCTAAGTAGAAAAGCCCAGGAAACAGTATTGCTGTCCACAAGCTGAAGAGTAGGCTTTGCTAACTACAAGAGCACTTGCTCTGACACCGCGGGTTCCCGAGGCAGTCATGAGCACATGGGTTTCATGTTTGGGCCTCTTCATTTTTAACATGGACTCTTATGTTCTCCCAAAGGACACCCATAGAGCACCTCTCTACCATGAAAGTTAAGTGAATAGTTCCTTCTAGTGTAGGTCAGTTATTTGGAACTTAGAAAGCATTTTTCTGTCAGACCACCCTGGCCTGCTTTGGAAAAAAAGCAGAATCTGACAACCACAAATAACAGCACCATTGCTTTGGGAGAATACAGTTTAGGATACAGAGGGTGCCTTCTCCCTATCCAGGGTTTAAGAACTTTTCACTAAGAATAATGGGTCCCCCTCTCCCTCCCTGCACATTCTAAGCCACTGATGGTAGCTCCTCTGCCCTTTGACGGTAGGTCCAGTAGGGTTGGCACACTGGGCAGAAATATGGAGATAAATCTGAAAGGACAGACTCTTGGGATGACAGAGAACTGAATTGAGGGTCTGAGACATGCCACAGATAGAGAGAGTCCATCCTTGGGCAGTTGCCCATCACCCTTCTTTTTCCACTCCTGAGGCTAACTCACCTGGTACTTTCTCATAGCCCTATTGATTGATTCTGATCACAGGGTTTCTCCCTTCTCTGTGGCTTATCATTTTGTAGATTATCCCTGAAATCAATACAGTTGAACATTTTTATTGGTAGAAATCCAAATAGGGTATCCTTATGTCTAAAGGATCCCTGCCAAGTCAAAGGTAGCTCCACTCCATATAATCTACAGAGCTGTCAGTAGGTAGCTCACACTGGGGTTATTCGCTTGGCCCTCAGCTTCATCACTCAGGAATGAGATCTTGTCAGGGATATCCTTTCAGTGGGACAGAAACTTAAAGTGTGAAATGTTAACTGGGCAGCAGATTTGTCCCATCTGAAACACCAGTGAATTAATGTGAACTTTTAGTTTGTTATGTGGCCTACATTTGTTGACTTGTTCAGTGTATTTTCTACTTGGATACTTTGGCTTCCTCATTGCTCTACTGTCTGCCATAAAGGTGATATTATAAGAAACTCCATTGAACTTGTACATTCATTGACAGGAGATTTTGTTAATGTGAAACAATTATTTGAAATTATTTATAACTTAGAGAAGAAATTATTTTATTATAATTATTATATCTAAGCATTCTGTAGCTAAACTGCAAGCAGGGAATATATCCAAGAAGGAAAGTGTGATATTTATGATTACACTAATTTCAAGCATTGAGAAACATCTCTACTAGACTTTGAGAATAAACCAAAACAGTCTGTCCTCAAGGAAGATAAAGGTAACTAGGAGGTCACATTGAACTGCTGAGGAATCCTTGGTAATCTGGAAGAGCTTTTCCATGGAGTCAGATATCAGCAAGTGAGTGAGGGCAGAGTTAGTTAGACAAGGATGTAGAGAAATTTGACCTTAAAAGGCAAGAGAGCTAGAGGAGAAAGAATAGAGAGGATTCCTAAGTGTTTTTTGGGTATTTTAAGGAACTTTATTGGGTTTTGTTTTGGTGGTGGGAGAAGCATATGGAAGGGTACCTGCCACTTAGAAAGTGTGTTTAGCTAGCAAAAGGAACTGTACAAGGAGAATTGGAACCAGACCAACAAGAAGCAACTGCTTCTGTTGGTTGTGCCCTTTCCCACCCCACCCCCAACAAATCCACTTTGCTGTGCTCAGAGTTCTTATTGGAAATTAGCCTAAAAGTGCTTTAATTCCTCTCTGAGTCAGACCGTTTTTTTTTCCTTCTCCTGGATGTGAATGGTTCAACTTCCCAGGTAGCTTTGTTTTGAGGACTTGGATGCCCCACTCCAGGGTGAGCCTGAGCCCCCGAGCATCATGGAGGGGAGTGTCTGTGCATTCCCGAGCATTAGGGATTAAGAGAGACCAGGAGACAACATTGCAGGAGAACAGGAATTGGATCCTGGCCAAGAAGCTGAAGGCCTGGCTGATGTCTGGCATCAGGACGGTGGAGGACCCACTTCCTGCAGTGCTGAGAGCGGCGAGCTTTCTTCAGGCCCAGGGGCTTCCCTTGGGCCACTTTGGTCAGCAGTGGCAAGAACTCAGTCACATTTCTGTATTGATTTCACAAACTACTTTCTCTTCTCTACATTGATAACAGTAGTTTTTGAAGTAAGCTCTGAGCCTGCACTTTTCCTTTTTTTCTACTAAGTTTTCCTGTGACAACTGACCTAAACTGGAAATTCTTAATTTTATGTACAGTCCTGTCTTCTGAGAGCCTGTGCTCCTTCCATAGGAATGAACAGCTTATTGTGTTTGAACATGCAGTCAGAGAATTTTATTTTTCTTAAAGTGAACATATAGTAAAACCTCAATGATAAAATAGTATTGTTGTTCACCAAGGAAACTAAAACAATATTTTAAATGAAGTCAATTTTATTTTAAATTAACAATTTTTGAAACTTCACACAAGATACAAATTTTTTTTGAAAGCATTAGATTATACCAGGTCTCCTCCACACAACCAGTACCCGTGACTCCATAGTTGCCATTTCAACTTCCATTTGTAGAATGCTGACAAAGCTCTGTCCTCTAAAAGCTTTGTGAGACAGGCAACACAGATTGCTGCCATTTATAGTGGGGACTTTAGCATTGGAGCTTCCTGTCGCACCTGTTTCTGCAGGTGCAACCTCTAAGAGGTTCCCACAGAGGCATTTATAAATGAATACACTTCAATAGTTTTATTTTGCAACAGTTTACATGTGAAGAGAAGACTCAAACCTAGGACCTAGTCACTAGAAGCACCTGTGCAGAAGTTTTTGTGCCTCATTTATTAAAGTCCCCCAAATACCCCTCGATGTAGCCCCAACCCATTAGGAAACTGCAGTGTGCAGTCTCATGTAAATACATGGGCCCTGACAGTGGTTTGGGGGTAGTGACAGCTTCCACTATGGAGCTGACATTTAACCTGCTGAAATCTTCCATTCAGAAGAACCTGCCATTGGAGTTCAATAACTGGTCTGGATGCAGTAAAGTGCTTTAAAATGTAGTGTCTTCGCCTTGGGACTCCCATTGTCAAGAGACAGTTCATTGATGTCTTAGTTTCTGTGAGCAGTCTGTGGAAGGCAGAGGACAAGGCCAGGACCGCCAGTGTGTGTTCCACCTTTGACAGCTTTTGTGCCTCCTGGTTACCTTCAAAAAAATGTATTGACGCTTCATCACAAGCCTGTGCTAGTGGTGAGAGTATTGGCCCCTGCTCACTTCCTTTCCCCGAGAGTTCTGGGCCTCGGTGTCCACCTAGGAAATGTTCCTCATTCTCTAGCAGAGGTCGTCCTTTCAGCCTTTCCTTGTCCTGCCTTGATCCTCAGCCTTCATCAAACTGCTCTGCTGTCTGCACTGCCCTTGCTTCTTATATCTCTTTTTTCCCCTTCAGGTGTCTCTCCTTCCCTTCTCACTGGCAGCAGTCCCCTTCACCTCAGAAGTGGGCTTTAGATCTGCTCTGCCAGCAGCTTGCTAACCTCTGTGTAGCTCTCTAAAGCAGGTAGATACCATTTTGCTAAGTGCATGTTGCTTCCACCGCGTCACTGGTCCTCCCCTCCAAATGCGCCTCAGCTCTCTGCTGTCATGTCCTACAGTTATAGCTGAACAGTCACTGTAGGGTTTCTCATGGGCAGCCTTTACCGATATGTTTGACTGTGCTTCTAGAAGGGTCTGAGTGTGGAAGGGAAGGATGAACCATTTTATGTTTATAAAAAGAGAAGCTTCAACTGACTTCTGAATGCCACCTCCTCTTGTAGAGGTCAAGCCCTGACGGTTCTGGCAGTGGTATGTTGCCCACTCTAGAAACCTTCCCATTCTCCACCAATCCCCCTGTACCTCCCAGGGGAATTTGAACCTCACTCATGGCTTTTTTGTATAAATGCCTGAGCAGAGTAACTGGTGATTCTTAAAACTTTTTCCCTTCACTTAGGGATTTCACCACAGAATTAAAATTTTCAAACTAAAAGTGTCTTCTGTCCCCCCCCACTTTCCCAGTTGTTAGCCCTACCTACTTAGGGCATCAGTGCATCATTCCTTGGCACTTATACTTATTTATACAATACCCTTCCCACTGATCTGATAATGTTAAAGGGTTGATTAGGAAAATATTTTTATTGGAAATCTGGTTAATATTATCAGTCCTCATTATTTCCATTTGACATTTTTTTTCCTCTTGCCCAATGTTTCCAGAAACTCAGCTTCCAGATAAAGGGGTAGACTGGGGTGGGGTTAGGGTTATTTCATAATGCTAAACTAGCACCCATTGGGGGGTAGTGAATTTGTCATTTTGTTGTTCTAATAGCAGTAAGACAGAAGTTTCTAGCCGCATAATTGTTTATTATGGGCAGGCATTATAAAAAACTCAGGAGTCATTTTTGTTTTTAAAGCTAAATAATCAAACAGATTATTCAGAATTCTAAGAAACTTTCAGTTTTTCATAATAGAATATAACACGAACTTTTTATATTAGTTGGTATACAATGTTAAGAAGATTGATCTTTTCTCCTCCTCCTTCTTTTCACCAGGCCCTGGAGTTGCTGGCTACCTTACTGCAGGGACGTCGGCGAACGTCCTCTCCAGTATGCCCCCTCCAGTTGACCATGAAGCTGGCGATCTCGGCTAAGAGACCTGAACTCTTCATGAAGCCCATCAATGCAGAAAGGCCAGTGCCGGGGACCACATTCCTCCATTTGGTCCTTTGAAGCAACTCCCCACTGCCTTTCTGTTTGTTTCATGACAGTGTTATTCCTTTTTCTATAAATATATTTTTATTTAGGAGAAAAGTCAGTGATTCTAATTGTATCAAGTTGTAACATAAGAAAGCACTCTGTGGATCAACCTAAATGGGTACGCAAGATTTTTTTTTCTTGTTGTACAAAAGCACATTTTGTTCCTTTGTATCTGTTTACAAGACTGTGAATCAAAAAGACAAAACTCTGTCCCAAGTTTTTATATTTTTTTTTAATTGGTAGCTGTAGTGTCGAGCTGCAGTCTACAGGAATTGGGCAAAATCACTCGTTCCCACACCGAGTCTGATGTGATCATCCTTCTCTCCCTCCAGCTTTATTAGGTTCTGTCCCCGTACCAGTTCACTGATGTCCTTGATCATTAACATTATGTCCGGAGAGCTCACAGTAGACATTCTTGTGTGTACCTGGCTTTACCAAATTGTTGAATGAGGATGAGCTTATGCGAGAAAAAAGATGTCAACACGTTTATGTAAGAGCTTGGTGGGATTGTGAAACGTTCCCTGTTACCCTGCATAGAAAGCTTTCTATATTGAATGTACATTATACAGATCATTCAGATGTGTACATAAAATTTTAAAAATAAAGGGAATTGACTGCATTGTTGATGAGACAGATGTTCTCTCATTTAATCTTTTTCTTTCAGTGCCAGTGTTCTCCAAACAGTGTTTCATGGCCCTATCCTAAATGGAATGGAGGCAGTGTGTGATCTGTGCCTCAAACCTAGTGCATCCTAAGTAAACAGTGTGCTTAATGTGGTTATGATTTGTTTTAATTGTGACTGACTCTTGGTGACCTCAGCGGGTTTTTCTTGGCACAGATACTGGAGGTTTTGCTGTTTCCTCCAGGATCCCCATTTTACAGTTGAGGAAACTTGAGGCAAATGCAGGTTAGGTGACTTAGCTAGTTTCACATAGCAAGTATCTAAGATTAGATTTGAACCAGGTCTTCCTGATTCTGGGCCCACAACTCTATCCACTTGGCCACTTGCTTGACCCAACTAACTGAGCTCAGATTTCAAAGCAGTCATCAACCATGATTGACACCTGCAAGAACTGAAGAATATAAACTGGGATGTCTTTCATTAAAATATTTAAGGACTTCTATGACTTAACAAGTGTTTCTCCTGCAACAATATTCAGAGATATACTTTGTCTTGCCTGTATTTTGGAAGACTACAACTCAGTTCCCGGGGAATCTCTATGGTGAAATCAGAAGCACCTGATGGAAACCATTTTTAGACCAGATACAGAATCTACCTTACATGGGAGCTCTCACATCTCCAAGTACCTGTTGAAAAACTGCTGTTTAGGGACAATGGTTTAATGTTAGAAGATATCTAGTCCAAAGGCTGGCCCCTAAAACCAGAAAAAACACCTTCCTCCTTCCAGCACTTAATTTGACATTAAAAATCAATTATGATGCACTGATATTTGCTAAAGACAAAAAAATTGTAATTTAGAATGGATTGCCCGCAAGAGACCTAAATTTCATTGAACCATTCTCTATTAAAAAAGTTACTTCATAACATTTTCTGTAGTTGGCAAAATACTGTCATGTGCAATGTCTTATATTATTATGTAAGTAACTGTTTTATGTGGCAAGACATCACCAGAGAAAATGGTAGCAAAGAGCTGGCCTTGGAGGCAGATTCCCAGCATCAAGTCTCTCTGACACAAACCATGTCGGCTGATTTTAATTTCCTATTGCTGCAGACAACTCTGAGGAGCCGCCACACTACAGGTCAGTGAAAGGCCCTCTCCAAGAGCTCCTGACACCAATGAAATCAGAAGTCAGTTTCAGAATAAAACAGAAACATTTAATCAAGACTGTTGTTGCCCTGGAAATTGAAAAGGATGCTGCCTGTCAATATGAGCCCATCTTTTTCCCCTAAAGAGGGGATCATTCAACAATTCTCTCTTCAGCTGACCTACTCCAGAGGAATGGATGATTTTAATTAGCCAAATATAATGTGAGATGGTGAAGATGTTTAATCTTGCTTAGAGGCAAGTTTTTCTGTAATTTTGATGTCAACACAGGCCCATATCTGAGAAATTCAGGAATGTTTTTAGGGTAAACTTGTGGGGTATGCTGGAAAAAACACTGAATTAAAAGCATAAGGGGATCTGAATCCTAGGATAGTGCTAAGCGCCTCATGAGCCTGGCCCAGTCTGGACTTCACTTTCCTCATCTCTAAAATAGGCATTTGAGCTACCGGATCTCTAAAGTCCCTCCCTGATTTAAAGTGATGTGCTTCCAACCTCACCTGTTTGGACATCCATGTTTTTATGCTTCAGTGTAGAAGCATGAAAGTATAATTATCCCCCTAGAGCTAGTTTATTAAGGGCAGAGACAATAGTTGTGAGGTTTGTGGGGGGGTTTTCCCCTATTTTTACATCATCGGTACCTAGTACATTGTGAATAAGAGGCAATATTTGAATAATATTTTTAAATTTTGAAAGCATATAAATTAAGTTGAATTAATCTTTGAGATTTCTGTATACATAAAAGTTTGTAGTGTTTTTAGATGATAAAGAAAAGTGAAAAGGATAGATGAAATTGGTCCTTTCAGTTACATGAAGTGTTAGCTACAGTTCTCTGAACCCAGAGCTACATGGCTTTGAAAACCATGTTGCCTGCAACAATTAAACATAAAACTTTCAAGAACATTGGACCTATGCAATCTAGATGGGGAGGACCCAGGCCATTGCTGTAGTGGTATAAATGCCACTCAGGACTGTTAACTTTATTCCTGCCCCCTTCAATTGTTTCCTGAGCCATACTGGAATCTTAAGACTATTGGCAGAGTGACTTTTTTTATACATTAATAAAATATTCTTGTTTAAGAGTAAACAAAATATCCCCTCCCCAAAAAAATACAGACTCGCTTGAGCAATAAAGGAGAGAGAGAAAAAATTAAAATTAAAAAACATAATAGTAATAATTGGAGGTATGGCCAGGTGGCGCAATGAATGGAGCACCAGCCCTGGAGCTAGAAGCACTCGAGCCCACATCTGGCCCTGTACACCCAACAATCACCCAGCTGTGTGACATGCAAGCCACCCCAACCCCACTGCTCTGCAACCCCCCCCCCAAAAAAAGACCCAAAATAAAATAAAATGATAGTAGGGGTGGCTGGATGGCGGACAAAGCATTGGCCCTTGAGCCAAGAGCACCCGGGTCTGAATCTGGCCTCAAGACACCCAACAATCACCCTGCTATGCAGCCCCAGGCAGGCCACCCAGCCCCATTTGCCCTGAACCCCGCCCCAAAAAAATAATAATAAAAAATGTGCTTCCATCTTTGTTCCAACACCAACAACTCTGACATGGGTGGATCACATTCTTTATGGTGAGTCCATCACAAAAGTTGCTTCCATATTTTTCCACCGTTGCCATTGCCGATCACAACTCCCTCCTTTCGTATTTCTCCACTACCATGTACTATATTTTCTCTCTCCTTTCACTCGGACTCTGCTGTAGGGTCGCTGAGTGGTGCAGCAGACAGATCCCTGGCTCTGGGGCCATGAGGCCCTGAGCCCCCATACCACCCCTTAGGCCCAGAATCCACCTGGCCCTATGGTCCCAGACAGGCCATCCAATCCCAGCCCCTTGCAAGAAGTAAAAAAGAAAATGTGTTATATCTGACCACTCCCCCACCATGGTCCATCCTCTCTTCCATCACTCACATCCCCCCTTCCCCCTGCTCCCCACTCCTTCTTACTCCAGATGTTTATACCCCATTGGGTATATATGCTGTTTCCTCTCCTAGCCACCTCTTATGAGAGCGAAGATTCCCTCATTCCCCCTTGCCTTCCCCCTTCCATATCGTTGCAATAGCTCATTGTAATAAAGAAAAATTTTATTATATGAAATATCTTGGCTTATTCCCCCTCTCCTTTTTCTTTCTCCCATTACATTTCCCTTTTTTCTATTGACTATTTTTACACCATATTTTATCTTCGAATTCAGCTTTCTCCTGTGCTTCAATTATAAAAGCTCCTTCTACCTTCTGTATTAACTGAGAAGGTTCATATGAGTATTATCAGTGTCATTTTTCTATGCAGGAATACATGCAGTTCATCCTCATTAAGTCCCTCATATTTCCCCCCTCTCCTCCAATCTCCATGCTTCACCTGAGTCCTGTATCTGAAGATCAAACCTTCTGTTCAGCTCTGGCCATTCCAACAGGAACATTTGAAATTCCCCTGGTTCATTGAAAGTCCATCTTTTTCCCTGAAAGAGGACATTCAGCCTTGCTGGATAGTTCATTCTTGGCTGCATTCTAAGCTCTTTTGCCTTCTGGTATATTATACTCCAAGCCCTATGAGCTTCCAATTGTAGTTGCTGCTAAGTCCTGTGTGATCCTGACTGCAGCTCCATGATATTTGAACTGTGTCCTTCTGGCTGCTTGTAATATTTTCTCTTTGACTTGGGAGTTCTGGAACTTGGCTATAATATTCCTATGGGTTGGTTTTTTGGGATCTCTTTCTCAAGGGGATCGGTGGATTCTCTCCATTTCTATTTTGCCCTCTGCTTCTAGGATATCAGGCCAATTTTCCTGTAGTGATTCTTTGAAAATGATGTCAAGGCTCTTTTCCTGATCATGACTTTCAGGTATTCCAGTGATTTTTAAATTATCTTTCCTAAATCTATTTTCCATATCAGTTGTTTTTTCAATGAGATGTTTCACCTTTTCTTCTAATTTCTCATTTTTTTGGTTTTGAAGTATTGAGTCCTGATTTCTGGTAAATTCATCAATCTCCCTGAATTATATTCCTTGTCTGAAGGATTTGTTCTCCTCAAAGAGTTTTCTTATCTCTTTTTCCATCTGGCCAATTCTGCTTTTTAAAGCATTCTTCTGCTCAATAACTTTTTGAACTGTTTTATCCATTTGACCTAAGCTGGTTCTTAGCGTGCTATTTTCTTCAGCATTTTTTTTTTTGGATTTCCTCGACTAAGCTGCTGACTTCATCTTCTTGTTTTTCCTGCATCGCTCTCCTTTCTTTTCCCAGTTTTTCTTCCTACTCCCTCATTTGATTTTCAGAGTCTTTTTTGAGTTCTGTCATAACCTGAGCCCAATTTCTGTTTTTCTTGGAGTCTTTAGATGCAGGAGCTTGTGCTTCTTAATCTTCAGACTGAGTATTTTGATCCTTCTTGGGATCATAGATAATGTATTTCTCAATAGTGTTCCTCTTTTTTCTCTGCTTGCTCATTTTCCCAGCCTAAGCCTATTTTGGGGGTGCGTCCTGAGCTTTTGGGACATTCCCACAAGGATCTCAGTGTGTGAGGTTCTGTCCTCCCTCCTGGTCTGTGAATAACCATATGCGCCCCCCTCTGCCATGGGGCTGAGGTGGTGAGGTGGGGGGGCGCTGCTGTTCTATGGGGGGGGGGTCTAGACTGCGATCAGGATCTGAATGTGGTCAGAGCCCCAGAGTCCTGTTCCAGGGACAGAGGACAGAGCTCTGCAGTCTCTCTTCACTCCCCTCCCTAGGTTCAATGGGCTCATGCCCTGGGGGCTCCTGGTAACTGGCTCTGCCTGCTTCTGTTTCCTGGATCGGGATTGCCTTGGCCATGCTGCTTGCTGTGTGCCCTGAGGGCTGGGCTCCACGTACTCGCTCTGGCAGAGGTCCCCTGCTCCCCCAATCTGTGCCTGGTGCTCCCCGGGGGTGCAGCTCAGGAGACTCCTCCGCTGCTGTGAGCTGGGGCTCCCAGTGCCCTGGGGCTGCCTCTGGGAGGCTGAAGTTCTTTCACTCTGGCTGGCTGCCCCCCAACCTTGGGGAGCAGAGCCTTTCTGCTCTTTTCCAGGTTACCTTGAGTAGAACTGCCTCACTGGGCCCCTCTGTGGGTTCTGTCTCTGGAAAATTTAGTTAGAGTCCTTAGTTTCAAAGATTTATGAGAGAGCGCCTAAGACACAATCCGCTCTTGTCGCCATCTTGGCCCCACCCCATAGTGACTCTTGTGGTCACCAAGGAACATGACCAAAATTGGATGACTCCTACCTAGGTGGGGATCCAGAAGGACTGGGAGGATGGTGGTGCCCTCTACAGTAACGGAAAAGGTAGGAGAAGAGGGGATGGAGGGAAAAGAATGATTTCTGTTTTGGACATGTTGACTTTACATTGTCTGCTGGTCTAAGATATCTGAAAGATAGTAAGAGATATGAGATGGAAAGTTAGAGAGTTTGAAGAACTCTCGGTAGATTTGAGAATCATCAGCAAAGAGTGATTGAGTGCATGGAAACTGATGAGTTCACCGAGTGAAGTAGTTTAGGAGAAGAGGACCCAGGGCAGAATGTTGAGGGAACACCTGTGGTTGGAGCACATAACCTGGACAGAGATCCCCCAACGAAGTCAGAGAAGCAGCAGTCAGGTGGGAAGAAAACTGGGAGTGGTGCCCTGAAAAGCTCGAGAGAGAAAAAATCAAGGAGGGATGTTAATGTCAGAATCTGCAGAGGTCAAGAAGAATGAGGATTGAGCAACAAAGATCACTGGTAACTTTGGAGAGAGCAGTTTCACTGGAATAATAAGGTCCAAAGCCATATTTTAAGATGTTGAGGAGCAAGAAAACTACTGGAGGGCCAGCTAGGTGGCACAGTGGATGAAGCACTGGCCCTGGAATCAAGAGGACCTGGGTTTGGATCCAACCTCAGACACTTAATTACCTAGCTGTGTGGCCTTGGGCAAGTCACTTAATCCCATTGCCTTAAATAAAAAGAAAAAAAAAGAAAACTACTGGAAACAGCTTTTCCTAGGAGTTTAGTGGGATGGAAGAATCAGGCGAGGGATGTATTTTAGGTTGAACATGCTTGTAGGCAGTATGGAGTGAGTCAGGAGTCAGAGATTGAAAATAAGAGAGTGGGTACCAGAAAGGGTCATTCTGTTGGAGAATATGAGAGAATGGAATTGTTTGAACAAGTAGAAGGAATAGTCTTGGTAAAAATTAAGGTCATTTTATCATGTGAGACAAGTGAAGGAGGAGAGAGTGACAAGACATTTGAGTAATAGGCAATTAGGAAGAGAAGAGGGAATTCACAGCCAATGACCTGGGTTTTTTGCAAAATAATGGCACAGTTCTCAATTGGGTCAGGGAAGGTTTGGAAGCACCATCGTGGAGTATGGGAATAATGAATCGATAATAGGATTGCCTGGCTGCAGTGAAGCAATATCCAAGAAATTTTTTTTGTCATCTTGTGAATCCAAACCATAAATATAAGGTAAGTTTACAACCAAACCCTGCTGTAAATTCTATAAATCAGGTACAAGATTTGTAAATAGTAATATTTTGGCAACAAGATCAACTTTTCCATTCCATCAAGCATTTATTTGTTAGAATAATTGTCTCGAATTGTTTCTTGCCTGAACCACACCAGAGATTCAAGTAGTAGTCTCAAAAAAATTTATCCAAAATTTCTTTTGCTATAAAATTTGGACTTTTCCTTTAAAAATTAGTGCCTGAATAGAAGGCAGAAAGCCAAGCTCCCACCTAACCGCTGCAGCAAAGTCTGGAAGTTTGTGCCAAGTGAAATGTCAAGAAATCCAACAAACGATAGGAAATGGGGCTCCGAAGCGGTGAACCCAGAGTAGCCGGCCAGACTGCTGGTGCTGAGACATGGCAGCCCTGGCAGGAGGCTCCCGGCCTCAGCCTTGTCCTGGCCTCCTTCACCCCGCCCCCACCCCCATGTCCAGGTGGGGCCGAGCCCATCAGTTTCACCACAATGACATCCCTCATGAGCTTCACCTTTGGGATCTTTGACAGCTGCACCTGGTACACATGTGCACATGCACACACACGCACCCAACATCCCATCGGTGCCCGCCAGGTACACGTACACATGCATGCACGCGCACACACACCCAACATCCCCTGTCAGTGCCCACCCGGCACAACACACACACACACACACACACACACACACACACACACACGCACATGACAATCCTGCTGCCCCTATTTTGTAATGGTGAAACTGTTATTATACCCAACAGGGAGAATTTACATTCATCCTTAAGTTTAGCTCAAGGCTCAACTGTCTTTTGGATCCTGACCAAGATCCTATATATTAGTTATCCTTTCCAGCTTTGTGTCATTTGTAAATTTGCCCATTTTCTCCTACATAACTTTGGCTTTGGTGTCTCATAATCTTAAAGTCATTTTAATATTCTGAACTTGAATATCAAAAAGAATATTTCCAAATACAAAAAATGGGCCACAGGCACACACATTTTCTATGAAAATGTACAACTTCAATTCATGTCGGTGCCCACCCAGCATACACTCACTTTCAGAGTCATCAATCTTACACACACACCCAACATCCCTTGTCAATTCCACCTCTTCAGTATCCCCCCAATACATCCTGCTTCATCCTCTTAACATTGCCCATCCCCTGTGCGCAGGCCCCCATCCCCTGTGTGCAGGCCCCTCATCACCTCAGCCTGGACTATTGCAATAATTGGTAGAAGTTGACTGCTTTATGTCTCTTCCCCACTTCAGTACACCTTCAAGGGAGGTGAGTGAATTCTTTTTTTTCTGCTTTTTCATTGAGATAGGGGTGTGGCCATGGGGGAAATATGAGTTGGTGCTGGTGATGAAAATAAAAGGACCATTGTAACTTTTTTTTTTAACTCTCCAGAAGAGAGCAAAAGCACAAACAGGAAAGTTCATATGTATTTATATATTTTATAGCAGGCAGCATGAATTGAAGTTGTACATTTTCATAGAAAATATGTGTGCCTGTGGCCCATTTTTTGTATTTGGAAATATTCTTTTTGATATTCAAGTTCAGAATATTAAAATGACTTTAAGATTATGAGACACCAAAGCCAAAGTTATGTAGGAGCAAATGGGCAAATTTGCAAATGACACAAAGCTGGAAAGGATAACTAATATATAGGATCTTGGTCAGGATCCAAAAGACTGTTGAGCCTTGAGCTAAACTTAAGGATGAATGTAAATTCTCCCTGTTGGGTATAATAACAGTTTCACCATTACAAAATAGGGGCAGCAGGATTAAACAGAAATCAGCAGTTAATGGAGCAACCCAAAAAAGGAATGTGCTCTTGGACTTTTGACCCTGTGCATTCTGCCCTCCTCAGAGCTCCTAAGAATGGAGGTATACTTCCCTGTCTTCTATCTCCTATTCCCCCCTTCCCTACCCCCATTCCCCCTTATCCCATCCCTTTCCTCTCATTTTTCTCCAGGGTAAGACAGATTTCTATACCCTATTAAGTGTGTATGTTGTTTCCCCTCTGAGCCATTTATGATGAGAATGAAGGCTCACTCATTCCCCCTCGCCTTCCTCCTTTCCACTCTATTGAAAAACCTTTTTCTTGATCATGTGAAATATTTTAGCTCCTTCTTCCTCTCCTTTCTCTTCCTCCAAGTACTTTCCTTTATCACCCATTGACTCCATCTTTTTACTATATTATACCATTATATTCAACTCCCTCCTGTGCCTTGCTTGTCTATATATGCTCCTTCTAACAGCTCTTATAAATGAGAAGGTTCATGTGAGTTATCAAAATCTTCTTCCCATGCAGGAATACAAACAGTTCAACATCATTAAGTTCCTCATAGTTAGTCCTTCTCTTCCACCCCCTCTAGGGTTCACCAGAGTCCTGTACTTGGAGATTAAACTTTCTGTTCAGCTCTAGTTGTTTCAGTAGGAAAGTTTGAAAGTCCCCTGTTTCATTGAAAGCCCATCTTTTCCCCTGAAAGAGGATGTTCAGTTTTACTGGGTAGTTGATTCTCAGTTGTAAACCAAGATCTTTTGCCTTCCAGAATATCATATTCCAAACTCTACAAGCCCTTCATGTAGATGCTGCCAAATCCTGACTATCTATAGAGCCACAGTACTTGAATTGTTTGTTTCTGGAAGCTTTTAGTATTTTCTCTTTGACTTGAGAGTTTTGGAGTTTGGCTATAATATTCCTGGAAGCTTTTCTTTTGGTATCTCTTTCAGGAGGTGATCAGTGAATTCCCTCAATTTCTATTTTACCCTCAGCTTCTAGGATCTCAGGGCAATTTTGCTTTATCGTTTCTTGAAAAATGAAGTCTAGGCTCTTTTCCTAGTCATGATTTTCAGGTAACCCAGTAATTTTTAAATTACCTCTTCTGGATCTGTTTTCAAGGTCAGTTGTTTTTATTTTTTTGTTTTTGTTTGGGGTTTTTTTTTTTAGGTTTTTGCAAGGCAAACAGGGTTAAGTGTCTTGCCCAAGGCCACACAGCTAGGTAATTATTAAGTGTCTGAGACCAGATTTGAACCCTGACTCCAGGGCCAGTGCTTTATCCACTACACCATCTAGCCTCCCCTGAAGGAGTTATTTTCTTCAGAGTTTTTTAATCTTTTCCAGCTGACCAATTCTGCTTTTAAAGGCATTCTTCTCTTCATTTGCCTTTTATTTTGCTTTTAACATATTATTTCCTTCAATATTTTTTTTTGTATTTCTTTCAACAAGCTGCTGACTTGGTTTTCATGATTTATCTGCATCCCTCTCATTTCTCCTCCCAGTTTTTCCTCCACCTCCCTTAATTGCTTTTCAAAGTTTTTTTTTTTGAGCTCATCCATAGCCTGAACCCATTGGATACAGAAGCTTTGATTTTGTCATCTTCGGAGTATGTATTTTGATTTTTCAGGGAACCAAAGTAATTTTCTCTGGTCAGGTTCCTCTTTTTCTGTTGTTTGCTCATTTCCTCAGCCTATGACTGATTTACCACACTTCCAAGGTTTGGGGGGGATTTTAGGACAACCCACAGGAGGTTCTTAATTCCTCCAAGGTCTTATGAGAGGCACTGACTGCCCTTTTGCCTGTGTTCAGGCACTCCCTTCTGCCCTGGAGCTGTGAGAAGGATCCCTTGCTTGGCTATGGTGGTATGGGGGCCCAAACTGCAACCTGGTTCTGAGTATGGGCAAACAGCAGAGTCCTGCCCTAGGGAGAGCAGAGAGACCTCTGCAGTCTCCCCTGACTCCCTTACCATCTGTGGGCTGTGCTCTGGAGGTATAGGCTGGCTTCCCCAATTCCCACTGCAAGTTCTCACTGCAGGGCTGCTCTGAGGCCGGCACTCACTCTGCACTCACTCTGGTGTGGCAGAATTCTCTCACCACCCCTTCAATCTTTCCCTGGTGATTCCTGTGCCAAGAGGTCTGCTATGGACCCAGGTGACCCCAGGTATTTAGGTACTTGTCCCAGATGCACTGCAGCTGTGTTTTTTCTAACCCCAGGCCCGGTGAAGCAGACCTTTCCTGCAGAACTTCTAAGTTGTCTTGGACTGGAAAATTGTATCACTCAGTCCTTCTGTGGGTTCTGCCCTTCTAAATTTTGGCTAGAGCCAGAATTTGACAGCTTTTGAAGTTTTGAGGGGAATGAGTTTCTGGAAATTCTTGCCTTCATGGTGCCATCTTGGCTCTGCCCCCCACAAATAAATTTTTTTTTTATAATTCCTTACTTGAGGTGTCCTTGGAGATCTCACACAGGCTAGACAACCTTGATAGATGTAATATAACAGATTCCTATCATATTTGGACTAAATGGCAGCTGAGATCCCTTAACAACTGTCAAATTATGAAAATTATTGGCCACTGGAAAAAATAGAGCATGCTTTGAGATCATGAGTTTTTTTGAAGGGGAGAGGTTTTGAAATGATGCAAGAATTTCATTCATATCTTCTTTAGCTATATCTGTGCCACCAAGGGGAGGAGAAAGCAAAAAGATTGGGGAGATGTCAGATGGAGAACCAAGAGTTCCAAAGACCTTCTATTAGGGGAAAATATTGTATGGCAAAATAAGTAGAATATGAATCAGTCAATATTTTTTAAAATGCCTCTCTAGACTTTGCTATCCCTGGGATACTGAGGGATTCAAGGGCAAAAACTTTTTAAGATAATCAAGGATCATGGAAACAACATATCCATGTATAAATGTATTCAAGACACAAAGCAGACACAAGGTGACCTGGTACTGTAGGGGAATGGCAGACCAGCCTAGGAAAGGCCTGCTGTAGGAAGTGGAGCTAGAACTGAATCTTGAAGGAAATCATGGATTCCCAAGTGGTGTTGGCCAGGCAGGAGCCAGGGGATGGAACAGTGTGCCACTCCCCACAAGCACTATGGCTGGACCACAGAGTTCATGAAGGGAAGTTATAAGTAGGAAGATCGGAAAGGTTGGGAAAAGGTCCAGGTGTAAAGAGCTGGAAATGCCAAAGGATGTTTTGCTGTTTCTTAATACTGGAGTTACCAGTGCTTGAGTAGAGAGACAACTATAGCAGACTATGGTGGGGAAGAAACAAGAGAGAAGGAGAGCATTCTGTACATGTTCAACTGTGATAAGGAAATAAATAATTGAAGAAATATTCATTGTTCATGGGTAAACTAAGTCAATTAATTATTTGGTGTTCTACTAAACCATCAAGAATTATAGAACTAGGGGCAGCCAGGTGCCACAGTGGATAGAGCACCAGCCCTGGAGTCAGGAGTACCTGAGTTCAAATCCAGCCTCAGACACTTAATAATTAACCTGGCTGTGTGACCTTGGGCAAGTCGCTTAACCCCACTGCCTTGCAAAAAACAACCATAACAAAAGAATTATAGAACTAAAAAAATAATAAAATTCATTTAGAGAAACATAAGAACAAGAATCTCAAATAGCAAAAGCCAAAAACCAAGGAGATATTGCAGCCAACCTCTACTGCAAAGCAATTATTATCAAAACTATTTTGTTGTTGTTTGGAAATATAGGTCAATCAACAGAACAAATTAGATACATAATACATAAAGCAAACAACGTAACCTAGTATAAACCTAAAGATCCCAGGTACTGTTCTTTGACAAAAACCACTAGGAAACCTAGACACCACGTGGAAATTAAGTTTAAACCAATACTTCACACCATGTTGCAAGATAAACTTCAAGTGGATTTGTGGTCTAGATATAAAATAAAGTATCACATCATAAATTAGAGGAGCAAGAAAGAAATTACCTTTCCTATTTATGAATAAGGGAAGTAGGCATTCATGACAAAGGATAAAAGAAAAAATTGCACAGGTTTTATTATATAAAGTTGGATTGGATTTTTTGTTTGTTTTTTTTTCTCACCAACAAATCCATTACAACCAAGAATTGGAGTGAGGCTGGTAGCCTGGGGCAAAAACATCTTTGTAGCAAGAGTTTCATTTCCAAGATAGATAAGTAATTAACATCTATAAAAATAAGAACCATTCCCAATGGATAAAGGGTCAAGGAATATAAATAGGCAGATTTTTAAGGAAGAAATCCAAACTCAGTAGCCATATGAAAAGTGCTCCAAATCACTACTTACTAGAAAAATGAAAATTAAAGCAATAATCTTGTTATACCTCACACATATCAGACATATCAGATTGGCAAAGTTAACAAAACAGGAATATAATAAATGTAAAGCTGAGGAAAATGGACATGTTAGTTAATGTACTGATAGTGGAGCTATGAATTGATCAAGCCATTCTGGGAAATCTGGAATTATACCTCAAAAATTACTATATTTGTACACCTAGCAATATAATTCCTGGGCCTAGATCTCCTAAAAATATAACGGAAAAAAAAGATTCTGTATGTACTAAAATATATACCTTTTTCCTGATGGTAAAGAAATAGAAACTAAGAAAGTCAATCAAGGAATGGCTGAATAAAGTTATGGAATATTAATTTGACAGAACTCTTATTTTGTAAGTAATTATGAAGGGAATGGTTTCACTAAAACTTGGAAAGACTTATATGAATTGATGCACAGTAAAGTGAGCAGAACCATAAAAACAATTTATACAATAACAATATTATAAAAACAGTATCAATCCTGAATAGCACAATGATCCATCATGATTCCAAAGGAATGATAATGAAAAATGAAACCCACCTCCAGATAGAGGTGATTCACTAATTATGCAGGAGCAAGATACATTTTTGACATGGCCAATGTGATATTGTATTTGAAAGACTGTGCATATTTATTAGAAGTGGGGTTTTTATTTTTTTCTCCACTGTCAAATAGAGGAGAGGGAAAAAAATCTTGTTTGTTGGAAAAATGCAATTTAATTTTAAAAATTAAAACAACATGGGGGCAGCTAGGTGGTGTAGTGGATAGAGCACCGGCCCTGGATTCAAGAGTGCCTCAGTTCAAATCCATCCTCAGACACTTAATAATTACCTAGCTGTGTGACCTTGGGCACTTAACCTCACTTGCCTTGCAAAATAAAAAAATTAAAAACTTATTTTGGGTCATGTTGAGTTTGAGACATCTACAGTACATCCTATTTAAAAGTCTAATATGTAACTTATTAAATCCAAAACTACTGATGAGAGCTATACACTAAAATATATAAAAATTCTAATACTTTTTTAAAAATCATGCAGAGAAATTAAAGATATGTGTGACTCAGAAAAGCAAACATTGTCTCTCCTGTCCATAGATCACCCACTTTGGTATAATGGAAAGCTTCCTAGCCTGGGAAATAAGAGACTCAGGATCTTGTTCTACTATCATCACGAATCAATTTTTCAGGCCAGAATGATGTATAAGGGCCCTTTCACTCAGAATAGATTTTATCTTAATCTGGACTTTTGCTTTCTCATATAACTAGACAATTTGAAAGTACATTTTCCCTATAACATTTGAGAGGAGACTTCAGGATTCAATGAGGTACATAGGTTCTTGTCTATTATGATTTTTTGCCAGTTACATTATGAGTTAACAAATGCTATTTAACACCTACAATCAGAAACATTGTCCAGGTGATTCAATCATTCATCCATAGTCCAATGCCCCGGTAACAATAATAACTAATATTTATATAAGGCTATAAGGTTTGCAAAGCCCTTTACAACTAATGCCACAAAGTTCACCTGAGGCCATCCAGTGTCCAACAAGGCCACCAGTTCATGGGAAATGGGAGGAATGATGACCAGAACCAGGAATGCTTGGTTTTGTCATAAACAACAACCAAAAAAAATTATTTTTTTGAGGGTAGAAAGGAAAACTCCAGGAACGGTTTACTGGAAAATTTGTATAAGGACAAATGTTTACATGAGCATTCTTCCAGTGTCTGTGTGGATGTTTGATTTGGTTACTCAGCTATAGTATTTATAAAATACAGAAATATTAGCCTTATTGTCTGCCTCCTGAAGAATTATGTCAACAGGAAGAGTGGGGGCAGGTGGCAAACATGTGGAGCTTTAGGCTTTGCCTGGCGTAGAACTGAAGAGGAGATCGGGGCCAGGCTGGAATGAGTCACTTGAGTACTCTTTCTAGGTCATCTGCCAGGAGAGACCACTGCCAATGTTTGTCTGAGGAGAGATTCAGGAAAATTGCCTGGATTGTGTTTTGTTGGGGCAGGAAAAAAATAACGTTTGGACACAAGCCTGACAGAAGCAGTTTTTTAATGTTATGATTATTCCAAATCTAAGCTGTTTTCTACTTTGAGAAATGTCCACAATGAATAAAGACCCCTCTCGTCCTTGGACATTCTCTCCCAAGTCCTTCTGAAAGCACTTCTTGAATGAGGAATATTTCACAGATTGAGCAAACATCTGCAGAGGAGGCAACAGTTTGTCTTTTCCAACAGAACAAGTCATATTTTGGGCACACCCTTTGAAAATTGTTTTTCTGAAACCAGCCCCAAGATTTCTCCTTTCCCTGGTTGATCTAAGGTGAACCCTCACAATCTTGAGGAGTCTTCCTTCTCTTAGGTGGGGCCTGGAATAGAACTCTGGACCTCTGGGACACTGGGCAAGTCACTTTACCTCTGTTTGCATCAGTCCACCTTAGAACAGTTATCTCTGTTAAAATCTCCAAGTTCTCTCAGCTTCAAGCCAGCTTAGGACAAGAGTGTGGCAGAACCGCATTCCAGGATGTTTAATGGGAGGCTCAGGACCAATAGCCTTTCATGATTCACAGGAACAATTCTCTATGACCAAACTTCAAGTTGGATCAGACCAGACTCACACCAGTAGAGGAAGAAATTTCAAAGCCCTCCTCAACACACTATTTGATCCCCTATCGAGACGGTATGAGCCAAGGACCACTGGGAGTAAAAATGAATAGCACAAGGAATGGCCCCAGTCCTTAAGAAGTTTAAAATCTTATAGGAAGATAAGGGTTATAAGGGTTTTATATATATATATATATATATATATATATATATATATATATATATATATATAGAGAGAGAGAGAGAGAGAGAGAGAGAGAGAGGCAGCCAGGTGGTCCAGTGGATAGTGAACTGAATGTAGAGTTAGGAAGACCCAAGTTTAAATTCTACCTCAGACTCTAGTTTTGTGGTCTTGGACAAGTTTTGCCTAACCTCTGTCTGCCTCAGTTTCCTTATATGTAGAATGGGAATAGCACTGACCATCCAGTATTGATGTTGGTGAAATATGGCATGGTATTTTTAAAACCCTTCATAAACCTTCAAGTGCTTTGTAAATGTTAATTATAATAATAATAATGGTTATTTTTATTAGTGTGTATTTTTCCTGGTAGCCTTAGAGTTTGGGGCTATAAGAGGGATCTGAACAAATGCTATCACAGTACAGAGTGGGAAAAGGGTAGCAGCCCACTGAAAGAGGCTCCCTTACCAAGCAGGATTATTGAGAACAGGAATACTCTCAGTTGGCAGAGATGGGGTGGGGAGATTAAGTGAAAGAAATGGTATAAACAAAGTTCCAGAAACAGAAAAATCTAGGACATGTTGAGACGCCCACTTGGGCTGGAGCACAGATGAGTTATGGGCAGAATTTGGTGTTGAAATCAAATGGTTTTCTAGAAAATTAAGCTGATACTTGATGATGTGTATTTCTTAATAATTAAGCATCAGTGGGAAGTAGTTCAAGAAAATGTCTGGTCCACACATAGAGAACTCTCATCTTAGCTGTTCCTCCATTGCCCCTACGTCGGATTAGTTACCAGGGCAAGTCCTTTCCCACTTCTCTGCTATCTCACATCTTTCCTCTCCATTTCTGAATCCCCTTTCCTAGTTCAGACCCCCTCCCCAGACTAATGGGAGTAGATCTAATGAAAAAAAAAAAAGTTCCTACTTAGGGTGTCCCTTCTGTAAACCACATGGAGTCCCAGATCCTTGTTTGGTCACTCAATGTCTTATACAACCTAGTTTTCTAGTCTTGTCTCTTTCTCAAGTAGCCTCACTTTCAAAGGAGAAAAGCAGTGATGACTGTTCTGAAAGGAGGAAGCTTCACACCTTGACTCACCGACTAGTGAATTCTGTTTCATTACAATTTTGCTGCTAAATGTTCCTAAAGCAGATTGCTTGCCTTCTCACCACTGCTTGAAGAAGCCTTCACATGAGGCCTCCTGGGGATCATCAGAGGGAAAAAACTTGGGGAAAAATTAATTCCTTGGCATGCTAATCCTTTTCCAAGGAAATGTTTTCTCTACCTGATTCTTTGCAGAAATTAGCTAAAAATTTATATTTTAATTAATATCTTAAAAATGATCACTGAGAAATTGGAGCAATGTGGGTCAAATCCAACACATAATGGATTATGGATAAACACAAGGGAAACACTGTAAAGTCTTGCATAGTTTTAGAATTGTTAACTGGATCCAAGAAGCACAGAAGGTGTCTTTACAGATTAGTTACCAGGACCTAGTAACTAATCACCCCCGCAAAAAACTTTAATTTCTGCCAGAAAAAAAGGAAGCAGGAAGTTGGGTCCAGAGGCTGGTCACTCTGCTCTCCTCAGAGAGTTCCAGACCAGAATTATATTTATCTGTTACCTTAAATATTAGTACTCTAGGAAAAATAATTTTTAGGTTCACTCTAAAAACCACATCATATTTTTTTTTTAGTTTTTGCAAGGCAGTGGGGTTAAGTGGCCTGCCTAAGGCCACACAGCTAGGTCATTATTAAGTGTCTGAGGCCTAATTTGAACTCAGGTCCTCCTGACTCCAGGGCTGGTATTCTATCCACTGTGCCACCTAGCTGCCCCCATCATATTTCTTAATAGTGAAGATGGGGTCCCAAGCACCATATCTAAGGCTTAACTCATCCCTTTCCTACCAGATTCCAATTCCACAGTGAATACACATAGCAAATAAATTCATTTATGCTAATCAACAGTAAAATAGACATATAAGAGAAAGTATATGTAAAAGAATATGAGCCAGACAGTATAGAGTCAATGATATCTTCCAGAGGCAGCTAGGTGGTGCAAGAGATAGACCACTGGCCCTGGAGTCAGTAGGACCTGAGTTCAAATCCAGACTCTGACACTTAATAATGGTCTGGCTGTGTAACCTTGGGCAAGTCACTTAACTACATTGCCTTACAAAAACACCAACAAAAAATTGCTATCTTCTATTGGGAGCGGATTAGCTCAGCTCAGTCAAGAGTCCCAGATCTTACCCAAGCTGGCTGTGCATAGGGAGATGATAGAGACTGCCTGCTCCTCTCCTGTCATCTTCTTCCCAGTTGTCCTCCCTCTATGGACCTAAAGAGAGATTGGAATCAGGTGTTTTCTCTGTCAAAGTCAGAAGCCAGAGGAGCTGGACCAGAGCCTGGATGACTCTTCTCTCTCATATTGCCAATTCCAGGCACAAGTGCAGGGAGTTATCAGTCTCCACCATGAAGGAGAGGGTCCTATGCATACACAACTGGCCCTTTGATCCAAGGGCAACACAAAAGTAGAATACAGAACACACATCTAAAGTTGGAAGGGACCTTGAAGCCTTAAGTCTAACCTCCTCATTTTACAGATGAGGAAACTGAGGCACAGAAGTTAAGAGACGAGCCCAGGGTTATCCAGCGAGTGACTGAGATGGTGTTTAAATCCAGGTCTTTCCATCTCCAAGTCTTCCATGGATGAAGACCTGGCCTGGTGGCACGCAGGGAAATAGCATTCAAAACTGAAAGCATGCTCCACCAATTTTTCTGTTGTTTCCAGATCGGGTCCCATCGTTCTTTTGAAGAGTTCACCATGAGTGGTTGTTGACTTCCAAATACCAGTTCTCAGAGGAAAAAATATCTTGCAGCTTACCTGTTGTGTTTGAAGAGCTCCTCTGGGGGACATTGAATTCTTACATCTGAAAGCTTCACCATTGTCTTACTGTGTTTACTCATAACATAACATGTAAATTGTTGGGTTTCCTCCCCAACCTGTCCTGCCCCTATCCTGACTACTCGTTTGGGGCATTTTAGCTTTATGATTTACTTGAGATCACCTATGCTTCAATTCCATCAAAGTTGAATTTTTTCTCATTCTTTTTTTCCCTAACCATGTGGTTATCTTTTTCTAAACCAAACCAGTATTTGGTCTGACTCTATACTGATGATTCTCACATCTGCCTATCCTGTGCTAACTCTCTGCTGACCCCTAGTCTCATGTCTTTAACTGAGTTTCGGCCATCTGAAACTGGATGTCCAGTACACACATCCCAAGCAGACTTCACGATCGTTCTTTCTTACCTTTTCCCTCCTACTTTCCCCATTATTGTTGACACTGGTCACATTGCTCCATGAATAAAATACTTCCATCTGCCAGCTCTGGGCATTTTCTCTGGTTGTGTCCCATCCTGGAATGCTTTTCCTCCTCTCTTCTCCACCCTCCACTTTACCAATCTCTTGATTCTAGGGCCTTCCCTTTCTTAATGATTTCCCGTTTGTCCTCTAACTTCTTTGTACACATTGGTTTGCTCTTGTCTCCCACATTCGATTGTGAGCCCCTTGAGACCACCATTTTGTATCTCCATTGCTTAGCAAAGGGTCTGGAACAGAGTAGAAATTTAATGTTTTTTTGACTGACTGATTCCCTAGAAAAACATACTTAGTTCCATGTAATGATGAACTCTTTGTTAATCATTAATATGAACTCCTTGCCTGACCTGGCCAGTGAAGACTTGTGCATGGTTAGATTTCTTTTGGGTTTTCAGAATTGGTAATAGGGAAAATTGAGTGAGTCTGCTTTCCAGCATGAGAACTGTTTGGGCTGTAGCAGGTCATTAACCCAAGACAGCTGGATCTTGGCATTGGATTCCATTCAATCATAGCAGGTGAGCTGAGCAGGAGGGGCAGGCACAGAGACTGGACTGGGACTTGGTTGACCTAGGGAGCTTGCAGAGGAGAAAACTGCCTTCATTAAGACATGAATCTGTCTGTCAATAAATACATATGGAAGACATACCAGGTACCAGGCACTTTGATGCTTATTAGGGATACAAAGTAAAGCCAAAAAACCAACAGTCCCTGGTCTCAAGGAGCTTACATTCTAATGAGACGACAGACAAAAAGTTGTATATAGAAGATATATGCAGGATAGATGGGAGGTCGTCTCAGAACAAGGACACTATATGGGTCTCAAACAAGGTGGGACATGAAGTTGAGACTTGAAGGAAACCCAAAAAAGTCAGAAGGTGGAAGGGAGGAGTGAGACCATTCCAGGTATGGAAAAGAGTCTTTGAAAAGACATAAAAGAGCATCTTGGGCAAGGAATGGCAAGAAAACTATTCACACTGGATCACAGAGCTTGCAGAGGAAACATAAAGAGGGGAAGAGTAGAAGAGCCCAGATTACGGATGAGTTTGAAACAGAATTTTTACATTTGGTCCTAGAAGTAATAGGGTGCCATTGGCATTTGGCGAGTAGGTGAATGACATGGTCACCCCTATTCTTGAGGAAAATCTCTGGCAGTTAAGAGGAGGATGGAAAAATAGCAGGGAGAATCAACAGAAGGCTATTTTCAGGCATGAGGTGATGAGTCTGTCTCGGGGTAATGGTTATGTGGGTGGTGAGAAGGCAATCAAAAGATGTTGAGGGGCAGCTAGGTGGCACAGTGGATGAAGCACTGGCCCTGGAGTCAGGAGTACCTGGGTTCAAATCCGGTCTCAGACACTTAATAATTACCTAGCTGTGTGGCCTTGGGCAAGCCACTTAACCCCACTGCCTTGCAAAAAACTAATAAAAAAAAAGATGTTGAGAAGGTAGAAAGGACAAGGCTTGGCAATAGACTGGATATTGGAGCAGTCAAGGATGATCCCTGTGCTGTGAGCTTGCATTACTCAGGTGATGCTCTCAATAGTAACTGGGAAATTTAGAAGAGGGGATGGTTAGGGGGGAAAAGTTGAATTGTACATGTTGCATTTGAGATAGCAATAGGAGCTCTAGCTCAAGAGATCTAGTAGGCAGCTGGTAATGAGATATTGGAGGTCATTGCAGAGACCAAGGGTAGGTATATGGGTCTGAGAACCATTTCATAGCAATATGAACCCATGAAAGCTCATGAGATCCACCAAGTAAGATGACTTAGAGATAGGAAAACAGAAGACTCAAGACAGACATACTTAGTGAGCATGAACCGAATGAAAATCAAAAAGGAGGAAACTGGGAAGGAACAACAGCAGTTTACCAAAAAAGCATTATCTACCTTCTATTATATGGCAGCTAGATGGCCCAGTGCCTAGAGAAAGGAAGACCAAGTTCAAATGCAGCCTCAGACAAATGCTAGTACTAGTACTAGTAAGTCATTTAACCCTGCTTACCTTAGTTTCCTTATCTGTAAAAGATTAGGGAAGGAAATGACAAATCATTCCAGTATCTTTGCCAAGAAAACCCCAAATAGGCTCACCTAATGGGTTAACAACAATCGTATTTATGTTAGATATTATGAATGGAAGAATGAATGAAAGAAAAAAGAATTAAGTGCTTACTAAGTACAAAGCACTGAGTTCTGGGACAGAAACAGAGGAATCAGACTCTCAAAAAGTTTACATTTGAATGGAGGAAGGTTTCAGCCACAAGTCAGATGGGAAGGTCCCATGGTCCTTAGAGCACTGCAGCAAAGCAAATAGTCCAGATCTTCTTTCATATCTTGTCCACAGATAAAATCCTGATGTGGAATGGCCTCTCCTGGCGGGGGGGTGGGTACCATCTTCTGCCAGCCACCCCAGGAGGAGCTGGAACAGCTGCTACATGGAGGATCAAATTCTTTCCGACTCCTGTACTAATCCATCATTGGTCACTTAGGAAAAAATTTTCGTCCTCATATTCCTGAACCCTATTCTAAATATATATAGCCTTGCCCATACCTTCCACTGGGCCTTCTGGAATTCTTATTCCTCAATGACAAACTGTCCTCTTCTGGGACTTCTTCTACTCTCCTTCCAGAGGATGATGATGATAACTGGCCATCTTCCAGGGTTGTTGAGATCAAGTGAGGGTTTTTGTTTTTTTTTTTTTTAGGTTTTTGCAAGGCAATGGGGTTAAGTGGCTTGCCCAAGGCCACACAGCTAGGTAATTATTGTCTGAGGCCAGATTTGAACTCAGGTACTCCCAATTTCCAGGGCCATGCTCTATCTACTGTGCCATCTAGCCACTCCTAGTGAGGGTTATTTTAAAAGAGGAAGATATGAACTTGTTTGTAAGCAGCCAGTAGGCAGGGGGAGAGCAGAGCCTGGAGAGAGAGGATAATGAGTGGAGGGGCAATCTGCCAGGATTCCATAGGATGGAAAGGATCAAGGATGCATCAAGGGTTTGCTTTGGAAAGGAGAAGGCCTACCTCTTCATGTTGCATAGGGGTGAAAGAGGAAGGAGTAGGGGAATGCATTCAATTATGTAAGGGGGGCAGAAGGGAGGAGCTCTGGGTGAATGGCCTCCATTTTCTCTTCAGCTTGATAGGGTGGTGGGAGGGGGTGCCATGGGAAGGATGACTATGCCTGTAATAATTGTGATGAAGACCAGGGACAAAAATAAGAGGTGACAGTGGGAATAAAAAGGGAGAACAATGGATGGATTGAAAAAAAGATTAAGCTCAGAAAATGGAACTTCAGAATTCATGAACAGGGATGGGGAATACTTGCGGGTGATAGTGAGATCAAGAATATTACTATCTCTGAGTAGAGGGGATGTATAAATCCTGCCTTTGAGTGGACTTCTTGAGGTTCCTTCTAGATTTTCTAGTTTATGTAGTCACTCTTCTTTTTATTAAAAAAAATGACAGATAACTACTGCCTCATATTGCTTTCTCAGCTCTATAAAATATGAGAAAGCACAGTGCAGGCTTTACGAGTTTATAGTTGACTCTGGGATACAGAGAATTTATGATCTCACTGTCAGTTGATTTTTTAAAAATTTAAATACAATTTTTTTTCTTCACATTGTTTAGATTATGCTCTGGAACCTCCCCTCTCATCTTCCCAGAGAGCTGCCTTATGTAACAAAGAATTTTTCTCACAAAATAGAGGAAGAGAAAAATATCAGCAAAACTGATGAATACATTTTAAAAATCTAACAACACACATATAGATGCAATGATCCACACCTTGGAATCCCCCCTCATTGGCTTGCAAAAGAGTGGAGGTATCTCCTAATGTGTCTTCTCAGAGGACAACCTTTCTCTTTGCAATTTTTCAAGATTAAAAATTAATTTGTGGATTTCCATTTGTATTTTGAATTTATGCTTGTAGATGCACATACATTGTTTTCTTGGCTTTACTTACTTTGCATATTTTATAAATCTTTTCTTGCTTCTTTCCATAATATTTGTTGTTTCTTACAATTTAGCAATATTCTATTACATTCATGTACCACAATTCAGGCATTCCTCAATCAATAGGCATCTCCTTTGTTCTAATTCCTTGCTACCATAAAAGATATTGCTATAAAATTCATGGGGCATATGAGACTCTTCTTCTTAATGACTTTCTTAGGGTATATGCTTAGTAAGGGAATCTCTGGGTTGAAAGGCATGGGTGGTTTTTTTTTTTTTGGCATAAATCCAAACTGCTTTTCAAAATGGTTAAACTAAGAGTTCCACCAACAATACATTGCATTAGTCTTCCCACAACTCCTCCAATATTAACTTTTCCTGTCTTTAAGTCATTTTTGACAATTTGTTGGCCACTCTTCCTTTAAGCTTAGGTCCACTTATAGTGAGGATACACCCCAATACTTTGAAGAGACTCAGCTTAATCAGTTTAAGCGTTTTCCCATCAATGGAGAGCACACAATTCCACTAATTTGGGCGACAAACTTTCTGAATTATATATTTTATATGTTAAAAAAGGGTCTTCATCTGTTAAGAAGTCTGTGGGGGATAATTCTCTGTGAACTTAGCAATGTTGACTGCAGATGACATATTTTGGTGGCTTATGTTTTATTTTTAATTTATTTTTTCTTTTATTAAAGATTTTATTTGAGTTTTACAATCTTTCCCCCAATCTTGCTTCCCTCCCCCACAGAAAGCAATCTGTCAGTCTTTACATTCTTTCCATGGTTTACATTGATCCAAATTGAATGTGATGAGAGAGAAATCATATCCTTAAACATAAAGTATAAGAGATAACAAGATCATACAATAAGATATCGTTTTTTTTTTTCTAAATTAAAGGGAATAGTCCTTGAACTTTGTTCAAACTCCACAGTTCTTTCTCTGGATACAGATGGTATTCTCCATTTCAGACAACCCCAAATTGTCCCTGATTGTTGCACTGATGGAATGAGCGAGTCCATCAAGATTGATCATTACCCTCACGTTGCTGTTACGGTGTACAGTGTTTTTCCTGGTTCTGCTCATCTCACTCAGCATCAGTTCATGCAAATCCCTCCAGGCTTCCCTGAATTCCCGTCCCTCCCGGTTTCTAATAGAACAATAGTGTTCCATGACATACATATACCACAGTTTGTTAAGCCATTCCCCAATTGAAGGACATTTCCCTGATTTCCAATTTTTTGCCACCACAAACAAGGTTGCTATGAATATTTTTGTACAAGTGATGTTTTTCCCCTTTTTCATCATCTCTTCAGGGTATAAACCTAGTAGTGATATTGCTGGATCAAAGGGTATTGCTCATTTTTGTTGCCCTTTGGGTGTAGTTTTTGATGGCTTATGTTAAAAACTTTTCCAGCTTAAAAGAACTGGTCAGAATTTGTATTCTCCCAGCTTTGCCCTCAAGAACCCTGAGTCACCTACAAAGCCCAGTAAAGGTCTGTATAAGTGGAGGACCTTCTCTAAGGTGGATGGCAGTGATGTTATACAGTATCAGACAAAGACTGTTTTTCCAGTTTCTCACCATGTTTGCTGTTAAGTATTGTACTATTTTATCTTTGTGAAAAAGAGATAACCAGGATGCACACACAACAGGAACTAAAGGCTGGAAAGAGGTTGAAATCAAAGTTATAAAAAGAGCCTAATGATCTTTTTATATTTTTCCTTTCTATTCTGTACTAAGAGGGGATATATTTCTCAGAAACTTAGTCTTTGGAAAATCCTAACAATTACCAGAAGTGATCTTGTTCCTGTTCAGGTATCCTGACTTCCCCCGGAACCAGGATGCTCTTTTGGCCCTCCTGGGGACACACACTTCTTAGCTTCATTAGAGACAGTCTTCCATCCTCTCTCCTTTTGGCACGTGTGAAATAAGGAAAATATCAGTTGACAGAACTAGGAAATGCCTTAAAATTAACACTTGCCAAATTGAAGAAAGTTGAGGATGTTTGGAACAAAAACATTTTGTTCAACATTTCTCAGATGTCAGTGTCCTACTTCCCAACCAACCTGTTTGGAAGCAGTGAAGGAGGATCTGAATCCTTTATTCTGCTTATTTACAAACCCAGCATTAACCACTCCTTAATCTATCCCTCCTGTACAAATAAGAGACCAATCAACTTGTTATGCGAAAAGTGACCTGGGTAAGCAGACCCTGGCCTAATCAGATTTAATTTTTTAACTTAGTTTAATTTTTAAATGTTTTTAGACATTTTCTTAATTTATTTCCAGTGTTCTTTTATTTACAATGTTTAAAGACATGGCCAAAGATGCTTGTACTTTATGACTAGACCTGAGAGCTGTGTCCAGTGACAGTGTTGCTTTTGTAGGCCCTTCACAATGGGGCCACTCTCCCATCCCTCGGGTTCCCTGCCTTAGAAACAGATGCCAAGGAGGCAGCTACTATGGCAGTGGGTTCTGGCTCCATGATGCCTGGCAGACGCTTAGTTCATCAACCCTTCCATCGATTCCAAGGCAACATGGTGGAAACTGACCCTTTTCTCTCCTAACCCCAACCAGTTACTGCCCTTCTCTCATTTTTTTCATCCTACAAGTCTACCTTTAATGTTCACTTGAATCTGATTTTACTATGATAAAAATGTTGAGGAGAAAAAAAAAGACCCCATTGCATAATTTGCTCCCTTTTCTCTCATTCAGGGAGGACCCTGAATAGAATCTACTTTGGGTTTGGAAAACACATTGATCTAAAGGAGACTTCAGCAACAGCACTGAGTCACCTAGAAACATTCTCCTGTGGCAAAGAGGAAAAGGGAAAAAAAAATTAGGGCTTTTGAATAATGGACAGACAGATGTAAGCTGTCCTGGCTTTCCTCACTCCTCCGGGGCACAGGTGCATTGAGGAATTTGAGTTAGGGCACTGGATCCACTCTAAGAATCATCCCACTCACTTGCCCTGAGAGGAAACTAAAATACAGCTTGAAACAATTTCGAGAAACCAAAATATTCTGTATGGGCTTCAATTGAGCTGATTTAAAAACTTCAAAAAAAACCCTCAAAAAACTGCAAAATATTTTCCTTTATTTGGCATTTTAGTATAATTTACAGGAGTTTATTGCAGCAACATCCAAGGATTTTTAACAATATCATAAAGTCTTGATTACTCAACATCATTTGGGCCCATGGAAGAGGTGTGATTAAGGTTCTCCATTAGAGAGAACAATCTTAAAATGTTCTAAATATCTCAAAGGATTTCTGAAAGGTTCACATCTGACAAGGCTCCTTTTAGCAGGAAACCCAGTAAGTTAGGGCCGATCTGCAGGTTTGGCAAAAAAGATATTTGGTTCTGGAGACAAGATTCAATAATGGTCTGATCGTCTGTCTACTGATGTGATAAAGTTGTTCTGGGCTGTTTTCGTGCAGCATCTGGTGCTTAATTCACAGGAGATCTGAAATACTGTTTAGAACTTAGACGCACAATAAGTGAAGTTATTAATTCCAAATTGTGGCTCATTAAACATCTCTCCTCTTGGTGGGTAAGGTTCGGATGTATATTCCTCAAGGACAAGCTCAGTTTTGTCCTGGTCCTTGAATCCTCAGCCCAGTGCTCTCTACAAGGCAGGCTTTGATGACTGATTGACTGCATATAAAGGTGGGCAGCATAAGTGTTCCTTAACAATGATGGTGTAAAGGCTTTTCCTTGCATTATTACAATCCAACAATCATATACACTTCTAATGAGGAGTTCTGATTTGCTCTGGGTGCCACTGGTCTATTGGACATGATATCTGGGAAAGTCTCTGGACTTTGGCTCAGAATGTTGTTTTTAAATGCATAAAATAAAAATAGAAGGGTACAAAGCTAATCAATCATAGTGAAATACAATGATTAAAAAATAAAACAATAACAAATAAGTTCATGAGCAACAGGTAAGGTTAGAATGAAAATTCCTTAAATGTTTCCTCAAAAAAAAAAAAGCTTGGAGCCTCAAAACTAATATCATGGCTTTTTGTGCCACTCTCATTAAACTTTTGCTTCTTTCCCATCATTTTTCTCAAATTAGAAGTTTAAAAAGTCAAAACCCAATCAAAGATCCTACTATCAGTCTGGGTGACTAATAGCTATGAAATAGCTGTTTGGAATATTGGAATACATCATTGATAAAAAAAAAACCCTACCTTTCCAATAGATATTAGAATTAATGTCAATTGTAGACAAGATTATAGCTAATAATTTGTAAAAATGAAAAAAGTCAATCAAAATATTTCCTATGCTTTGATTAATAATGAGGTTATCAAAGAATCTTTCAAATTCCTGAAAAAGCAAATTGAAGGGTCAATTTTCCATTGTGATTCATATACTACTTTTAAACATTTTAAACAAGGTAGCTGTGCCCCTGCCACCTCAAAACCTCAGGGGTCTCTGAAGCAGGCCCTACATCCTGGCAGTCAGCTTGTGGGCTTGTTCTTGCAATTCCATTTTTGCAATTGTTGAGAGATGAACTTCATCAGGCCCATCTGCTATACGTAAGGTTCGAATCATGGCATACCTAGAGAAGAGAGAATGGGGAGAAGTTTACTAATGGGAAAACCACCTCCAGCATTAGGACAAGGAAGGGAAACCACTGAGCTGGGAAATCCTGTGGTGAAGGAGCGTAATAAGGCTATCAGTTAAAGAGGAAGGGGAGTAAGTCTAGGAGGGAAGCCAGGCAGACCCCCATCCCTTGCTACTAGCAGGGTAAGTTACCTTCTTGGGGCCCAGTGCCTTCCCTCTGACCAGTAAGATGCCCTCGGCTCCTGTTGCTACAGGTGTTCAGAGAACCAGGCTGGCTCAGACACTGGGGGCTCCTCAAGCCCCTTCCCTCCCTGTTCCCACCACATACTCAGAGCCTGAAAAGCCTCTTCCAGGTCAAAAGTCAACTATGGAGATAGGAAACTTTTAATTTGACATTCAGCGTCAGAGTTCCTTTCTTTGTTTCTTTCCCCCAAGTACTTTAAGAAACATTAAATGATTTCTACTCACATTTGAGCTAAAGGAAAATCCTGAGAGACTCCAGCTCCTCCACAAACTTGAATTGCCTGGTCAACAATTTTGCTGACTGCCCGGGGGGCAGCCACCTTGATCATGGCAATCTGTAGACAAGGAAGATAAAGCATTGGGAGAATCTGATCCCATCCATGTTTCTTTTATACATGTGAAATGTACCTGGAGGATGAGCCCACACGATTCTCTCAGTTCAGACAACTCTAATGAGGTCCCTGTGACTTGATATATAAATAGTGGTCATTTGTGTTTTTGGCCAGACCTGTAGTTCCTTGCTGAAGGGAGCCTCGTGTGGAAAAGCCCCAATGACTGACATGGGTAGCCAGTCAGTCATTGGAGTTCTCAAGAAGTTATGTGATTTGTCCAAGGTCACACAACTAAAATGTGTCAGAGGCCACCTCTCAACAAGCACCTCTCCCTACATAAGAGTCTGTCCACACTCTCCGAGCCTTAGAAAGTGTCACCTCAGAGACAAACGCAAGCCAACAGCTGAAATCTAACTCCCAGAAAATGGGAATCGGGCAAAGAATTCTCCAAACCACTTCATTAGGTGGAAATCTGAGAACTAAAGACATTTCAAGTTTTGAAATCAAAACCACATATGTACGTGAGACGTCCTAATCACATTCTGGCGATCTGAGCTCTCTGACAGCCTCCCCGCAGAAGGCACTGGCTCTGGGCTCTTTACTCTCAACTGATCCTCACAACAACCCTGGGGGGGGGGGCAGGGAGAGGAAACTGAGGAAGATGCCGTGAGTGCCCGGAGACTCGGTTGGTAAGTGTCTGAGGCTGGGTCTGACCTCGGGTCTTCCTGATGTCAGCCCCAGGGGGCTCTGGCCCAATGGTTCCTAAGTCAGGCTAAAATTTTTGCAGTGACCAGGATTTACCTCCTTCCTTGCCCGGGCACTGCCCACTGTATCAATGCTGTGGGCAGCTTTCAGGGTCAGCAGGCGCACCTCCTCAATAGCAATGCGACTTTCAGCTACCCAGTGGGCCACCACCTCCTAGGAGAGAAGAAAAAGGTGTGTTGGGGGAGGGGAGTTGTGGAGGGGGAAGTATAAGCATCAGTTTCTCTCTAATACATGAACTGTATCCTAGAGACCCAGCCCTGCAGCCTGCCTCAACGGAAGCAAACAGACACGAAAGGCTTTAAATCTGAAAAATCATTATGAAGAGGTTGGAAACCTTCCACAACGCTGAGGCTGTGACTATAAGCCTGCTAGAGATGGCGTGATGCCAGCTGCTGCTGAAAGGCAGGGCCTGGGAAAGCCATTTCATTCACATTCTTCATGTGACAGATGAAAAGACTACACCCAGAAAGATGCAGGAATTGGCTGAAAGCCTCACAGAAAGGTTTTCTGCTTGTCTGAACCTAGGGCTCCCCTTTTAACCCATCCCTGCCATTCTGGGAACCTTTGGGAAGGCAACAGGCTTCACCAAAGCCAGCGTCCTCTGAGGATGGGTAAAGTGCTGCAAATTCTTTAGCACTGGGGCAGAAGAGGATTTCAGAGTGAGCCAAGCACAGGTTCCTTTACATGGTTTACCACTGACATCTAGTTTTTTCCAAACAGGAAATATTCTGATGCATCAATAAGATAGTTTATCTTGGACCCTTAAGCCATCCAGACCCAGTCAACTAGGACTCTTTTCCTCTTTAGAAGGTGTCCTCCAGGAACATCCATCAGCAATGGGATCTTCCATGTGCAGCAACAATCAGAGTTAGGGTTCCCTCTGACACATTTCTTGTAGAATGGATCGGGCTTGCTATATTACTCTCTGTGCCCAACTGTGATTAAGGGAAGCCCGGTCTATCAATGGAACAAGGTGATCAGCTCTCTGTCACTCGGCCTTGCTTTTATTCACCAGGAACAAATGTCAGCCCTGTTTTCAAACATACTACAGGCTCTGCCCCTTAACCTCCTGCTGCCTGCGCCCCAGCTATCTAGGAGCAGGAAGCAGATATCAGGGTCAGTGGCAGCTCAGAGAGTGCCAAGGACAACCTGGAAGTTCAGTGGGAAAAGCCTGTTGCCCCAGGGTGAGAGCTGAGCTTGGTCCAGCTCAGCAGCACAGACCTGCCTGGGACTAGGGACAAGCCTTGGGGCCCACAGGGGCAGAGCTCTTGGTCCACAGATGGCAAAGGGATCTCAGGGGTCTCTTTGCTCTCACAGAGATAGGTCTCTGGCTTTGCCCATTCTCAGATCTGGGTGGCAGCTCGGGGTCTTGCTCCTCTTCCTGGGACCCCAACAGAACTTGCTGCCACAGGTGAGTGGGGGACCCTCCCCACAGGTCGAGGGCAGAAAGGAGGGCTTGTGGTCACTCACAGATCAGAGTACAAGCCAGCAGAGTATTCAAAACTTCTTCTTAGATCTTATCATCTTGGAAGAACTGAAAACTTGCAGGTCCCTAGAAGTATCACTGAAAACAGTTGCACAAGATCCCCAAGCTTGGACAGATCATCCTCCAACCTAGGAGCAGAGTTCCCCCTTAACAAAAAAAAAATGTTAAAATCAAGCCATAGGCTGGGGAAATGAATAAACAACAGAAGGAAAGGAATCTGACCATAGATAGAAACTATGGTGATAAGGAAGTTCAAAATTCACACTCAGAAGATGACAAAGTCAAAGCCTCCAAGCAAAATAGCATTTGGTCTCAGCTTATGGAAGAGCCCAAAAAGGATTTTCAGAATCAGTCAAGGGAGGCAGAGGAAAAATTGGGAAGAGAAATGAGAGCAATGCAGGAAAATCATGAAAACCAAGTCAGAAGCTTGGTCAAAGAGATAAAAAAAATTCTAAAGAAAAATAATGTCTTAAAAACCAGACTGGGCAAAATGGAAAAAGAGGCCAATGAAGAGAAGAATGCCTTAAAAAGCAGAATTGACCAAATGGAAGAGGAAATACAAAAGTTCACTGAAGAAAATAATTACTTAAAACATAGAATCGAGCTAAGGGAAGCTGATGATTTTGTGAGAACTCAAGAAACAATAAAACAAAATCAAAAGAATGTAAAACTAGAAGAAAATGTGAAATAACACATTGGAAAAGCAACTAACCTGGAAAACAAATGCAGGAGAGATCATTTAAAAATTACTGGATTACTTGAAAGTCATGAGTGAAAAAAAAAGAGTCCAGATGGCATCTTTCAAGAAATTATTCAGGAAAACTTCCCTGAAATCCTAGAAGCAGAAGGTAAAACAGAAATGGAAAGAACCCACCAATCCCCTCCTGAAAGAGATCCCCAAATAAAACTCCCAGGAATGTTATAACCAAAATCCAGCATGTCCAAGTCAAGGAGAAAATATTGCAAGTATCCAAAAAAAAAAAAACCCCAAACAATTCAACTACCATGGTGCTACAGTCAGGATTACACAGGATCTGGCAGCATCTACATTGTGGGCTCATAGGGTTTGGAATATCATGTTCTAGAAGGCAAAAGATCTTGGACTACAGGCAAGAATCAATTCCCAGCAAGACTGAACATCCTCTTCTGGGGAAAAGATGGACAGTCAATGAAATAAGAGGTCTTTCAGACATTCTTGAAAAGACCAGAGCCAAACAGAAAATTTAAGTATGAAACGACCTGCTTATTTTCCTTCATGGGAAGAAGATACTGATAATTCATATGATCTTTTTCATTCATTAGAGCAGTAGGAGAAAGTATAGACAAGGCACAGGAGGAAGATGAATATGAAGGTACAACATATTTGAAAGTTAAGGGGTGACAGAGGAATGTACTAGGAGAAAGGGAAATGGGTTAAATTATCTCACATAAAAAAAACAAGAAAATATTTTTTCAGTGGAGCGGAAGAGGGGTTGAGGGGGAGTGAATGAGCCTTACTCTCATTGAAATTGTCTCAGATTAGGAATACACACATTCAAGTATAGAAATCTGTCTTACCTTAGAGGAAAGCAGGAGGAAAAAGGGGATGGGAGAGAGTGGGTAGGTGATAGAATGGATGGAAGATGCAAAACACTTTTGAGGAGGGATGGTGAAAAGAGAGAGAACAGAATAAATGGGGGTGGTGTGGAATAGGATAGAGGAAAACACAATTAGCAATAGCAACTATGGGGGGGAAAAGATTAAAACAAGTTTCTCTGATAAAGATCTCATTTCTCAAATAGAGAACTGAGTCAAATTTTTGAAAAATAAGAGCCATTCTTCAATTGATAAATGATCAAAAGATCTGAAAAGTTTCTGGATGAGATCATCAATGCTATCTATGGTCATGTCCCAATTGAATACTGATTGGAGAAATGCAAATAAGAACAATTCTGAGGTACTTACCTTATTCTTATTGGATTGGATAATAGGACAGAGAGAAAATGACAAATGTGGAGGGATAGAGGGAAAATGAGATATTGAAAAAGCACTGTTGGAGGAGTTGGAAAATGATTCAACTATCTGTAGAGCAATTTGGAACTATTCCCAAAGGGCTATAAAACCATGCAAACTCTTGACCTAGCAATGCCACTACTAGATCTATAATCTAGAAGAGATGAAAAATGGGAAGGAAGAGTGTGTGTGTGTGTGTGTGTGTGTGTGTGTGTGTGTATTTATAGCTGCTCTTTTCTGATGGCAAGGAATAGGAAATTGAGAAACTGAGAGGATGTCCTTCTGTTAAGGAATGACTGAACAAATTGTGATATTCAATTATGATGGAATTCTATTCTGATATAAGAAACGACGAGCAGGATGCTCTCATCTAGAAAGATGTACAAGAGCAGATGGGAAATGTACTATTTATAAAGAGCAAGCAATATTGTAGGATGATCAGCTATGAGTGATTTAGATATTCTCGGCAATGCTGTGACACAAGACAACTCCCAGAGATTTATGATGAATACCATCTATCCCCAAAGACAGAGCTGATGGCTTCTGAACAAAGATTGATGTGTGTGTTTTTTTTAACTTTATTTTTCCTTGAGGTTTCTTTTTCTTTTTTGGGGGGGTGGGGGAGGCCTGTGTTTATTTTAACAACATATCTGTTATGGAAATGAGGAATGGGGTGGGAAGAAGGGAGAGAATTCACAACTCAAACTTTTTAAAATGATTGTTAAAACTTGTTTTTTCATGTAACCAAGGAAAAATAAACCTCCTGCTGCCAGATAAGTTGTCATTTGTGCCTCTGGAGGCTGAATCTTAACAGAGAAATGAACAATCCGAAGTAAACCTGCAGTCATACCATTCTGTTGTGAAAGTGACTGATAAAACCATTTTACTCCCAGAATCAAAATGAATTTAAGGCTAGGAAGAGAAACCACATTTATAATGTTAATTAGGAATTTTTTTCCCTCTGGAGAGGAAAAAAAATAATTCACATAGGAAGTATGTTCTTTCTTCCCAGTAAAATGTACATTAACTTTGGAAAAAAGAATTGCCAAATTCCAAATATCTTCTCTGAAGAGTAATATGGCAATTAGCTAATATTCTTTAGTAACTTGGTTGCTATAGATTAATACGGACCTCTCATCTAAAGTAATTTTAAATTCCTCTCTTGATTAGAAGCTAGGAGGCGTTCCATCAATACCAGACATCTGGAGGGAGGTTCCGCCACTTTCAGGGAAATGGAATGTTATTGTTTACAACATGCTCACATGTCTCTGCTTGGGTTCTGGATGATTATTTGGTTGGTGCCAGATGTAAGGAATTTCTAATGGGGGGAAACATTTATGGAAAATACAACTTATTTTTTCCAGTTACATGCAGTTAGTTTTCAACATCCATCCTTTCGCAAACTTTTGAATTCCACATTTTCTGCTCCTCTCCCTTCCTTCCCCTACCCCTTCCTTGCAGCAGTGAGCAATCTGATAGAAGTCGTCCATGTACAATATTTCCATATTAGTCAAGTACATTAACTTATTTAAAGAAAAGTGGGAACACTTCCAGAAAACTGTCTTCTGGTGTAAAGCTAAAGCATCTCTCATGCCACTAAGATATGCCGCATGGTTCAGAAGCTCGCCTGCCCCTCCACCCCATGGTACCCTTCTGCCATATTGTGTCAATACTGATGAAGAGTGAGGAGGGTGGGGAGACAGGCAGTGGGCAACTGTGAGGGGCAAAGTGCGGGCTTCTCAGAAACAGGGCTAAATCTGTCCACGCCATAGGACTCAGTTTCTATTTCTTAAGACTCAGGTGAGTGTGAGAACCCGGATCTCGGGCTGGAAAAATCATGTCACCCTAACCACATGGAATGTAAACAAAGCCAGACCCCCCGGAAAGCTTAGGGACACCTCCCTTCTGTTTGGACCATCAAGTTTGACCAATTGTTGTAAGGGCCTGCAGAGAAGAGGAGGGGATGGGTTGTGGTTTTTGTGCCTTTAAACCTGCTTCAGCTGCAATTTGGCTTTTCCTGGGCACCAGGCTCTCTCTCTGTCTCTCTGCCTCTCTCTCTCTCAGTCTCTCTCTCTCTGCCTCTCTCTGTCTCTCTCTCTCCCCCTCCCTCTCTGCCTCTCTCTGTCTCTGTCTCTCTATCTCTGTCTTTGTCTGTCTGTCTCTCTCTCTGTCTGCCTCTGTCTCTCTCTGTCTCTCTCCCTCTCTGTCTCCGTCTCTGCCTCTCTCTCTCTGTCTCTCTTTCTCTCTGTCTCTCTGTCTGTCTCTGTCTCTCTCCCTCTGTCTCTCTCTTTGTCTCTCTCTGTCTGTCTCCCTGTCTCTCTCTCTGTCTCTCTCCCTCTCTGTCTCTCTCTCTGTCTCTCTCTCTCTCTCCCTCTGTCTCTGTCTCTCTCTCTGTCTCTCTCCCTGTCTCTCTGTCTCTCTGTCTCTGTCTCCCTCTCTGTCTCTCCCTCTGTCTCTCTCTCTGTCTCCCTCTCTGTCTCTCCCTCTGTCTCTGTCTCTCTCTCTGTCTCTCTCTGTCTCTCTCCCTCTCTGTCTCTCTCTCCCTCTCTGTCTCTGTCTCCCTCTCTGTCTCTGTCTCTCCCTCTGTCTCTCTCTGTCTCTCTCTCTGTGTCTCTCCCTCTCTGTCTCTCTCTCTCTCTCTCTCTCTCTGTCTCCCTCTCTGTCTCTGTCTCCCTCTCTCCCTCTCTCTGTCTCTGTCTCCCTCTCTGTCTCTGTCTCTCTCCCTCTGTCTCTGTCTCTCTCTCTGTCTCCCTCTCTGTCTCTCTCCCTCTCTGTCTCTCTCTCTGTCTGTCTGTCTGTCTGTCTCTCTCTCCCCCGCTTCTTGCAAGAACCGAACTAGTTCTAACTCTTTGCTGCCAGTCTGGGCGGCCCCGCGGGGTCATTGTGGCTCCGGGCCGCAATGCCCAGAACGCCAGGCCCGGCCGGCCCTAAGCCCGGGGGCACAACAAGGGCCAGGAGGCCCCTGCTCGCAACCACTAGTCACGCGAGGGGACGCGTCGAGGCCTGCGTGTGCTCACAGGGCGGAGCAGTCGGGGGACACGCGGGGAGGCAGGTCCCTGGTCCGGGCCGGGGGTGCCCCGCGGGGCCCGGCGGGCAGCGGGGGTGCGGGGAGAGGCGGCCCCCCAGGAAGCCGCGGCGGGCCGGGCTGGGGGACCCGGGCTGGTCCTCGTCCCCGCTGGGGCCCCGGGCCCTGCCTGCCGGGGCAGCCCTGGGCGGGAGGAGCACATCCGGGCATTGGAGCAGCCCCGCCCCCTCCGCCCCCACGCTCCCCGCCCCTTACGTGCTCCCGCAGCCGCTTCCGGAAGGCCTCCCTGCGGGCTGCGCGCGCACACAGGATGCTCAGCGCCTTCTCGGCCATGCCCACGGCCCGCATGCAGTGGTGGATGCGGCCCGGGCCCAGGCGGCCTTGGGCGATCTCGAAGCCTCGTCCTTCGCCTGTGCGGGAAAGGGAGAAGCGGGGCCGGACGTCACTCCCCACGCTGGCCCGGGCCCTCGCGGCCTCCACGGCTTCTCGCCAGGTGACCGGCCTCCGGCAGGGGGCGCTCTGCGGCGCGCCCGGGGTGAAAGGGCGAGGCTCGGTCACGTGGGGCTGTCCCAGAAAGCACCGGGGCGGGACCGAGGGCGGAGCCTCGCCTGCACCGGGAGCTGGGGCCGGGCCACGTGGGGGCCGGGCCACGCGGGGGCCGGGCTGGAGCTCAGGCCGCGCTCCCTCCGGCCCAGCCGCCCCCCACAGCCCCCATCCTTGCCTGGTCCCGGGCTCCTGCCCCTCTCCTCAGGCCCCCCGGCATTTCCAGCCTCCTCGGGGGGTGCTGTCTCCCCCGTTAGGCTGCGGGCTCCTTGAGGGGATCCTCCGCTTCTCCGTCCCTCCGAACCCCCGAGCCGAGCCCAGGCCCTGCCCGCCGCCCGCTGCCCGGCTGCCCAACGTGCTACCCCAATGCCCGCCGCACACTCAGAGCTGCATCGAGAATGGGATGGAGCGGAGGGCAGGCGCAAAGCCCAAAATGACCCTGAGCCAACTATTTTAAGAGAAATGAGGGATATTTGTGATTCTGTTTCATGTTCAGGGATGCCCTACGCATTTAAGTATTTAAATAGAGTATAAACAGATGCCCAGTCCTTTATTAAAATTTTATTGTTCCATTTTCCTACTGATCTCTCTGAATTAACAAAAAAAATTAATAATCATTTCCCAAGAAGTTACTCTATAAAATGCACCCTGTTCTTAAGAAACATTTTCTGAACACCTCTTACCTAGTATTAAGTTGGAAACAGGAACTCGTACATTGTTAAAATGTATCTCAAAATGTCCTCCATGGAAATTATCTATAAAATAGAATATTTACATTTTTTTTAAAGTATAAGAAGGATTATTTAACATTACTCACTTGGTATTTAATTGAATAACAGGGAAGGAATTCACAAGATGAGTTTAAATCTAGTGACTCAAATGTGTTCCATTGTAACCTGGATAATCCTGCCAAACCTCCCAAACTAGTACTCCAGTGGGAATTTCAGATTAATGATAAAGTCTCAGGAAAAAAAAAATCTTCAATTACTTCAAAAAAATTGCTGGCTAATAACCACTACCAGGTTTGTATCCCAAAGAGATCATAAAATAAGGGGAAAGGACACATATCTACAAAAATATTTCTAGCAGCTCTTTTTTGTAGTAGTGGAGAACTGATACTGAGTGAAGTGAGCAGAACCAGGGGAACACATACACAGTGAGAGGAATATTCCCAATAAAACCATTTCAGGATTAATATTCCTAGTGAAATCCTCTGAGGGTTAAGAAATATGAAAGAAGGAACAAACTATTATTCTTAAACTATTTTTAGAACAAAGTCCCTTGTAATCCAAACAGGTGGCTCACTCTCACTTTTGATAAAACTACTTTACTGACTACTAGGATAGTAGACTTTCTCCCATAAGAAAAACCTTGCATTACAAGAAGCTTCTCTTGTTTGATGATAAGTAGACTATTCCCAGACCTTGCATTCCAGGACAAGTTACATTACTTCAATAAGATAGTTATAATCCTGAAGGTTATTTTCACTATCTGGATGGAGAGGTAATACTTTATGAAAACCTTTCATTCTTTTCTTTGTTGCTGGGGTAGATTTTCACAAATAGAATAATCCTGAAGATAAACTAATAAGTCAACAGAGAGGATAGGGAGGAGGAGGGGATCTCCATATAATCTTGCTTGTCTATCAATTCAGGGCAGCTCCTTGATCTTCACTACCTTTGGGAGACTTGGAGTGTGCCCTTTTCTCAAGAAAAGTCAAAATAATCTTTTCTTTTTGCTTAGAGGAGTTTCCATATTTTTCGTGTTTTTTTTTTTTACCCCACACAGTTTGGTTCCCTGACCCAGAATTACCCCACCCCCCAAGACTCTCTTGGACACATGCACAAGTGGGTGCCATGCTGGATATTGTCAGTAGCTTGTGATTTAGTACCCAGGCAGATCCCTTGAGGAATAAGGGAAGAATCTGGAAGAGAGAGAGACTTAGTTTGAGCAACATTGAAAGCCAGAGGATCTCTGGAGGCAGCACTACAAGGGAGATGCCCCACCACAGGAAAAGACCCAGAGAGGCGCCACAGTGTACACAAGCCCAGGTGTAGCCCTGGGTGACCTGACCCTTGTCGCTCCCATGCAGATCAAATCTGCAGATTGAATCTGATGGGAGCAGAAAAAAGGGCGGGGGGGAAGACACACTCCCAAGCAATTAATACAGTTTGCAGGGAGAGATTCCAAAGAAGTTCAAGAGGTTAGAGACTATAGGGACAAGACTTAAGGGTCCAGAAGTGCCGGCTAAGAGCTCTAGGGTCTAGACTTAATAATGGGGAAGAAATTCAAAGTAAAAATGGAAAAGTGAAGAAAATGATAACATGCTGTTGACTTTGTCTCTTCCCCACTTCTTCACTGTGGTTCTATGTTGCCAGAATACTTTCTCTTCCTCTCCCTCCTTCCCTCCTCCCCCTCCCTGCTTTTCTCCAGGGCACTTGCCTGTTTTGTTTTGGTTTTTTTTTTGGTTTGTTATCTCTTGACCTTGGGAGGGAAATGGGAGCAAAAAGGGAGCTTATTAAGAAAAAGGACTAATTTATAATAGAATTGTTTCATGAAGACTTAGTAAAATAAGCATTAAAAGGGACCTTATTTTGAAGTTAAAGAGACAGGAAAGAGACAATGAAAATTACCAAATATGGTAAATAAAAAAATCATAGAAGTGTTATTTTAATTTGAGAAAGTTTGGGGGAAGTAAATTCCATAAAGTCAAGAGAGTCAGGTTAATTCTAAAGGATATAATTTGGTTACACAGAAATACCAGAAAAGGGAAACTAAATAGTCAATCTTTTACCAGAATGATATGGTAACATTATACTTTCAGGAGTATATTAGTATAGATTCTGGTAATGTTAGTTATTACAGAGAGTAACAGAACAAGTGGGAATCTGAGAACAGAAGAGCCCCCAGGAAAGATCTTGAACCTCCCTCCTTATGAGAAAAGTTATGTGGTCTATTCTATCTGAAGAAGGGAGAAGGGGATATTCCAATTAGGCTGTGAGACTTTTTTTTGAGTAGCTGTTTGCCTTCTCAAAATTTTACCAGTTAAGAAGTGCTAAATATTAAAACCTTTGAATGGAAAATGTTTTGTGAAAAGTGGAATCATGTATGTGGGTTTTATAGTTGTAAAATTAAGTTTTAACTAAGCTATGGGCATCTAGTTCAGAACAGTATTGACTCCAGTCAAAAAGAGTTAATGAAAAAGAATAGTGGAACAGAATATTAAGGGAAAATGCAAGCTGTATAGTCTGAGTTCAAGGTTCTGAAAGTACTGGGATGAGAATTAAGGCATAGAGACAATTGGAGTTTTTTGACCATTTTTTAAGTATGTAAATTGGTTAAAGCATGTAGACAGAAGGTTTGAGCAGACTTGACATTGTCTCAGTAAAAGGATTGATTTGGGGATTTTGGGGAGCCTTGGGAGGTAATTTAAAAATCAATGTAAGAAAAAAGGGTAGTATAAAAAGCTAAAAGTTGAAATGGAGATGTATGTTTAAATGAGGTTGGGGTAATCTGAAAATTGCATTAAACTGCCTCGTTTGCAATATCTGGCAGTGAATTGATTGGAAAAACAATAAAACCAATAAGATGAAAAGTTTGCTATGAAAGCAATTGCTAGGTCAATGTTGATTTTTTTATTATGTTATTATTGATTCTACAACATGCTAATCTTTTGTACAAAGTAATCTGAAGATATATGTAAATTGAATAAGGGGTTTATAATGAAAAAATGTTTTTTTTTAATTCTAATGTTTGATGGCTCCTCAGAGTCATAGGAGGAAAAAGAGTTAATGGAAATATTATAACAGATAGGGCCTTGGTGGAGACTGGGAGTCTGACAAAACTATTGTCAGGACAGACTTTGAGTTATATGCTCTTAATTAAGCTTTAGAATTACTAAACAAGGGGAAGGTAATATTTTATACCAATTTAAAATATGCTTGGGGTACAGTTCCTGTATCTGAAAAAAAATCTGGGGTGAGTGAGTAATGATAAACAGTAAAAGTAAAGAATTAGTACATATTACTTTGATATCTCAAATTGTGGGGAATCTCCAATTCCCAGAACATAAAATGTTCTACGCTAAGGAATGTTGGTCAGTGAGGATAGAAAACTTTTATAGAGTATTGAGAAGTTAGAATTGCACTGATAAAGATAAAAAGAATTTGCAAACTTTTTAGGCTTTAAAAAGAAAATGATTTAAGATTTGTTTTGAATATGACATTTGGAAGTATAAAGAAAATCTTGTAATTATAAAAAAGGGGTTTTTAGCAACAACTGGTCTTAAGAATTTTTCTGGGTCGCAAAATTCTAGGGAGCAAATTGAAATATGTAATGAATAATTAGTAAACTTTGTATAAGAACAGATTCAAACAACTTTTTTTTTGAGAATTTAAAATTGCGTTACAATAACAAACAATGAATGAATTGAGGTTTAACCTATCACATTTTTAAAGATTTGTTATGAGAAAACTAGAGAATACCTTGCCAACAGGTTAAATCTCTCAAGGTCTTTTTGGCCCAGGGAATTTGTGAAAAGCTTTGTTTTATTACCTCACATTTATAAAAGGGAATATTTATATGTAAGATCAATGTAGCTTTATTTATTGTCTGTTATTTAAGAAGAAGAAATTATAGGTGTAAATGTAACATTGGCATGGGTAATAAGTGTACATTGGGCTTTTGAAATGATCACATGTATAAGATCAAATTCATG